>NW_020648748.1:238679-549342 GCF_003573695.1 Papaver somniferum
ATAGCCTGGGTAAACCACATCAACCAGAGGATGGGTTTCTAACAATTGAACTTCCTTATGGACATCACTAGGTTCAGGAAAACGTGTATGAAGATAATCTTGTAAAATGGTTGAGGCACATATGTCAAGTCCCAAGTGAGAGACCTTTCTAATAGTTAAAGCACATGGAGAATGATAATCACCCCAAAACTTAGAGTTTTCAGTGTCTCTAGAAAGACTAGTCACAACGTCCCTAATTTCAAGGTCATTAGATTCCTGAAAATGGTCAATTGGTTCTTCTAAGTATGGTTCATCCTCACTCATCTCTACGAGTTCACTTTCTTTGTCTAAGACTAATGTTTCTAAATCGCTAGACTCTAAAACAATATTCTCAGAAAAAAAACTCGTTCCTCCAAACCATTATCGGCTTCGTAATCAAAAGCAAATACTACATCATCTAAAGAAGTGGTATTTCTAATAAAATCCTCTTCCTTTTGAATAGGTGAATAATCATTAAAATTATCGGGATCTGAACCAGAAATAACACTATCATCATAAAGTTCATTTGGAGTAACAAATTCCTGATCACTATGCCTACATATTTCAAATTCTTCATCAACATTATCCTCGTCATAATCATCATAATAGCATGAAAATGGTTGAACCTCATCTAAAAAAGTAGTGTTACCAATTCTAACCTCGACATCTTGATTATGCAAATAACTATCCTCATTTTCAAGGGTACTATTGGAAACACTATATTGGAAATTAAGACTATCTTGAGCAGTTCTGTTCTGGGACTCTAACAACATTTTCTAAGTCGACTCACATGACTTCCTTATGGTGTCGTGTATAGAAGGTTCACTCATGGGTGCATTTTGTTTATTCATTTCTAACACAAACCTATTTGTATTCTCAGTTAATTATTTGAGAGACTCTTCTAGAGGAAGAACAGGTTCAGAAGGATCATAATAGGGACTAGTTTTCAACATTTTCATTATATTGTCCAAAGACGAGGAACTAGTACTATAATAATCCTTATTTTCTTTCTCGTATGACCGGTGTGGGTGTTTATAGTAATTGGGCTCACCATGGTATGAGCCATAACCTTGAAAAGGTTGATGTTCCCAATCACTATTCACACTATGGTTAAAATTGTAACGTCCATTTTGAAACTCAATCGGATATTCGTTGTATTGGCTATTGTGATACCAGTTCGACATTCTATTGCAGGGGTGTGAGTTGTCACACAAAATAAAACCCACTGACAGGGGATTCGTGGGTGGATAGAGTCTTACCTCCCGTACCAGACGGGCGATGAACCGTTGAAGTCGACTCAGGCCACCGACTCCGATGTCAGTGTACGAACCCGAGGGGCCGAGACAGTATCGTAACTGTCTTCCTTCCCTGCAAACAGTTTATATTTAATCTTAACCCTTCCGTAGGGTTTTAAAAAAACATAATATCCAAAGTCCGATGTCCAAGTGTCCAAAAAGAAAAGAAAAAATTACAAAAATAGCAAACCCTAATACAGTTCTCTCTCTCTTTTTTTTTAATAAAGAAAAATAAACAAACACTAAAAATAATAAAAAATAAAAAAAATATCTAAAAAGAAATTGTCTTCTTTTCCGTTCTTTTCGCTTTAATCTTTTGCTCCAAGGCTTTATGCTTTAAGTTCCCGTCTTTACGAAATCACCAAACTCCTTGGCTCAATTCGCTTTATGATCCAAAACCTGTAGACAAAAGACAAATACCCAAAAACGTAAAAAAGAACAAAAATAATAAAAACCTAAAAAATAAAAAAAATAAAAGAAAACTAAGTCTAAAAACCCTAAAAGCAAATCCGCGTCGGCGGCGCCAAAAATTGATGTAGTTTTTAAAGTGGTAATAAAGTTCGTTCAACTCGGATTGTGTAAAGGTTTGATTTAAGAACTAAGATTAAAAATACTAAAAATATATTCACAAGGTTGTCACGAATATCGAGAGAGACTGAGACTGAGGATTCAACCAAATTCCATTCATGTGATTCAAATAATAATTCCAATCAATTATAGATCAAATATTAAAAATATGGACTCTTATTCTTTGCCAAAAAGTAGATTTTTGAAAAGCAATGATTGTAAATCAAAAGCATGATGTATCAAAAATACATAGACCAAGCATACACCACCAAACGAAATCACACCCATTCAATAAAAAACATAAATCGATTAAAAATCAATGCAAATAGTCATAAAAGAATTATTAGAATTACCACATGCGTGAAATAGGGCTTCCTCCGTCATCCCACTTTTGGGGTTTAGCTCCTCATATTAATCACTTGCTCAAAATACATGTTTATATCTCAAATTGATTAAAAGAGTGAAAAGAATAAAATCAGTGAATCTGCGACCCACAGAAGGCGTCCAGAAAAGAACGATAAAACTGAAGTGATGTTTCTGTTGTTTTAAGACTGCCAAGCGTCTGTCCTTGTCATTGTAGAAGAACGACTGTCTGTGGAAGTCTGTTCTTCGTGTTCTTCGTGCTCTTCAACGGCAGCTGCAGCAGTAGAGACGTAACTTCCTGCAACTCTGATTCTCGCCTCCTGATCTCTCCTCTCGGACCACAAACTCTCCGTTACTCTTCTTAGGACTCTTAGCAACCTATTTATACACAACAGGACGATTAAATCTCTCCCAAATCGCTTCGAAATCTCTTCTTTCTTTCCTTGGCAGTCACGGCAATAATCTCTTCCCTAATTCGTTTCACGCGTTTCTGAGCTCTTCCAATTATATCAAACTCTTCCTTAGATAGAATATGTATCTTTGGAACGAATTTCTTGCCTTTAATCTCTCTGAATGTCCAAAAACAAAATCGACAGGAGCCGTATTTCCTTTTTTACTCTGTTTCCTTTTTCCGGCAATTCCAGCCCAATTCGATCGGTCCAATTGCTTCTAATGAACTTGTTAAGTCATATCAGGTCCAGCCAATCAATTTCTGGTGTTGAATCTCTTTAAAACTGCTCCAAAAATCGAGTCCAAAATCTGCAGACGTTGCACATAGTTTCCCGCCAATTTTCTAATTTGAAACGTGAAGAAGGTGGGTGTCCCCCTATCCAGTTTCGGTATCCCTTTAGCACATGCCTAGAAATGGGTTACCCCTTATCCAAAGCGAGAGTCCGAATAGTAAATGTCCTCCCAGGTGCCTTTAACAACTTTTCGAGCCAATTTCGCCGCAAAAGCTTATTTCTCCAAAAGCACCTACAAAGAGATAAAATACCGAAATAAGTACAAAAATGGGTACTAACAATATACGCAATAGAGATGAAAATAGACACATAAATGCGTCTATCAATACTTTCGAGAATTGTTTTTTACTGCTTCAATTGCCGGAACACCAGCTAAGAATGGGGTTATTCTTAGTGCTAGGAGTTTGTAGGTCACTGTTTATTTCTATCTTTATTTAGATGATACTTGCTCATTATTTGATCGAGGTAAGTGCGTCATTTTCTCCTCGTTTCTTACTGGAATTCTTATGATAATTTGACTATTAAATTACTTCTTCACTTGGGGTTTGATTCAAATTTTTGGGTTATAAGTTCGATGGTTCTTGTGTGTGTTGTTGATCATTTTGCACTTCAAGATGCTATTAGTAATCTGTTTGTAAGAATTCCACAAAGAGATAGTGTGTGGAGTTTACTTCATCATGGTATCTGTTTTTATTTTGATTGGGACTTTAATCGTTCCTTTTTTGACCTTGGTAAAAACCATGCTATATCCAGTTCTTAATGTCATTCCCGACAGAACAACAACAACGACCTTACTTTTGCGAGAAAAGAAGGATTTCTCTGGTCATTAACAAATTACATGAAACATGAATTTTTATCCATAAAACTCAATTAAAATTAACCACAAGAGAATCCATGATTAATTTAATTGGAAATGCTCAACATAAGAGAACTTACGGAGCCGCAGAGTACTTTCACATAGAAGTGGATCAGGGAAAGATCAATATTACTGAATATTCAAAGATTCATTTTATTTTTATCAATATTTGCATAATAATGTCATAGACTTAGTCTTTGTAATCAAAAGTTCATCCTATCTTCCATCAATATTTGCATATTGACACAATAGGCTTAACTTTTGACAAATACGGGACAATCATAGTTCACGGACGAATACAGTTTCTGAGATATCCCACGCATCTTTAGACCGACTGCACGTAGTCACATGGTGCTGAAGATCTGGGGTAATGTCATGAATGATAGCATTTAAACCATCAGAATTTTGCTTTGCAGTGAGAATCTCGTTAGGTTCATATCTACCAATATCCTTTGCAATAGAGACAGCGTCTACTGTAACCATTGGAGGATCATATCCATTAACAACATAAACCCATGATTGAAAATCACGTGCTTGAAGAAAGGCACGCATAACAATTTTACAGCACAAGTAATTTGAGACATCGAAAACTGGTGGTACGTTTACTAAGATAGCACCTCTGTCCATAGAGTCAGATCGCTACAAACACAGACTTATAAGGTCTTAAACGTGTTTGCCTGCTCTAATACCAATTGCAAAAGCGGGGGTCTAACAACCACACCCAATATTTCTTTTAGGCACTCTGTATGGACAAACTTCAACATAACTCCAAGAGAATCAACTAGACAGTCAAATACAATCAATGGAAATATATCCAAGAGTTGTATCTAAATTTCTCAAATCAATCTGCAATCGAACAAATAGAAATCTGTGAGCCGGATTAATTTGAGAAATAACTTGGATGGTACCAAAGATCAATATCCAAGTATCAATCAATTTATACCGAAAACCAAGGGTTGGATTATCTAAATGATTGAACTACGTACAATCTATGGTACTACAGACACTAGCCTACTCCAAGTTAACTTCAGACTGGAATGTAGTTGAGACCTAACCAATCTCACACTGATCAAGGTACAGTCGCGTTCCTTACGCCTCTGAATCCCTGCAGGACTCTACGCACTTGATTCCCTTAGATGATCTCACCCACAATTAAGAGTTGCTACGACCCAAAGTCGAAGACTTGGTAAACCAATCTGTCTCACACAGAAAAGTCTATTGAATAGATAAATCTGTCTCCCAAATAAATACCTATGAGTTCTGTTCCGTATTTTGATAAATCAAGGTGAACAAGAACCAATTGACACACCATACTTATATTCCCGAAGAACAACATAGTAATATCAATCACCTCACAATAATCTTAATCGTATGGTAGATAAAAAAGAATTGTAGAATCACAAAAGATGATATGAATACGTTTGTGACTTCTTTTTATCTTGCCTATCGGAGATTAAATCTCTATAAAATCTTAGAGAATATAGTACTCAATCACAATAGAAAACAGCAAGATCAGAACACGCAACTACAGAGAAAATAGTTGGGTCTGGCTTCACAATCCCAATGAATTCTTCAAGTCGTTAACCTACAAGTTTTTTGAAAAAAACCTAAGGTTAAATGAGAATCGACTATAGTCGAAACTAGTATCACACAGGAGGTGTGGAGATTAGGTTTCCCAGTTGCTAGAGTTCTCCCTTATATAGTCTTCAAATCAGGGTTTGCAATCAATGTTACCTTGGGAACAAATCATTCAATATTCACCGTTAGATGAAAACCTTATTAGACTCAAGCTAATATCTTACAACCGTTAGATTGAACTTAGCTTGTTACACATAAATGAAAAGTGACTTCATTTAGATATGAGTAACCGAACCTAAACATGTACACCTTGTTGGCTCAACAATAGTTAACATAAGTTAGCCATATGAACATTTTCATATCAACCTTACTCATCTTAACCATAATTAGTTCAAATGAGTCAAATGAAACTTGTTCTAGAGTTGTTCAATTGTTTATATTCTCATAGAAGTATACAAAACACAATTGAAGAAAAATCGATTTTGATTCACTCGAATCAATTCATGAACATTATTTCCAGGGTTTGTAAAAGATTGCATTCCTTAATATATAAATGTATTAGTTCATGAACAAACCGATTTTAGAACATAACCTACTCAAGTATGCAGACGTGTATGCATACCTAAATGGCCGGACTTAGTTTGGGTTTGCCAGTGTGCGAACGGATATGCATACCTCCAAACTCAGTTGAATTTACGGACATGAACTTTACGCCAGTACGCATACGGGCATGCATACTAAGTTCCTGGACTTTCATTAAACCAACCAGTACGTACAAGGGTATGCATACTATGGTTCCCGGACTTGGAATAACATGCAGCAGTTAGCATACAAGTACACATACTGTGCTTATACCCAATCATGGTTAATTGTTCTAAACTCCCATTTCAATCATGAAAACATTCTTACAAGATGACAATATTTGTCTCACACAAACTACTAGCTTCAAAGCAATTTTAAAATGATCGAATGATCAATACGAGACATTTCGAGTCTACATCAAATGACTGTCACACACAAATCATGTAAGATGTTACCAGGAGATTTTCACATGATCATCTTTTTACTTTCATCAAGAATATAAGATGAACTTGGTTAAAGAGAAAGCATACCAACACATATTTCGATAAATATGTAAGCGAGTTAAACTCAGCTCGAAATATCAAATGTGTATAATCGAATTCTATATAGCTATACGAATTTTGTCTCAAATAGAAGATAAAATAGATAGACTTTTGAGTGATGGATGAGTTCAAGTCTCCACATACCATTTGTTGATGAAGTTCCACAAGCTCCCCTTAGTAGTTCTTCGTCTTCAATCGATGAACGCCGTGAAGTCTAATGTCAACTACACTTACTATCCTAATCCGAGACTTAGCTATAAGTAGACTAGAAATCATGAATTATAGTTTTGGAAACTAAACTTGACAACAATCTTGAGATAGCAACGTTTGCGAGTTCGACCGAGTAGTGCTCTAACATAATGGAACTGTGATTTTTTATTGATGAATCAGGTTTTGTCATTTGTCTTATATTTTGGTGAATTATAATGCGAGTTTCAGTGTAATTTGAGCTTGAACCACTCATCATGACCGCATTTAGTCATCCAAATCTAATTTTTTATTATTTTTTTAAATATAAATTTAACTCTACAACACCATCTAACTATATTATATACGTACGACCAGAGGGTATCGTAAATCTGAGGCAACTTGAAAATGTCGTTCCATAATAAGCCACACTGAATCTACGACACTTTCACTGACAACTCCAGAGTGTCGTATAACTCTCCAATACAACACTTCCCAAAAACACAAAGAAAACAATTATTTGTTGTTTTCATTTTTCTGTTTTCAAAAACAGAAACCAAATGGAAAACGTTTTCTGAAAATACCTCTACCATATGCATTTTCTCTCGTTTTCTGTTTTTTCAGTTTTTAAAAATAAAAAACTGTTTTTAAAATTCATACCGAACAAGACCTTAATCGTGTGATCTGGTTTTCGAGATTAGTTGGGTCCATGTACTTTGACATGGTAGAAGATGAGGTATTTGAGGTATGCGTGGACATTACTTGGCTCGTTAAGGGTGTTGTGTTTCTTCTTCTTCTTCTAGTCCCGTTAAGATACTTGTGTGGCCTGTTAAGGGAGTAAAGATATTGTTTCGAGAAGCAACTGCTGATCATCGAGATTCCATTGACGGCAGTAACAGAGTTAATCTGTGGTGGTACGTAGGGAAGACTTGCAAAGTTTACAGAGCTTGTTAGATATTGAGGCGTGAGGCTGATGATCACAACAGAGATGGGTTTATTACAGGGAGTTTGGTCTGCTGATGAGTTTGATTTGGTGATTGTGGAATTGAAGTTACAGTGAACTGATTTAGGATCTATCAAGAAGGTTGAATTTTTTTGTTTTCAAGACTATGAAGATGCGATGTTAGAGTTGCGGTATATCAAGTGAGAGATGGAATGTTTACTGGCATAAAAAGAAAAGAAGAGATTTGGGACGTTGCTGTTGATTGTGATGATCGTTGGTCAGTCCGAGATAGGTTAGAAGAGGATTAAGTGGTTGCAGCAATGGAGTTCTCGGTTACTGGAGTTTGATTGTTCTGATCAAAAGGAGTTGGTTATGTTTCAAAAAAAAAAAAGGGTGTTGGTCCTATTTAAAGGAGCTGGAACTTGTTGTGCTAACAAGAAGACGTTGTCACTAACAGGGTTGATAACAAGTCAGTAAAAGAGATGACGATAGCAAGATTGATGTTGTGCAATTATGGCAGTAAGAATTATTGATAATGAAGGAAAGTTTGATTGATAAAGACGTGTGTTGGTGGTTATTGATGGGTTGCTGTGGCAGAGCATCGAATGTTGAGGTAAGAAGCTTTGGGTGAAAGGTTGATTCGAAGGGTTAAGTCATGGATTCGAAATATACGCAATAGGATCAAAGTTGGTACTGCAGTCAGAGGATTGGTACAGTTTGATAGAGGATCAAAGCTGGTATTGCAGTCAGGAGGACTGGTACAGTTTGATGGACGATCAAAGATGGTATTGCAGTCAGGACTGGTACAATTTGATTAAGTTGATCGAATTCAGAGACTTAGAATGACAAGGAATGTTGGGTGGATATGTTTGAGCTTAAGGGAGGATGTTGAAGTTTAAGCTCAAACATGTTAAGATTAATGGTGATTGAAGAGTTTGTGGCAGAAACTTGGAAGTCTTACAAAGTGTGGCAGACTTTGTGTTAGTTATTGCTTATAGCAGAAGCGTAACAAGAAAAAGATTGTGAGAGAATCTTGCAAAGAAAAGAAGTGTGAAGATTTCATTCTATTTATTTCCGCGTGTGCTCTCCTCTCTTTTGCTCGATCCTACATATATATAGTGGATTAATGCCTAAAGAAATTCTTAAGGCGACATAAGAGAGATCCTTTATACAAAACATCCAACCAAATACATATGGGTACAAAAGTAAAAGAGGTATTAAAAAAGGACGTAGAGAAAATCAAGCATGTCAGTAGGGTTGTCATTCGAATAGAATGCATCAATGAAATAGAGGATGAAACTAATTTTTGAAATAACAAATTTGTATGGCCTAGATATCATGGTTGTGGACAAAATGTTAACAGTAACTTCATCTACTTCCAGTTTTGGTTAATTACATATAACATGAATGATCTTCATAACTTGATTTGTTGAACTTTTGACAGAAAGATAAAGCACATGGATTATTTTCCGAAGACTATATGCGGATGCATGGGCCAAAATAGAAGACGCGTATGTATTTTTCATTGACACATCGAAATTGGATAGAACCTTGGACTGTCATGAATGAATAGAAGATGTTTTTGAGATGGGATACGATTTACTAGAAATGGAAAAACAGGTAACTGATTTATTCATTGAAACATGTTCGCTGGACTTTAAACCATGATGCCCAAGTATTGGGACACCGATATTTTGCAACTCTTGCCTAAACTATTGTCTTCTAAGTTCTATATCTAGTATTCTCCTAATTATTTCCTTTTAAATTAGATTTCTTTATTTAGATAAAACTCTGCACTATATAAACTTATATCGTAGAACTAAGTTATTCATTCATATCAATCTATAATTATTAAAGCTTTGACTTAACTGGGTAGCTAATTCCCGATTCAAAGAATTTTTATCGTCCTTTTCTATTGTTTAGGTGTATAACCCTAACACCAAGCTTCATTATTTGTCAGCTATTGAGCATAAAAGATTCAATGAAGAGAGTCTAACTAATTGCAAATCACTTCATTTAAAAGTTTTTTAAAATTCCATTTGCAAAATATCCGGTGCGAATGCACTGGTTAGATAGTTGTACAGATAATTTGAGGAGTACAGAAGGAGAATAAAAAAATAAGGAAACTAAATTTGGGGTTTTATGTTATTTGCTGTAATCTCTGGATCCTTTGGCAAGAAAGAAACCGACAATTTTTCAAGGCAAAGCCATAAAAGTAAATGACATCGCTATCAGAGCAAGTTTTATGGTGGAATTCATCCATCTTCCACCCCACCTCAGCACTTGGAATTGTGGATGGAAGCGCAAGTTTAATGGTGGAATAGTAGAAATGCTATTCTTAATGGAGCTAAAAAAACGCAATTAAGAATGAAGTTTTTTTTCTAACCGTTAGATTTCAACAACTCATTTTAAATCTACGGATACAAAAAAACGCAATTCTTAATTGCGTTTTTTTAGCTCCATTCTTATTTGCGTTTAACGCTATTCTTAATCGCATTCAGATGGTTTCTTTCTTGCTTGGATTTCCAAGAAAGAAACCGACAATTTTTCAAGGCAAAGCCATAAAAGTAAATGACATCGCTATCAGAGCAAGTTTTATGGTGGAATTCATCCATCTTCCATCTTCCACCCCACCTCAGCACTTGGAATTGTGGATGGAAGCGCAAGTTTAATGGTGGAATAGTAGAAATGCTATTCTTAATGGAGCTAAAAAAACGCAATTAAGAATGGAGCTAAAAAAACGCAATTAAGAATGGAGTTTTTTTTCTAGCCGTTAGATTTCAACAACTCATTTTAAATCTACGGATACAAAAAAACGCAATTCTTAATTGCGTTTTTTTAACTCCATTCTTAATTGCGTTTAACGCTATTCTTAATCGCGTTCAGATGGATTCCACGAAACCGTGGAACCTTGCTTGGATTTTCTGTGAAAGACCCCAACTTGGAAGCCACTAGACTTGACAATGATTTTTCCACACTTGAAATAATTTGGATTCCACCATACGACTTGCTCTCAAGGGGAAGGGTACAATTTTCTCGTGGACAAAAGTCTAAAGTATATCACAAGGAAATTGGAACACCATATATATATCTCTTGGATTGCAAATTGGCACCCCATTTTCATTTGGAACCCACCATAAAAAAGTATCCTTTTCCTTACCGTTTTTGCTGTACGTTTTGAATTGGATCTGTATGTCGTACAAGGTGATGCTTGTACTAGGGTAGGTGTTTGTTATGCTAATCAGGAGTGTGATGAACGTATTTGCAAATTACTAGGTTATAAACTGTTGAGATTATTGGATCCATATTGGCTAGGTTATCTAAGATCCTGCGATTTATAATTCCTTAAAACTATTTCACGATGCTCATATTCTAACTGGGTATTAGAGTAGGCTATTTGTGTCGAATTATTTGACTGCATCTTTACTTCGCGTCATCCGTCTTATTGTGCACTCTTAGACCTAACGAGGCTACGCATGACACCTTTATTCCGCATCACCCGATATGTTTGTGAAGGTCTTCTGGGACCACTCTCTGAAGTCAACTTATCTACGTGTGAACATTGTTTTACAGTAAAAGCCACTGGAATGCGATTTGGTATGCTACTCCACTATTTACCGAGCACCGGTAGTTATTGTCGCTGAGACGCTGAGCTCAGCCTCGCACCCAAATTTGTCATTTGGCAGCACTTGAAAATCCAATTGCTTATAGATTATTGACTAGTTGTTGAGATACAAGGAGTCATTTCTAAAACAAGCTGACAAGCAGCACATGCTATCTGAGAGACAAGGGGTCGTCTCTAAAACAAGCTAGCAGCACTCCGCTAAAAATAGCCAACTCAAACCTTGCACAAGCAAGCTGCATTACCATGCAAATAGAAACACCGAAAAAAGCCCATACAAAAACCTACAAGCTGCCTCTTTTTTGTTTGGGTTCTTTGACCTCTTCCCAAGTTTTGCTGACATATATCCTTCATACTTTCGCATTTCAGCCTAACTAGTTCATGTTGAGTCTTTTTAAGAGCTCTATCTTCAAGAGAAGGGTGGATTATATCAAACTCTCTAGCAGGACAATCTTCGTCTTCATAACACTCTTCTACAATAACATTTTCTTCCCAATTCTTTATTCCCTTTCAAGACCCATTTTCTAAGTTTAATATGGGGTAAAGCATACCTCGTAACCAGCAGTAGTGAGAATAGGGTCTGTCGATAAATTCTGACAAGAGAAATATCATGGTTTTCTGTCAAAGGTACTGGCACAAACTATAAGCAAGTATCAGAAAAAAACAGTCTTGCTTTTGGAGGTTGGCAACTTAAGCTCCCTAACTCAAGGGGTCCACAAGTTTGATGGTATCTCAAAGCTTTCAAACAGCAGTGACTGTAAATGCGCAACATAGTTTATGCAGAATCAAGGTATAGTACTGCAACTTAAATCTTTTCTAATGCATTTGTAAGTTTTAACCACCATGGGATTTAACTAAATGATTTCAAAAGTGAATTACAAGCAGGGAAATCCATTGATTTACAAAGAGTGTGCTCAGTCAGTTGTCAACAAAAGGTGCGTATACATTGTAGCAGTTCTATGAGCTTATGATGCGAAAGGAGGAGACCTTTTCTCATGAAAGACATCCAATGGTCTTGAAAATCAACTACAGATGAAACTTTTCTCCTTGTTTCACTACCTAAAATAGAAAATGAAAATTGTAAAGCTGTTATCCTATCTACATTCCGCACAGAAAAGGAACACTAAGAAGTTGCCTGGAGATTGTTCTTTTTTTAATATCTACGCACAGTAATTTATTTTGGTTTGTTCATGCACTCAGACTCAAACTCATTGTTTTGAAACTTGAGGGTTTCTTATTAGCTTCAGTAAAATTGTTGAGAATTAAATAATTGGGATAGAAAACGAAATGAATAACGAAACATCAAAATCCCTCATTGATGGTAAGTTCTAGAACAATAACATCGAAATATAATTTGCATTGCATGGGTGGTTTTGTTGTTAATTTTGGTGTATTTTGGAGATTAAAATAACTGCTAAATTAGTAATATATAATCATCAAAATTCATAGTGAATCGCAAAAATGGAAGCCCAAATGCAACCAAATCAAACAGTAGGACATTATAGCTACTCTTTTACAAGATCCCTACTTACATTAACTAGCAAAACCCAGCACAAGGGAACAAGAACAATATGTTGAAGAAGATTTACTTAATTAGCTCCATAAAATTTGCATGGTTTCTTCCTTTCTACTAGTTATCATAGTCTGTGTGATTACTAAACCACAGAGACAGTGACAATCGCAGTAACGAAGACCGAAAGGAAGACAACAGCAACAATCGTAGCGGCAGGATTTCCAAGAAGTAGAAAGGAAACTGCCCATATGTCAGCAAAGATGAATGAAGCCAAGCTAACACATAAGGTAAATCTAACAATTTTTGCCAAGTGTGAAATGTTTGGACGTTTTAGACTGAGTAGAAGTACAATTGAATCTGAAATTAGGGAAATGAAGATCAATGATGCAAATGCATGGAAAGCCACCTTATGCGTAACCTCTGTCTTTCCTTTGAAACCTGTAACTATTGCAGCTACTAAACTTCCAGCTGAAGCAGTGAACAACACTAAAGCAAATTTTAAGTTATTGTCCAGATCAACTGGTCGGGGTTCTTGAGACTGGGATGCACCATGTATTTGAGTACCACTGAGATCTATCTCATCAACTGCAATGATGTCTGCTGCCGTACTAGTAATTACGACATCTAATTGATTTCCAGTGAGGTCTATCTCATCAACCGCAATGATTTCTGGTTCCGTAGTGCTTGGCATAGTAATTGCAACATCTAGTTGATCGTTATTGAGCTCTATCTCATCAAACGCAATGATATCTGCTGCCATAGTTCCCGGCATAGAAATTACATGCGTTGGGTTTGTATCTGAAATGCTTTCCTGAGGCTTCCCACGATGTTAAAAACAATGAATATTCAGAAAACAAACAACATCTAATTGTACATACTATACAGTAATAAACCATGAGATAAAAAACTTGACTTACTGTGTTAATTTGCCAACTTTGGAGTCCCAGGGAACATATGAATGAGGTTGCATAATGAACCAATTCGTTGAATACAGCAGACATTGCCAAAATATATTATTCCCTCCGTTCCTTTTTAATAGGCCAGTTTCTATAAATAAAAGTTTCAAAAAATAGTCAAGTTTCTTAATTGGGAAAGTCAAATGTTACTTTAACTTTTGGGACCACTTTTCTCTTTAATTTTTTTTGGTGACAAGTGTCATGTAAACCATTTCAATTCACTTTTTTTATTGACAAGTGTCATGAGGACCACTTTCAATGATTAGTTCTCTTAATTTCCTTAAATTTCGCTAAAATCAAAACCGGCCTATGAAAATAGAACGGAGGAAGTACAACAGAGGAAGAAGTACTTGAACTACGGAAGGGAAGTTTCTTGCTTTGAGGTTTTTGACTGGAGAAATTGTAAATGTGAAGAGGATGGTAGCTTGATGAAATGAGAAGAGGGATGCTGGTTTGTTGGTTGGACGGTAGGGGACTATAGGTGGTATAAATAAAGTCCGTAAGAGTCGCATTTGATGAGACCATGAGAGGAAGTTGATGCAGAGAGAGCAAGTGAAGTTGCTATAAATGAATAGAACATAGACAGAAAGAAATTTGAAACTGATAGCTATTTAGAGAGATAAAAGAATAAGAGAGGGAAAAAATGATGATATATGGGCCTGCCCTGAAGGCTGGAGAGAGAGCGAGTCATTCTCAAACGATAAACATGCATGTGGCTCTCTTGACTTATTTTGATAACACAAAATTGGTAAAAAAGACCAAAATTAATAATTCCTGGGTGAAATCGACATTTAGATTTTGATACTGTTTAAATGGACAAAAATGTAAAAATATGCAGGATGTAACCAGTTACATCGTGTCTATTTTCAAATATTTTTTCTTATTTTTAATTTACACAGGATGTATCCAGTTTCATCCTCATTATTTTAAAATTTGAGCTAGGATGTATCCTTGTTTCACCCTTACCATTTTCTTTTGTCATTTCACCCAAACTATTTTTTACTCGTCCATTTGAACCGTGATTTAAAATTATTTGGACAAATGACCCATTTTCCGTTTTGATAAATGGAGAAAAGCCGGTAGGAGGGGAAAGGATTATTCCTAACCACATTGAAATACGTTAGACCTCGGATGTCACTATAGTACAGTGATGAGTCATTTGGCGATGACATCAATGACCTGAAATCAAAACTCATGAGCACCAAACCTTAAAACCATGGTGGTTTCTTCCTTTTTGATCAAGGGTTTGTTGCTTTCGCTGTTCACTGTGGTGTTGGTTTTTCTTTTCCTTTCATTGATGTTTGGGGGTGATTTTTTCAGGCTCTTGTTTTTTCTTTTTGGTGGTTGGGGTGAAACATTTAATGTTTCATTTTAGGTTTACTGGAACATATACATTAGTATGTTTTCTACATGCCCAATTAAAAAACAAAGTAGCCGGCAAGCAGGTTTAGGTTCAGTAACATGTCAGCAACTAGCGTAGCCGATCTCTTTGATATATAATATTATATATGAACAGTTATTTCTGGTCAAATAACAACAAACTCAGATGTTTCTACTATATGATGTGTGCAAGTTCACATTTCATCTGATTCTGCGTGGTTGCACACAGTAACCGCAATGATAACGATGCATAAGGGAGACTACAACAAGAATTATCCCAATAAAGTTCTCTAAATGTAAAATGGAAGATGCCGATGTGAAGGCAGAAAGAAAAGACTGACACACATAGTTGACCAAAACATTTTGGCTAACCAAAATATATTTGGGCGGTACAGAGCATAGTTGTTGACTCAGGAGACCACCAGATCAAGGTGGTTAATTAAGCTGTATATTCTGGCGTCCTAAGGCTGAGTGGTGTGGAGAGAAACATGGGGATGATAGTGACATCCCGCCGTGGCTAGAAGTCTAATATAAATGCAACGATTTTCTCTCTGTTCGAATCCAGGGGTTGTGAGCGGGAATTTAAATATAGGCGAGGTCTTGGACATCGTCAGAAAAAGTGCTTTAGCGAGGCACAAGACATCGCTTTTCCTGAACTCAGCGATGTTGCTGACATAGCTTGTGGGCGACCACAGTGACATCGCCCAGAAAGCCCAAGCGACTACACCCACCTCGCCTATTTTAAATATTTGTTTGACCTTTTTAATGTTACACCCCGTTACACCATGCAACAAAATTTACACTCTATGTATCTAATTCGTGCTCTCCTTGTATCGAAAAAAGAACTGTAACACTAATTCATCCAATAATATATTTAAGTTCCTTGCTAGTAACAAATAAAAATAAAAAACGCAACGTAGAATGTATAATATTATGTCCCGGGTACTAAAAAACATTTAACTTAATTCAATAATTTCAAACAACAATACAAGATAGTACATTTAGCCACAATGACCAATGAAAACTCCTATTTAACGGTGGAGCATTCCTTTAAACCAATAGGTGTCCCTGTTGGCCGAGTCGGGTATCGGGATGGTTTACAAGAGGTTTACCAACAAAACCTTAACTCCATCAGCAATGGAATTAATCATCTTCATCGCTAGCTTCACCTAGTTCACGGCATATTTCATGAGCAGTAAATAACACTCATAGAATTCGAATTGTTTGTTGGTTGCCTACAAATATCTACGTTTCGCATGATTTTCCTTCAATAAACAAATCAAAAATTATTAGTGTTCCATTTAAATGGTTCGTTAACATAATGTTTAACGAAATTATGAACCACTTACACACTCATCCATAATCCATCCGCTTGGTAACTTTCGGTATAAAGGTACCACAAATTTCAAGTATCGTTTCACCTGTTTCTTAATCGAGGTAACCAAGTTTTGTAAGACACGACCAGTTCTCTGGTTTGGATTTTCGTTTCTAACTGTTAGATGTTGAACTACCAAATCCCATAAGTTCACTCCGGAAACCCTATTTTGCGTAACATTTTCTGCCACAAAGACATTCATCCATGATTGGATTAACGATGTATCTTCTTCAGTTGTGAATTTGATTGCCATAACCAACCCTAAAATGTAACAACAAAATATTAAAAGGATATATAAACGAGGATGGTTTGTAATTTGTGATGTTTATTTTTGGGAGGGGAATGAAGGTACTTATAATGAATATCGCGGTCTCGATCCAAAATATAATATTATTTACATAATCTCAATTATATTTTCTTGTCCTCCCATGTGGTTGGTATTATTTGGTACAAAATGGAACTTTAATTTGTCGGGTCATATCTTTTACAGACAAAATTAATTAAAAAAAATTACATTTTATAATTTAACACAACCAACGGCCATCATAAATACCAATAACGCTGATTACTGGTAAATTTAATAAATTTATTGATCCTGAAAAAACAAAGTCCTTACACAGATGTATTCACTCTACATTGTATGACGGGACTACGTCCTTTAAGAGCCCGTACAATTGATCATACTTAAAAGGATTCTTTGATTCTGCCCGAAATTCAAGGCAAGATGTTTTTTTCTGTATGAAAGTAAAAACATTAAATGAATAAGTATTGACATTTTTTGATTATTCAGAGATGATTATTAAGGTGATATGTTTACTTACGCGAGATTCATATGAAAATTGAGGATGACTAATGTTAACGTCGAGAAAAAATGTCAAAAAAGTTTCAATTTCGGACGTGATCAAATCAAATCTTTTTTTTACAGACATCTTTGTTCTCCCGTTTTCGTTCGCGGTAATATCTTCAAATGACTGGAAAACAAGGCGCCAAAAAGATGATTGTTCATTTTCACATTTTTCCGATGGACCTTGATTTGTAACTGAAATCCATGCCTCCACAACTCCCAAATCCTCTTCATTACTAAACCGCATTCTTTAATTATAGACAGAATATAAATCAGTTTGTCTTCCTAATTACCGTAGAGGACTGAGTGAATTTGTTGGCTTAAATAGGAATAATGAGTGGAAAAAGAAATACTGACATAAAGTATGTTATCGACCTCACCACAAATGTAGTAGTGAGTATTCTAGTGCCGAGTACAAAAGACTCAGCCTTAAAAAATTTCTCCTCTCGAGACGTTCGGTTTTCGATAAATAATAAGGGTCGATAGATAAAAAAGTAAGGGTCCCTAGTTAACAGTCAATGCCTTTTGAGAAAAGATTGGGTAATTTGAATCAGGGTGCTTTCTGCATAGTTGTTGGTGTTTTTGAACAGTAGTGGAATTTCCAAATTTGTTAGGGTATAAGGTGTTTACATCGAATATCTGTTTACTCTTACCAATATCTTTTGTAATAAATGTTACACTGTAACCCCGTGTATTTGGTTATACCACACAACTACCATTTTTGTCAAATTATTGATATTTTGGGAAGACGCGATGTTGTGTCAATGCAATGTAGTGGTTTTCGATAAATAGTAAGGGTCGCTAGATAAATAGTAAGTGTCCCTAGTTCACAATAAATGACTTTTGGAAAAAGATAGGGTGATTTGAATAATGGTGGTAAAATATTTGAGAAGTGTCTTTATTATTTTCCCCAGTTCTATTTCCACCCTGGATTGTCCTAATTATTCGTGCATTATTTTGAGTGATCAAATCATCTACAGAGTTTTCATGTATTTGCAACACTTCTTTCTGACAACATATATCTACATATTGATTTAACACAACCAAGGGTCGTTCTAATATCTTTCCTATGCTCGAGATTGGTCTCTCCTTATCATCCAAGACGTGTTTAAAACAGTAAAGGGCGTTTATAAACATGATAAGTTATTCGAATTTAGCAAGGGGTGTCGTTGAAGAGTAAATAGGGTGTGTAAAGAGTATTTCTCTTAGAAGTGAATTGGATGTGTTTTAACCATTTCCACACGGATTAGTAATTTGGATCCTATAAAAGCAGGGTTTACCCAAATGTATTTCGCACACTGCAGTTTTCGGCATCCTTGAACTTTTTTAGTAATTTGTAGTTATTCATAACCGCTCATAAATATTTATACGAACACGGTAATGGGATCATTTGATTCAACTGAAGATTTGCAAATCACCGAAACATGGTACAAAGAATCTCGTGTAGCAGATCTCTCTTCTGTAATGCCAGAGCTTAAAACTTTTTGGGAAAAGATATATAACCAATATATACGAGAATATGGGAATCCAAAGATAAGAAGTCTTCAACAAATTCATGATAGGTACCGGATTATCCAAAAAGGCATTTGCGATTTTATAGAGATTCAACAACGGCTCACCAGACATGGCCATGTTAGAATGTCATCTCAACAATTTGTAAGTATTTTATAATTTTTTTCGTGTAGAGTTAAATTTATTGATTTTAAATTATAACATTAAGTATATTTGCTTGTGTTGTTGCAGCATGAACTCATTAAAGCGGGTTATTTAGAGGAAAAAGGTAAAGCATTCACATTTGATGAAAGCTATTATTTCATGGTATTCAAAATCCCAGAGTATGAAACGCGTGACAATTCCTCTGCTTCATCCAGTGGAGACTAAAACTATAATTAATGTTAGTGTACATTTTGTGGGTCAATATGTTATCAACCCTCACGAGACTAAAATCGTCCTCATGGTTAACCCTGGGGTTTACCGGCTTGTTGCACGTTTTAAGTGTAGCCGTGATTCCTACGAAAGTGAGTTAGGTTTTTAATTTTTTTTATAGTGTACTACGATGTTTAAAATGGAAGTCGTCATTTAAAAATGTGTCAATTACATCTTTGTAATACGTAGGGAAACCAAACACATCAAAATTATTACCTCTTCTCCCATTTTTTGGACTAACAAGATTAACCACATAAAACATCATAAACACCTTACGATTTTAAATGTGAGTGCCAAAAAAAAAATTCGCCACGAAATGTTTGAAAGGCATCCCTTGTTCTGCCTCATACATGGTCATCGCATGAGCACGATTACCATTTTCAAGAACTCGATACTTCCGAAAACGACAACAAATCCTTCTCGGCGCGCTAACGCGGTGTTGGATACGTAAGCCAGAAAACCAAATGTTATCATTCCCAACTTGAATCAAAAAGTCATCTCTAACTCGAAGCCAAAACGCTCTACCCATTGTAGGATTTTGTGGATTAGGATCCCGATCTAAAACCTTACAATAACTTATTACTAGAGCGTTATCTTCATCCATTGAAAAACGTTGCATCGTGACAATTTTTCGTGGTGGTAATTATATATGAATCTTAGAAAGGGTGCCTTTGAAAAACTGTATTTGGTGGTAGATGGTACATAGTATTACACCTTCAGGAATAATTCAATTGTGGGTTTTTGTTTTACAAATTTATTGTAAAAATGCACTAGGGGTTTAATGGTAATTTTAGACAGGAGTTAACAAATTAATAATATTGAGAATTTGCAACCATGGCTGTCATCATTTGTCGTGCATTATTTTGAGTAATCATGTCATCTTTTGTAGCGTGATGTTTTTTTTATAAATAGTTACTGACCTTTGAAAGGCGAGGCGGCTATTTGTGACCAGTGAATGCCCTATCTAGTTGTCGACCACTAGAAGTGATAAATCAAATCACTAGGATGTCAGTCAATAGTGTATACATATGCATTGAATTATACAGTTTTCCCTTTTGCTTAATTATCATACACGTGGACTGTAAAAAAAAACTTACCTTAAGTTCCGTTGGGAATGTTGATGCTTGACTATAAATAGGTATAAAATTGGAATCCATAAACACCACAAAGTTTGTAAAAAATAATACCTAGTTGAAGTAGCATTGTCATCCTTTTATTTAAAATTATCTTTTTAACTAATAAATATATTAAAAAACGGTAAGTTTCTTTCCAGAGGAAGATGAGGCTCTCACTAGGGCCTATTGTTCTATTGCAAATTGTGTTAACCAACAAAGAAACCAAGACGCTATAGGGTTTTGGGATCTTGTTCTTGGGGAGTTTACCGATATTTTTTGAAGTAGGATAAAGAGATTCCCCTTACAAAATCTTGTTGTTACAGTGTGTTGATAAGGATAAAGAGATTTATATCCCAAGTAGTTGTGAATAACAGTGCGTGTATGTTCCAATGGTAACTAGCTAAGTTAAGTCGTCAGAGTGTTTCCAAACTAGCTAGCTAAGAAAGGGACATTTGTGAACAGCGATGCTTTCAATATAAAGTTAGGGGTGTTTGGCCAGAGTTGGGGACATTTGCAAACAATACTAACACTCTTTAATATATATTGTGTCCGATGGACGACACATCCTTTTGTTTCCGAGGGACGATAGATCCTTTCGTAATATCTTATAAATACCACACTGCTATGTATCGTTCATTACATCATACCTATCAACATCATTACTTTGTAAAGACATTCAATCCTTTACTCGAGATTTCCAGTATGAATGTTCCATTCACACCTCAAGAAGATACCATTATTGTAGCGGCATGGGTCGTTGTAAGCGCAGCTCAAGTTGGTGAAGGATCCGTCATGCCACAAGTAGTCTTTTGGAAAAGGGTCCATAACCATTTTGTTACAAACTTTTTGAATCCTCGCCAAAGAACAGTCCAACGTGTTATAGGTAGGCTTTTGATGATAAACAGATATGTAAGAGACTATGTTATCATATTTGCTACGCTCCTAAGAAACATCGCGCCTGGTTCCAATACGACTGATGAGCAATCGTAAGTAATTATAGTTTTTATTTATTTTTACTAAAACAAATTTTTTGCATCCCATAAATGGATGGGTTAGTAGTTCAATGCATGTAGGAAACGATGGAGAGATATATATACTTTCAACGACATGGACGCAACTTTAGGTTCGAGGGAAGCTATCTCCTTTTGAAGGATGCCTTAGACGAGTACAACCCAAGAGAATTGATTCTTCCATAATGTAACAACATCTATATTACTTTTTTTGTGGGTGTACCTCTATGTAAGCCCTCACGAGACTAAACTCGTCCTCTGGGATCACCTAAGGGTTCAAAGGTGTTGCAAATGCTCAATACATCTGTTGTGTGTGTGCAAGAAAGGTTTATGATTTACATCTGCCGTCTAATTAAAAAAAATAGTATATTGGCTATTTTTTCCAAATTAATTAAATCTTCATGATATTTCCAGATGTTGTTAATCAATTTTGGGCGCTTTTAAAATGCGAAAGAGTCGTTTGTGAACATCGACGAACATTATAAAAAATTTGGGACGTTGGTGAAAAGAATGTGTCGTTTGTAAACAGTTATAATACTCTTTCAAATATTATTAGGTCATGTATTTTTACCCTATTTGTTGATTAGAAAAAAAGCTCTTTACACACCCTACGAAGCTGAGTTAGGTTTGGGATTATGCATTCCTATTATACCAAGATGATTATTATAAAACATGTCTTTTAAAAAAGGAGTTCATTACATCATTGAAACAAGGAAGAAACCACTGTACATCAAAATAATGGCACAAGGAGGGAACCACACTTAACATCATAAACATCATAATCAGTACCTCTAAAAAAATTAATAAAACAAATAACCTAATTTTTCAACACCAACTTCGGCTTCATTGAGATGTACCAGCACCAAACCAGTGATGGGGGTGCATACTATTTTATATTTTCCCAACATTTTGCGGGGAAAAAAAATAGCTGGTTGCACAAGGATCTCTGGATCAAACTCCATTGATAAGTGTAATTTCAATACATCAAATAATGAAACACGCCCCCATCTTCCTCCTTCATCTTCGTAATCTATTTGTCCTTGATGGTACCGGAGTTGAATTAATAAAAAGGCGTTAATACGATGTTTTCATTACCAAAAGAATAATAATCATGAATTTTAAATTATACTTACCGCGCGTTCATTATACCATTCATTTGGTAAGTTCATAATATATTTCCTAACACAACTTACATATCTTTCGACATCCCTTATCAACATCCTAGTCCTTCCCCGCAATGAATTGTTACTCCTAACTGTTTGACCTTACCATGTGGTTCTGTATTCAACTATAACCTGAGCCCAAAATGCAACGCTTTCTTGATCGTTTCCAAATATAGGATCATTTCTAACAGAACACCAGGCCCTAATAAGTGCAACATCTTCATTGCAAAAAAATCTAGCCATTATTTACTATAAACACACTACTGAAGCAAAGATTATGTTTTAGTAGGAGATTTAACAAATAGTATGTTGGTGCATTTAATTATTGAATAACGAAACTCTATTTATAGAATTCCCAGGAATTGGCCTTTGTTGAATGGAAGAAGCACGTAGGAGACACCTAAGTTCCCACGTAGGGGACCCCTATGATTATTGCCCTTTCTCTCATAACAATGTATGATGTTCCATTGTAGTCGACAAAAGTACACTATTTATGAAGTAAGCAGAGGAAAAGATTACATAATAAGTTACTCAAGTATCCGTCACCCATCTTGAAAAATCCAAAACACCACGGTTTTAAATTTTAGGTTTTATTTGGATTCTCACATTCATTCATTGACATTGACCCAAAAAAATATATCAAAAAATGGGGAAGGGTACGGGATACAATCTAAACCTATGTCATTGTCTCCTGACCGGCGGTTGCACTTAGCCGGTGTAACAAGCCTTTCAACCATTAGGTGACTCCACTGGACGAGTTTAGTCTCGTGAGGGCTTACAAAGAGGTTTACCCACAAAACCAAATAATTTGATGTTATCATGATGCACGACGAGCTAATAATTGCGGATCCATATAAGAAAAGCGATGCCTCATGATGAGGTAGCAATTGTGATACATGAATGTTCTTCTCTTCCTTTGTCGGTATAACTGGCGTGTATGTGTATCCTACAATAAACCCAAAAAAAATAGTGAGGATTTTTTGTGTAAAGGAATAATTATATTTAAATGCATGTAACCATTTAAATCGCTAAACCTACAATCATATGTTCAGACCAGCCTTTGGGAACATTGCGATAAATGGGTATCTGGATTGTAACAAAACAGTTCACCTCCTTATTTATGGTGAAGATCCGTGATTTCAATGATTTCCACGTGCGGAAGTTGTGATTGCCAATTATGTCGGTAAACAATTCCGCAACACGCATCCAAAACTCATTAGATTCTCATCGGTTAATACGTCGGGATCATTCGAAACGTTGCAGTAAGCCCGTGACAGAGCCTTGTCTTCCTGTGGGTTGTACTTGGTTGACATTTCAACATAGATACAAATATGGTAAAACTAGGAAAAATTTGTGATATTGTTGGTAATGGTTCATACGAAGGGTATTTATAGGTAAAAATTTACCATCGGTGCATTATTTTGAGTTATCAAATCATCTGCAGAGTTTAGCTGTGTTTGCGACACTTATCTCTGAAAACGTATGTGTCATTATTGATTTAACACAACTCAGGTCGTTTTAATATCTCATCTGGCAAGAAATTGGTCTTTCCTTATAATCCGAGAGGTGTTTGATACAGTAAAGGGCGTTTATGAACATGATAAGTTATTCCACTTAAAAACATCGGTCCGTTTAAAGATATTAAACACCCGTGAAGAGTAGCTGCAAGGTAGGGACGACACATCCGTGAAGAGTCTGCAAAAGGAGGGGAGACACATCCATCATTTATTCCTATAAATAGAGTACCGGGTATTGATGTGGATTGCCCAACCAATCTTGAAGATTTTACTAGCTTCTAGAATGAATGTCAGCTTCACCGTTGAAGAAGATACTACAATCATATTTACATGGATTGCTGTAACGATAGCTCCGGCTGCAGTTGATGTTGTAGCACCACCCAACAACTTTTGGAACCTGGTCTATTCTCATTTCCTAGAAAACTTCAAGAATCCAAACAATAGATCAAAGCAAGCTGTAAGATACTGAGTTGGTAGTATCAAAAGAGATGTGAATATGTATGTTGCCATCCAAGCTACCCTTATAAGACTCTTGCCACCGGCATTCATTACAAAGGAAATGACGATCGTAAGCAATTATTGTTTAAAATTAAGTTTTCTTTTGAAAGATAATAAAATTACATATACTTACCTTGGGTTTTTTTTGTTGCGTGTAGGAAACAATGGAAAAGACAAAATTTCGTGAAGAGAACGGACGCAGTTTCAAGTTTTACGAATGCTACGTTCTTATGAAAGATAAAATGGATGAGTACAATCCAGGAAGGTTGTTTGGGCACGGATAAAATCGAAAACAATATTTTGTTGGTATACCTCTTGTAAACCATCCCGAGACATATCTCACCTGGCAGTGAGATATGTTTCGTTGTCGAAAAACTAAGCAGTGTATCGTATTCACCCATGTTGGAGATTAATAAAAAGAGTAGTTAGTTTTGTAACGATGTTTGGAACTACTAAAACCGGTCTTACATCATTAATTCGAAAACCAAATGCACCAATCAAGTCTGTGAAAATAAACTAATACGACTAGAGCTTTTTAAAATTAAAACATAATAATAACTTAATTAAGCCTAGACTATTGTTTGGATCATAGCGTTACATAGTTTCTTGACATTGTTGAATTTAAGAAACAAACAACCACGCAATTAAAAGAAAATTACAACTCCTCAAGTCTCATGGGTAACCTTGATAATCATCTTCATCTTCATCATCTTCCTCGTCATTATCATCATCTTCCGGTGCTTGTTGGCCGTGTGTTGGTAGTCCGAGTCGGGTCAATACAATATTCTGGAGTCTCTCCATTGCAGCTCTTTCTAACGCATGCATTTTTCTCAAGTTTATCCCCATAAGGTTCATCTCAGATTTTTGCCTTTGTATATCCAAATATTCACGAAACATTGCTTCACCGTTGGCTAATGAGGCTATTCTGGCGGTGTGGTTTTCCCTCATTTGAGAAGCAAGTCTAGTGGCTCCTTTGTCGACTGTGTTAGCCTCTGCAGCGACCCTCTTCAACTTATCCCTACCGGGGATCTCTCTCGGGTCGTCTTCTTCATAAAATCTCTGACGGCGGCCTTGGCTACTTGTTCCAGAACCATCTTCAGTATCTGCATTCAAATCAACCATCGATTCCGGATCCGAGCTGGGAAAAGGAGTCGTAGACGGTTCAGACTTGGGTCGGTTTTCATTAACAGTTTCCGGGTTCATATACTCCATGGTGTACTTCCAGACTTGGAATACTTGCTCAAGTTTCCAAATTTTCGGTGGGGGACCCATCTCATATTGCTTTCGACCTGCCTGATACTGCAACACATATGATTAACCGTATTAGTACTTGATTATATATAATATAAAAAAAAACTAATTTATAAACTTGATTAATATATGTATAGTTTTACCTTTTGTTCTTCGTTCCAACCGCTTGGTCCATTTTTCAGAAATGGGGCAACAGCTGCGGCATACAACTTACACTCCTTTTTGAGGATACCTGCTCGGTGTTTTAGAGAACCTTTGTTTCGTGTGGTTGGGACAGCAAATTGTTTGTTGAATTCATCCACGATTCTACCCCAAAATCGCTTACCGGTTTGCTGATGTCCGACAACTTCATCTCTTGTGACACTGACAACGGCTCTTGCTAGGGCGACATCCTCTCGGGTGGAGTAATTGACCATCCGTGAAGTAAAAAAAAAAAGGGTATCAGGAGACAGATATGTGAAGTTTTTGGAGTTTGGTGGGATAACTCTTCACAAACCAGGCGTGTATATATATATAGCAACTCGAATTAAATATAGTCGTTGCATGTATGTTGATTGCTAACCGCACGATGATTAATCCCGTTGAAATCATACGGCTAGGAATCCAAGCGAAGTCCATATCCTCGCTGAGCGATGTAGCAAGACTCGCCCTGGAAGAACGAACGTTGGAGGCCGGATTTTGTAGCCGGTAGATATTTCCGCCCGTTGCACATCTAACGGCTCTCAGAAATGTAGCGATGTCTCCTGGGTAGCCTGGGAGACGTCCCTAACCTCGCCGAATTTGTAGCCATCAGATTTTCAACGGACATAAGAATCTGACGATTCAGTTATCACCAGTTTCCAGGTCCCCAACCAGGTGCGCGCTGCATTTAAATATAGAGCACTAAACTTTTTTTTGAACCACAACGGTACCCTGTCTTCTTCAATCACCCAATTATAATTTTTCGTTATTCGTTTATCAATCTACCATAATCATCAAATCCAAGTTGTTTGAATTTCGGTGCTCTATGGATTATTTCAAAACACTATTGAGAATGAAAGCGGGGGCTAATTACGAAATGGATGATTCGGAAGACGATAATGTCGTGGTAGCATATAAATATATTGTACAAAGTGCTCATAATTTATATCAACCGGTTCCCGTTCAAGTGGCATCCAAGGAATTGGCTCATAGGGACCGTGTCTCCGCCGATGTGAGGATGATGCAAGACTACTTCAATTTCAATTATTTTTACGGGAATAAAAAATTTCATTATCGCTTTGGTATGTATCGACCATTGTTTCTTCGTATCTTAAGTAAAAATATAGAGATGGATCATGAGTTCGAACAACGTCCCGATGTAGCTGGAATTATGGGTCACTCACCGCACATGAAAATGATTGCCGTCATGAAGTGTTTGTGCAAGGCCGTCCCTCCATATAGCATTGAAGATTATACGGAAATGGGTGCCCGTACCATCTACAGGAATCTGAAGAGGTTTCTTGATGCACTGATGTATGGTTTTAATGATAGATACATGCGTCGACCGTTACAGGATGATACAGATAGGTTGTTGAGGGAGAATGCTGCGTGGGGTTTTCCTGGGATGCTAGGAAGTATTGTTTGCCTCCACTGGCAATGGACGGCATGCCCAACTTACAGGGCAGGTCAACATTATTCGGTCCATAAGAGAGCATGAATGGTCATCTTAGAGGCGGTTGCTTCTTTCGATAGATGGTTTTGGCATGGATTTTTTGGAAAGCCGGGATCAAACAATGATATCAATGTTTTAAACCATTCTGATGTGCTTGACGACGTCAATAACAGTGTTGCCCCTCGGTGTGAATTTGTTGTAAACGGACACATGTACTATGAAGGTTACTACCTGGCTGATGATATATATCCAAGGTATAAGGTACTCGTGGTTGCTTACAAAGAATCGATCCTATGCCGAAAAAAGAAACTCTTCAACAAATACCAGGAGGCCAAGAGGAAAGATGTGGAAAGAGATTTTGGTACTCTCAAACGCAAATTCGCTATTGTGAATAATCCGTGTATGTATTGGAAAAAATCAGATATGAAATCCATAATGAGAGGATGCATGATAATGCACAACATGGTTGTGGAGAATGAGTATTGTGCACAGGATTGGTGAATGGTGTAGGAACAACCAACTCAACCAGTGGTGGGTGAACTGAGAATGCCAGTCTTTGCTCTCGCGGACCCAATTACATGTAAAAGACTGAGGTTGGATCTGACAAAGCACATTTGGGAACGTCATAGGGATGGTTTCCAAGAAAATGCACCGATTATTATAGAAAACCCTGTAGACGTGTACATGGATTCAGAAGACGTTGACCCTGAAAATGATGCTTATCCTCCTGAAGACGAAGGAGAGGTATACGGGAACTTTTTCGAGGATGGGGAGTAACAACAAGATTTTATTATAATACTTTGCAAATGTAATTTGGTATGTTGCCTTTGTTGTTTTAGTATTTCTTTTAATTTATGGTGCAGTAAGATTATGTTTGTAAGGTGTGTCTTGGAATATTAGTTACAAACTATGGTTTTAGCATGTTTGTTTTAACACTGCTTGATTTATTTTGTGTTGAGGAACAAAGGATATGGACTGAGGTTTAACATATAATGCAAGATAACACTTTAGTAAACCATAACCCTTGTCGCCGGGCAGGACTGCACTTAGCATGTGCAGCAAGCCTTTAAACCCCCAGGTGATCCTAGAGGACGAGTTGTAGTCCTGCGAGGGATTACATAGAGGTATACCCACAAAAACTAAATTTATAAACTACTCATCATCCTCATCCGAACTTCGGGGGTTGTGATCAGGCCTTGGTGTTAGCTCTGGGTTGTATTCCCGTAAGTTGGCCTTCAAAATGAGATAACAGTTGTAGAACCTAAACTCGTGTCCTCTTTCTTGCACATATATTTCTTTTGCCCGGCGTTCCTGCAACATCATATTAAAATATCAAATAAGTATGGACATTGATATAACACCCAAGAGATATTGGGTAAAGGAAATGATAATCACTTCCGATGTTTGCGCAACTAAGTCTAGAGGATTCTGTTCGATATAAATTTATTTGAATTGCTAAATAACGTCGGACTTCTCTCTTGATCGTGTTCACTCTGCATTGAATGGATTGGCTAATTTTCTGGTGGTTTGGTATAGAGTGTGTAAACAAAGCCATAACTCGGCCCCAAAACACGTTATTGGTAACCAAAAAAATTATGTAATCACGCTGCTGTGCAACGATCACCCACGAACTGATAAAGGCAATCTATTCTCGTGTGCTATAGTTCACCATTATTATGGAGGAAGAAAAAACTAAACGAAAATGATAGTGTAGACGAGACACAGGATGAGTATAATTTGTAACTCGGATAGTAAGATGTCTTGGTTGGATGTGTGTTATTGTGAAAATAACGATCCTATTTGTCAAGGTTTATTAATTATTGATGTCACTGTTCTATGACACAAAGCGAATTGACAACACCATAAGGATCCAATCAGGTACTATTGATTTGATCTATGAAGGCTAGTACGTTTATTGAAAAAAGATTCCAAAAAACGAAACAATACAAATTTATTAAAATATGACACTCTCGCAGGAAACACGATTACACTTAGCCCGTGCAACAAGCCTTTAAACCCCAGGTGACAATGGAGGACGAGTTGTGTCTCGTGAGGGCTTACTTAGAGGTACACCGACAAAACCTGTTATTATACTAATACAACAAGGGGGAAAAATGCGTATTACAGTATTTATTACAGTATACGAGTATCAAATAATTCGTTTGCGCCAAAATTTGTAAAAAGATGCTTCATTTCTCTTTCATATATAAAATACAAATTTGTCAAAAAGGATTTTATATAACGCATTCATATCTTTAGAATTACCTCCATCTAGAAGTAAGGAAATAGTAACAATGTGATGATCTTCCAAAGTAGTAAATCTCACTCCTTATTTTTTTTCCCTTTGAGGTTTCCACATTATGATGAGATGAGCAAAGGAAAATTAAAAAAACTCTTAAAGAAGATGATTTGAGAAATTTAAGTGAAAAAAACTATTTATAATAATAGGATTTGGAGTGATTTGAATAGAGAGTAAGAGTTGTATTTATAGGGGATTTTTGATAAATTTTTGAAAATATGACCACTGCAATCCGACGGTGGAGAGGATAAAGCCATTATTAGTGATGGATGGTTAGGATGGGGTGTGAGAGAGGTGTAAAGAAAAAATATCAAACAAATATATTTTCGGATACGGAAACTCAGTTTTTGTCAATTATGCTACGGAAACTCGGTTTCCGTCTCAACGACTTTATGAATATTGAGTTTCCCTAAAGCAGAAATTTTGACGGAAACCGAGTTTCTGTCATATTTCCCTTCCCTACAAAGCGTATTAGATACGATTACTTTGTAGGGAAGGAAAAATATTTTCCTTGGATTGTAAGAATATGAGAGATCATAATGGTTGCGTTTTGGGATTTATCCCTACAAATGAGAGATAGGGAAGAGAAATGGAGGACCATAGTGCTTGGCCCTAAATAGTGGGTTACGTAAGCATGTGTTGCCTCTCGTTATGCCGGACAAAAAGACCTGCGCATCTAAGAGCATCTCCAAGAGAAGGTGCAAAAAATTTTACGTGTATTTTTAATTTAGTCCTTTTATTTATGGGGTCTATACATAGAGTAAATATAATACCTCGTATCTAAAATACCATCTCCAACAGTGAGAATTTCAAACCTTAGAATTAAAAGAAAATTAGTTAAAAACATGACGTCGAGGTGCATGCAACCGGAGGTGTAGATAACACTTTCCTGAACACCTTCATATTTAATAATTGGTCCCTCCTAATTTATAGGACCCTATTGTTGGAGATGAATTTATGCCAAACGAGGGTCTAAAATCCTATGTGTCACTAAAAATAAATAAATCTACCCTCTAAGTGTAGGGCACGAATCTCACACCAACACGTGACCATTTTAGGCAAGTCCATCTTCCCCTAAATTAGCCGGTTTGTCTCTGTACGATATCCTGGATGGCCGCCGTATCACTTTTCTTAGCCTTTCTCTTAGTCCCACATCCGTCCCACACTTTTCATCTTTACCTTTGTCCCACCGTTAGCATTTTCAATAAGCAGAAGACATAACTGTGACGGCTACGGGCTACTCCACAAACTTTTGCAAATCTCTTAAACCTGTGCATGTATGCTGACGAATTTGCTTAAGACAACATCCAGAAAGACAATTTACAAGGTTGAAGTGGTGTGCACGCGCGTTTCAAACCCCTTTTGTTCCATAAAAATAATTAACCTTTCACTCTCTGAAAGAGAATTTATGTATGAAAATTAGTGGCAGCCGTGGTTCTTTTAACACATTTGGGAATCTGAAACAGAGTATTTAGATGGCTGTTTGTGGAAATCTGCATGACCTTCTCTCTGGTTAAAGGAATCCGTGTCGCTGGTCTCTCTCCAGTTGCTATGTAACATCAACTTCATTCAAAATTCAGGTTCATCTGATCGGTTATTTAGAGCTTAAATGACTTCCTAAGATTCAAATGGTCCCTCTAAATAAAGTTATTTGCCATACGCATGAAAATACTTTTCTTCTTTCTGAAGATATTGGTGTTGGTTTCCTTTAACACTTTAATAACTTTAATTTCTTTTACTTCGACTTACTTTAAGAAAACTGGGTAGTACTAGTATGTACCGAGACCCCATTGCTGCTGTATCCAGTGACTTTATAAATTGGTTTTGTTTAGTTTTAAACAAAATAATTTGTCACCTCGAAATGGTATGATCATCGGAAATGGTAGAAATGCAGGATTGTTTGTAGAGATACTCTAATAATCTTAATGAATATTGTATCATGATTATTTTAAGAAACTCTTTAATTAGCCAAAATAAAACTACAAAAGACCTATAAAAAGGAAAAAAGAAGTGGGAGAAGTTATTCTTTAAACAATGATAATGCGAACGTGGATATAACAATGATGGGACGACATTGACTACCACTATCTTATTATCTGATGAACACTTTTGCCATCTATGTCGCTAATAATAAAAGGTATACCAAGAAATTGTTTGGGGTCTACCGATAACCGATATTCCCAAGCATTGGATTGGTACGCCATTGATTAATTTAGTACCCCTGTTGGTAATGTTCAAGATTCATCTGTGTATGTGATGACATCATGACGATGCGAATGTGATGTGGGACCAATAAAAACTGTAATTAAACTTACAGAATTATTAGTGGCTTTAGTGCACGGCCGAGTCGCGTAAAAACTAAGGAGTCCTGCTGAGATAAATACCAACTTTAACACCGACTTCCCATGTTTAAAGTTTAAACTCGTTAACAATTCCTTCGTTATATTCTTCTTATAAACAAGTGGATAAATGTGTTTCTCTCTATAAGAACCACGATACTATCCGCAAAACTGAAAACTTTTGATAAGCAAAAAAAAAAAGATTAGAAAGAGGAAGCAGAGAAACGATCCGAGAAGCGATAGTCATTTTGTTAGAAATATCAAGTTTCTGATAACACTTTCTGAGTCTGATTTCAATCTATCCCCTTTCATTCTAGTCTTCAAACCCAAATCTGTCAGTAGTTAGTTACATCTTTTGGTAAGTTTTCTTCTCCAATTTTATTCCAGTTAAAGATTATCAACGATAAATCCAATTACTTTTTAATTTTAGTTTTAAAGTGCTACTGCTTGTTTTGGTATTAAGTAGATTATGAGTCTGGTAAGCTCAGCATACCTGTTAACCTATTTATACTGTAATTATCAAAAGATATGCCAAAGTGGTATTGTTTTGATTTTGCTCGTTCATTGTTAATATTACTACCGTAATGGGGCTTAATTTTTCATTCATTTTTAGCCTCTGTGAATGTATTTTAGCTTTCTAATGGAAAAGGAAAAAGTAGTTTACATTGAGCTACTTACTATGATCATAGAACTTCTGAGATTCCATAGTTAAGGATAGAGGTTCGTACAGAAATATTCCCACTGACGGAACGAACAAGTGGGGATACATAGTTTAGAATTCAGATTTTTTTTTTTTTTTTTTTTTTTTTGATAAAAGATAGTTCTAGTTCAAAATACTTTTATTTTGGAATGTCTAAGATATATTGATTGACAAACTACCTTGTTTGCTTTCTAGTAGTGTCACAAACTACTCATCCACAGTGTAGCTTAAATTGGCATTTTCTTTTTAATATTCAATCATAGTCGGATAGCTAAAAAATAGTTTTACAGTTTTACTACAGGCATAATAAAAAGGCACGAATTTTGTATTTGCCAAATTTGGCTAGGCACAGGTCAAAAGTACAAAGCAGTTTTAATCTGTGACGTAATAAAACAGAATCTTTGATGTCCACCTAGTTATAATAACAGAGTTATCGGTTCTTACTCTGATAGCAAATATCGGATTCGTTAAAAATTTTAATGTCATCATCAGTCCAAATCTTTTTAAATTGAATCCAAATTCATTTTATATTCCATCCCTTCTATACATTTAGGAGGCTAAAGATATAGAGCATAGTACTAACTCAAAATATTAGGCTTGGCATGCGTGCCATATAAGAGTCTCGTACAGCATATTTATGTACTCCTCGATCGATCCTAGGATGAAAGATGGGCTTTTGGTTGCAAATGCAAAATTCTTATACAGTGTTTCTTTTCAATAAATAAAAAGGCATGGTCGTTATGCAGGTATTAAGCAACAAAACGGATTCCAGCTTCACCATATCAATGGTTGTACTCAGCAGAGCAACTGATTCTACAACAACCGTCGTGCCTGTGGAAGTAAGCCAACATTTTATGTGATAAGAGTTCCCAGACGGGAAATTTAATTCCATATAATGAATATCCTTTTAACAATGCGTGCAGGAAATTGTCCATGAAGCCGGTGGAGATCACAAAATCGATATCCAGAAAGCCCACAACCCTCCTGTTATTCAACCTAATTGGCCCGTCGATGATCAAATTGATCCTCCTCCTCCATCAAAATCTTCTTTTAATCAAAGAGGACCTCAAACTGGCCAGGCAGATGAATTAAGAAGGGAATCAAAAATTTCTTCGGCTTTGTTTCCACTTGCAGTCGGAAACATGATAACTCTATTGGTTCTGATTTTCGAAGTACAAGGAAAAGAGAGTGGTCACCAGGCAGTTCTGCGTGCCTACATGGCCTTGAGCTATTCCTCACTAGTAGCAACCACGACAGTCTATATCCTAACCCTATACCAGCCGCATATTTCATGCTTAATTCTGATTATCCGTTTGACAATATGCTTTAGTTTCGCAACTCTCTTTTTGGCCTTCACTTCAGCGTCATCCATTCTTCTTCTTGGCAATCTTGTTGGGACGATTGTTGCTGTAACTTCCATTTTATCAATTTTTGTTATTCTAATTGTAATTGCTTGTATTTCTAACCGTACAAACAACATCCGTCTCAAGAAGAAAGAAAGCAGCAGTAGGATATAAACTTACAAAATTGATTATTACTTCTTGTGAATAGGTTCCACTATGGAATCACGAGAAGATGATTGTGTATTACTAATACTTAGTTTGTTTTCGTATTAAGGCAACTATTTCATAGTAAAGATACATACAACTACACATGTACAACTTTCACTACAAAACAAGTAGCTTTTAGGGACGGTGGTTTTGAAAAAACCGTACCTAAAGAAGGATATTTGGGACGGTGATGGCCTGACCATCCCTAATAGTCATAAAATATTTAAATCAAGGCTAAAATATGTCCCCCGAAAAGAAAACATGGCCCAATAGTATTAGTGACGGTGGAACAGGGAACGGTACATAAACCGTCCCTAATACCTCTTGGGACGGTTTTTTGTCCTCTTGGGACGTTTTTTGGCCGTCCCAAGAGGCCTTCTGTTTTGTAGTGTTTATTTGTGCTAAAAGTATAAATAAATCTTTATCAGTTAATAATGGATTTTGATAACTACGAAAGAGCAAGATGCAATATAACTACTTCAATAGAGTATTTCTTAATTTCACTACTTGCATTCTCTTTCGATATTCTATTTCGGCTCGGGTATTAGCCATTAGGATATCTAATACTTCGTGGCTTTTGTGAAGGTTTTGTGAAAAAATGTGGGCAGTAAGAGAAATTCCTATGGTATGGAGGTAAAATCATCCATAACTTAAAAGAGTATCCACATATATGTGGACCCTCAGCGAAGAGTGGAGTTAAAACTCACTATGGTGGAAAATTAAAAAGATTAATCCATCCGGTCAACAGGTGGTTCGATTGAAATATATGACATTTTGCAACAGATATACGTGTTCCTGATTTGAGGAAAACACTAAATTGAATCAGTACACTTATAGGTTGCAAAATGTAATACTTTTCATTCCTTAAGACTCTAAACTTAATCAGCAACGTTTATATCCGTCACTAATTAATTTCAGTCAAAAGATAATAAAAAGATTTGATCCGGACACTATGGGGTATCCAGTCTTTCTATGACCGGATGGACTCTCCACAACACCCTCCCCACATTTGAGGAGTACCATCTTGACCTCACAAACATATGGATGTTAAAATCACCCATAGTAGCACGTTTTGGTCCATAAGATGTGGACTATCACAAAGATATGGATGACTTTTTGTTCCATAGGAGTTTCCCTAATACCAACCCAAAACAGGATGAAACCAAATCTCAATCTAAAAACTAATTTCATCCGGACTTAAACATCGATGGAATCATGGAACCAAACATCAACCCAATTTAAACAATTTTATCATGACTGAAACATGATGAAACTAGTATTGTCGGAAAATAGGTATAGAGGAGAGTAGACCTGCACGACTCATATAGAGATATAACATAGAAAACAAGCACAAAGCGATTAATGAGTAAACAACAAAGGCATACCAGGACATGAGATTTATAATGGTTCGGCAATATGCCTACGTCCACTTTCAACGATGACTCTTCCATTATATTGAGAATATCCAAAGAACAATTACAATAATATCTTCGTATGTTATCCACCCTTATCTCTCTAGTCTCGCCATCAAAACTCTCACAAGGTAACCACCCTAAGAGGTGGGATGGAATCCCTCACAACTTCATTGAGAATTCCATAGCTAAACTCACAAACTAGACATCCTTATATAGCAATCACAAACTCGATTCCCAAGCATTAGTCTCCTTGGAATAGGAAACCATCTCAACTACGAAATAACGAACTTGTCTCAAGAATGTTCTAGAAACCATGAAAGTAAGATGCACTAATTTTCGACACTTCCCTTGGTGCATACTCATGATAAAAATTACCAACTTATCCACTTCTTCACAACGGCGCGCATCATCTCCGCGAATATTTGAATCACCGACATATATAGAAGATCCACCAAAGGAAAATACACAACCTCGCTCACTTCGGTAACCACGATCAATGCTTCATCACATATCTTTACCTCCATGACATCCAAGTCGTCTTGGCAAATATTTAATCTGTAAACAGTCTATAATAACTTAGCCAATCCATACTAATGAATCAGACTTAAAAAATAAGAACTTGGGTAATCTACCCCATCAAGGATATTATAACGGTATGAGCTAAAGATGTTCAAGTTAAGTTTTTTTGTCAAGTATGTAACGGTATGAGCTAAAGATGTCTACCGACTTGCGTCAGCTCTTGAATCATGTTTGTATCAAGAGATTTCGTCATATTACTTGTAACTATTTAGTTTGTCCCTTCAAAACTTGTCGATTATCCTGGCTATGAAGTTTGTTGTGCCTGGAACAATGTCATAATGTCCAATATGCATGTTAAAGAAGGAAATCCTGCATGTCATTGAGTCAATCACCAGTCCTGAACTCACTCGATGAGAATTGAGATTGCAGCTAACCATGCATTTGATGAAAACACCATTTTTTGGTATAGAAAGACTGTGTTGTCATCTAAAGATTCACCCTCTCTACACCTTGTTGGGCCTGGAAAACTAGGATGGGAAGTGTTTGGATTCTTCCTTATCTTAGGTATATGTGGATAAATGAAGTTTCAACTTGTTTCCTCAATTTCCAAACATATTAGTTGATCCTTTAGTCCACACGTTAACTCCACTCTGTGTTGTTACCACTCTGACCTCCAATCACCTGCTTGGTTTATGAACCTCCCAAATTTATCAATCCTATAGATATAAAACAGACATGATATATCAATATTTACAACAATAATACTATTGATGCCTCAAGACACAAAATACATAATTTGACTTAAAATGGGACACTAAAGCACTTGAGATGTGATAAACGACAACAAAATGATCTAGAAATATGCGTTATTAGGAACCGATCATTTCTTTTTCTCAACACGAAGTCTGTTAAGATCTGATGAATGAGTCTCGATCAACTGTTTCTCTCTAATTGAGTCTTCCTTAACAATATCTTCAAGAACATTAATATTTTCACGTTGTTGAGTAGTTTCTTGGAGAAGTTTTTCAGTGTTCTTAGAGAAGGACTCAATGATGTTGTAGAGTTCATGCTCTCAAATGATACATATACAATAATCATTTGGTACATATACAAGAACTTCTCTAAAATACAAGAACGTATATATATACAAGAACTTCTCTCAAATGATACATATACAATAATCATTTGGTTTACAAAAAGAATATACGACATAATAAACATATCAGAATATAACCAACTAACGAAGTCAACTTCTCGGAGCTTTCTCTTCGCAACTCCGATCTGTCTCTCAAACTGAAAGTGGGAAAGGATGAGCACATCACTCCTAAAAGGGATGCCCAGCAGGAATAACATTTAACTTTAAAGAAATCATGAGTAAGATTTGGTAAACAATTCATGTTTTCCCAAACATCAAAGTGACTAAGTCATTGGAAATGCACAAACATGTATATGGACAAACTCCTTCTTCAAACAATATATATTACTGATGCCGGGTTTTTCCACACCTACATAGCTATATTGATGTCGGGTTGTTCAACACCTAATAAGCATAAAAGCTGAATTCATGTAGATATAAATGAAGGAGTGCATCCTATATACCGCACGTGGAAATTCTTATTTCCCATAACAATTCATAATGACATACAAAACATTACAGGTCCTTTCCAATTCATGGAAAGATTCAAAGAATGAACAGAACAATCATAATACAAACTAAACAATGTATGAAATGCACAAATAGACAATGCATGAGTTTGTAAAACATAAACTTTTGTAAAAGATGGTTTCAAAAGAGTTAAAAATATTCCTACCTCTTTTGATGACAAGCCACGCCTACCTCGAGATCCACGATCCACTGGTTCATCCTTTGAATCGATCGTTGTTAATATAGACTAATTGTTAATCACACAAGAAGTCTAAGAATCTAGCCAAAAGACTCATACAAGAATCATACAAGTCTTTCTAATGATTCTAGACTGATTCTAGGCCCATTTAAGGTTCTACACCCATTTAAGGTGCGGCTGGCAGGGTTGGCATGCCTTGGCACGGAGACGTGGATGGCATGGTTGGCATGCCTTGGCACGGAGACGTGGCTGGCATGGTTTTCCATTGGCACGGTGGTGCGGTTGGCATGGTTGGCATGCCTTGGTGCGGAGATGTGGCTGGCATAGTTTTTCATTGGCACGATGGTGCGACTGGCATGGTTGGCATGCCTTGGCGAGGAGACGTGGATGGCATGGTTTTGCATCGGCACGGTGGTGCGTCTAGCATGGTTGGCATGCCTTGGCGCGGAGACGTGGCTGGCATGGTTTGCCATTGGCACCGTGGTGTTGTTGGCATGGTTGGCATTCCCTGGCGCTGAGACGTGGCTGGCATGGTTGGCATGCCTTGGCGCGGAGACGTGGATGGCATGGTTTTCCATTGGCACGGTAGCGTGAGAATTAAGGTTTGGTATAGATGATGTCGATCAATGCTAAGGGTTCTGCCATGGAACATGACATATGTAGAAAAATGGTACCCTAGTAGTTGGTCTCTATCCTCTACTTACAAACCGTAAATAAATCAAACATATCGTAATTACACATTTCCGACCGTAGCAATAATTTGAAAACATACAGAGTCATTTACGGTTGGAAACTAAAATAAAAAATGAACCGTAAAACAAGTTACGCTTGGTAGCGATTTCCAGATTACCAACCGTAAATAGTGCAGTAAATACTGCCATGCACATGATATGTTACCGTTAGTAACAACTTAACGACATAAACAACCGTAACTGAATTACGGTTCGTCTCTAGCAATTCATTACCAACCGCAACTTGTATTACGATTGGGTTTTCCCCAAATTTAACCATTTACGGTTGATAGTTCATCTTTTACGAACCGTAACTAGAATTTACGGTTGGTTACGAGCAAACTTCCAACCATAATTAGCTCTCAAAATGTAAAAAAAATTGAATTTTTACGTACTTTAGATAATTTTGAGCAAAAAAAAAGTTAATTGGGACTAATTTAGAAGTATACCTGGTCATTTTCAGGCACTGGTTCTTGACTTTGTTGGTTAATTTCTTCAATCGATTGAGACTAACTTTCACTTTGGGTTAAAACATCTCTACCATCTAACAAATACTCCATATCCAAATCTCAATCAAGAGGTATGTAGTATTTTTTTTCTCTATCATATAGAGATTCACCCATCTCAAATTTGTCACTGGAACCACTCATTTTGGTTGAGTGAATCAAAATCTAGGGTTTCACAAATATCACAGAAGTTTTTCTTTTCTTCTACTCAAAATTTTCTTTTTTTTTTAAAACTCTAAAATCTGATTTTGTTTTGATTTAGAGTTAATGTAAGTGAAACCTAATCATTAACATTAAACTAAATTATCAACACTAAACTATGTAACGGTTAATTAGTCATTTTCATCTTTTTTTTATAAAGGGAATTTAAAATTACCATGTAATGACCCTTTTTGTCCTATTAGGTTCAGCCTCTTTAATAATTCCTTCAGCCCTTATAATAGGGTTGGCAGATAATGGAGGTCCAGATATTACTAAAACACTTTATGAAGTTAGGCTTACTTTCTGAGATTAGAGGGAACCTTACACAACAGGTGGAGCTGCAAGGCCCAACAATATGATGAGACACCAACTGTCAAAGTAAACAAGAAAGTTGTGCATTAGTTCTATGGGCTATCATACAAAAAATAGTCGGCTCTGATCTTCATCCTCGAGGACAAGGTTTTTTTTGGAACGATTTTTTGGGGATCATGGATTTTTTGGCGGACCATGATTTTATTTTTGGTAAGACATTTATAAGTAAATCAAAGCAACCCCTTATCCAAACATTTATGTTAATACCAAAATTACCATTTATTTTTAATTTATTTTTTAAAAAAAAATTTAATTTTCTTTTTTAAATTTTCTTTTTTTCAATATTTAAATAAATTACCATTTAATGATTTTTTTTAATATTTAACCTTTTTTATATATACTCCCTCCGTTTCAAAAAGACTGTCCTCTATTCCATTTTCGTTTATTTCAAAATTGTGTTCAGATTGTGTTTGAAGTCATATTTTTCTAGCGAACTCTCTAATATATACCCTTAAATTTTTTATATTCATAGATTTATTTTTAACGGGACCGATCTAAAATGTTAAAGAAAATTTTTTAAGTAAGAAAAAAAATAGATCTTTCATTCCATTTAAGATAATACATATTTGGTTCCAAAAATTAAATTCCTTATAAAGTTTAGACTCCATAAATTCAATATCTTTTTATTTTTCTTTTATATTTCGTATTTATAATCCTCCTAAAAATTTTAGATAGTTTTTTATGCTAGCATTTTTATTAAAATAAAATAGGTAAGTAATTAAGGGTAGTTAAGTAAAATATTATAATCTCCTTAACATTTTGACAAAGTCAAAGTAGACGGTCTTTTTGAAATGGAAAGAGTATTTTAAAAAAAATATATTTTTTCTTTTCTTTTATTAGGTTTGAGTATTAATCATCAAAATAGGTTTGAGTATTAATCATCAAAATTAAGTAGTAAATGTCCCACATTATTCTTGATTCGTTTTTGATTGAAAAAATTGAGTAGTAATCATCAAAATAGGGTGGAGATGGAAAATACAGTAGCAAGTTCGGTTGGTAGAAATTTTGAAAAAATATATCTTGATAACCGAAGTTTCTGAACATGAAGAACACTTCGGCTAATACATTTTTTTTTTGTAACCAAACTTTTGTATAGAATACCAAATGCAGAGTTCGGTTAGTTAGTTTGCAAAAAGAAAAATATTCCTTAACCGAACTCTTCTCTGTAAACCCATATGTTTAGTTCGGTTAGTTCGCAAAAAAAATTCCTTAACCGAACTATTCTCTATTTAGTTCGGTTAGCTCGCAATTTTTTTCCCCTAACCAAACTTTTTTGCTCACATAGTTCGACTACGTTTTATTTATTTTCCCCTAACCTAACCAAATACAAAAAAAAAAAAAAAAAAAAAAAAAAAAAAAAAAAATTGGAAAAAGTAACTAAAACAAAACAAAAAACAATAAATTTGAAAAAGTTAAACAAGAATATATTTATTTATTTAACTAAAGGGTAACTAAGTCATTTTATAACTTTAGGACACCCCTTATAACTATGGGGTGGGTGCGCTAAGTAAACCATGGTCCCCAAGAAATCGTTCTTGTTTCGGAAGGATGTTATTGTATCCTGTACCTAGCTAAGAAGAGTGTACCCCTTATCGTCTTTTATCAGTATTTAGTACAGTGGTTATAATTATTAGTAGTAGATTGCATTGATTGGCTTAATTATGTAATTAGTCAGTTAATTTCCAGTTGTAACTTTCTTCGAAAAAATTTCCAGTTGTAACGAGGGGTTGGGATATGAACACATGGTCTCTTGTTAGCCGTTAGATTGTGTCTAGTAGCTTCATAAGCGAAAGGAGATTCTGTTGTGAAAGGGTAGCTTAATGAGAATCGGGATGTGATTTTGGAGAGTCTCATAGTTGAATCTTTCTATGTAATCGAGACTAACACTAACACGATTGGTAATTGGTAAGTAGTTCTGGTGAGTATACGTATATCATATACAGTATATGGTGTGGCAATTTTGTTTGAGTTTCACTAGAACTGGACATTTGAGCTTGCTTGTGTAATGGAAGTCTAAAACTTCCCTTTCGATGTCTGCACAGTTGATTGTGGCATACTGGCATTACAGCGAGTGAAAATAAAATTAAAGTTAATATATATAAATTTAACTCAGATGCAGAAAATGATATGTGAATCTAATAATATTTCAACTACTACATTGAAAGAAATATGCCTGGAATCATCTACTAATATCCTTTATTTAATCATCATTTAACATCTCTCTTTATATATAGCTTGAGACTTTAATTAGGCTAGGAGTATGAAACTAAAAATGTAAGGTTATGTATGAGCTGGTTATTCTCCTATTAGCTGATATACGGAGTCGAGACGTCTGAGTAGTTTGCAGTAAAAGAGAAAGTTAACGTTTTTCTTCTTTAGTGATGTTTTGAGTGAAAGAGACAGGGACTAGGCAAAGTCCTCTTTCTGCCAGGCCATTGCTCATTTCTCCAACACCAACCTGATTGACAAATAGTAAATACTTATGATTATGAACCAAAATTCATGAAGCAGTAAATGTAATATGGCTAATCTAATTACTTTCTGATTACTTACCTGCAGATCATGTTTATGGTAATAATGGAGAAAAGCATCGGGTTGGAAGTAAGAATTAGTGAGCATCTTAATTTGATTATAAAGCATTTTGATATGATCAGAAGTGTCTTTAAGTACCGAAGCTGTATCAGTCTGCATCATTAATAACATTAGCACAATTCATGGTATAGGATGAGTTCGGTTCTGTGAATGTGTAATTTACCTTTCCAAATGGTGACACCAACTTTTGAAGTGTTATTATTCTATCTCCTATCTTTTGGCTCCTTTTCGGCCGAATTTGCTACAGCATCAACAACAAGTAAAAATTCTGAGTGAAATGCTTAAAAAAAAATTATGTTCCAAATAATGAAGTTATACATACGTTTTCTGTTTGTGTGCCTTTGAACTGCTGTTGTTTAGCCTTGGCTTCTTCTAGTTCCAATAACCATTTTTCTTGTGCCTTCGGTTGTTTTCCTCGAGTTCGTTCCGACATTCTTTTGTCAACAAAATATTGGCTTTGTGGGTGTCTGTCGTCTTCTTCCATAGCAATAGGCACAACATTTTTCATTCTCTTAATGGACCCTTCAACAGTTGCAGAACCAATGTCACTTTTAACTATACTTCGTTTTCTATCATTATCCTGAAAGAAATTCGTAGCTGGATTATTAGTTTGCCGATAAGTGCTAACGAAGCCACAAATTGAAGGAAGGATCTTCTAACTTGATTGATAATCTTGAATTGTCGCACTAACTTACAAGTGAAGCTGAAAATAGGTTTTGAGCATATAGTTGCTCAACAGTAGCATCGCGATACATTGCAGTAGTAGTACTTGAAATGATATTACTAACAGATGCATCCGAAATTGGGTGCAACCCTACAAGTGCATTTTCAGTCGAATTTTCTTACCATTAAGAAGAAGAAAATGTGTGAAATGAAAATGAAAATCATTTAAGAAATAGAGAACCTGGGAGAGTAAGGTAGTTAAGAGGTGAAGGTATCTCAATGGCTGATAATGGAGAAAAGCTACCAAGGACTTGATTATTACTGAGCTGAGACTCGTGAAAGAAATTGTACTCACAAACACTTCTGCAAATGAAACAAGAAAGATATTTAGAAAAATCAAAAACAAATTATAATTAATCGATAATTCGTGTTCGCAACCGGAAGTTAACCATACATATTTTGCTCTTGTAAATCGCTGGAATTGTGATTTGGCTTTGTTGAATGCAGTGAGATATCCGAGTCGAGCATTTGATCATCATTGTTGCCTGTCACACAAAAATATCCATTATTGAGTGATTAAATCCAATTGTTGAACAATATTTCGATGATGATGACAAAAAGGGCTAATCGTACCAACATATAGCGTAGGATATACAGTATTCCTCATCCTTCAAATTAACTTGCAAGTACTTTTGTGGTGCCAACACCTGAAAACAGAATCTAACTCCACGGAGCAGAAGTGAATACTGGCCGGAATTCCAAGATTTGTCAGCCGATCTCATGCACCTACGTTAAACAACATTGTCATTGCAATACAAACAAGGCCTTGGAACAAAAAAAATTTAAGCATGCATGCAAGAAAGACAGAGATATCAGTCAACATTTTACTAAAACCACGTAAAAAAGTAGTGAACTCACCGCTGTTACTGCCGCCGGAGAGAAGAGTATGCTCTTCAAACAAATTCTCAGAGGATGGGATGAAGAAATGAACACCTAGGGAGCCCTCTATATACAAAAGCATATTTCTCAAAATAGATTTTGTCTCGACGTTTAAGCTTTCATTTTGTTCTACCAGTTAAGGCATAGAATTCATTAATTGTTCTTGCATTACCTGGAACCTTCACTTTCAAAGACTTTCCTGTTTGTAGGAAACTTGAGCTGACAGAATAATGTTGAGTTGTAGAGAAAAGATGGTGATTAAGGAAAGCTTAATAAAACCATCAACACAATTTTTTGAAAAAAAAGTAGAATTCAGTTTCAATAATTTAGGTTAAATGAGGAGTATTGTTTGCTTTCGCTTTCATTCGATTAAATAAATAGATGGTTAAAAGGCATTAACTTCGTCTTTCTATTTGTCATCGCCGCCTATTGTTGTAAATCTCGCCGGAGATTCACGGCTATCCACAGTTTTTCCCTCGCATAAAATTCTGCAAGGGGCACAACAGCCTCGGAGAAAAAGATCCCAAAGTCCTAACAACTTTATAGGTTTGTGGCTTTGTCTTGTACTAGTAAATGAAATTAGTCTTTAAGAAGGGTGCCAGCCAAATATACAAATCAATTAAGACTGCACAGCTAAAGCCTTTCATTTGAGGAAACATGCAGTTGAAATTTAAATGGGTGATAACCTAAAGTTAGAGAACTAATCTATAATTAGGTCTCAATTATCTGGCATATCGTACCTAACAGGACCTCTAGACTTACATAAATGTTGTGCGAAAAATCTTAACCTCCCTGATTTACATCTAAGGTAGGGATCTTCTGCAAAAAATTCCAGGTACTGACAAATCCAATGGAACCAGTAAGAGCAAAAGCAACAAACTAAAAAGCCAATGAAGTACTAGGTCAGTCATGACTTCACATTCTGGTGGCACCTACTGCTTCTCTCCCTTCAGACTGGTATCTGAGGGCAGAGGGCATTCGCCCTCCCACCTTCAGTATTGCCAGATATCCATGGGTTATCAAATAATAATAAATGAAAAAGCAAACCAATTAGTAAAGTCAAAGATGCCACTGTTAACTTGACACAGCATAGACTGAGACTTCATACCTGAAGCCTATAAAGCAAATGCATTTACTAACTAAAAGTTCAAAATTCATTCTTGTTCAATGATCTTTTAACCCAAAAACGAGCAGGCATTGACAAATAAGTCTGCCAGATTTTCACTTTAAGAAAATCCATTCCTTCTTAAACACGCTGCATATGTTAATCCCATTCAGCATGCAGCCTGTACATGAAGAACATAGCATGCCGTGCCGTCCATCCAAGGACTTGTCGATTTCAAACAGCTGGTGAGATCCGAGTTCATCACGTCACTCTTAAGTCATTGATATGGCAAATACTAATGACATTTATCACAGAAACTCACGCATTGCATATTGTAGATAGAAAAACATTACATTTAGAAGCAAAAGAACAAGCTCTAGGAACCAAAAGAACAAAATCAAAAAGCAAAATTGTGCATGAAGTGTTTCAAAAACACAACCAAAATCTAAAAGTTTCAACTTAATTTATGAGAATGTTTTTGCAGTCACATCATGGTAAGTAATGCATTTGGACGAAAGTCAAAGTTGAAATTATTACATTAACGATTGGAGACAGAGAGAAGTCCCAGAAGTTCTCTGTTGATTAACCTTATCTTTAAAGAAGTAGGATTGATAAGCGAGAACCGCTTCCCTTCTTCCCACACGTTTGCTTGCAACTTCTACCCGATTGCAAATCCTGCCAAAGTTTGATTGGATAAAACAGATTGGAAAAATCAGAGGATGGTAAAAACCAAAAGGCGATTACCGAACTAGATAAAACATACAAGGACAAAAATACAATCTTAGGTAGGCTGTAGGCAGATTCTTACAATCTGAACTAAAAAATAAAAAAGTATTTGTTTGCTGCCAAAACATGCAAATTCAAGATAACTGCAATCTGTTTGCAAGAATAAAAACTCACCGCTTACAAAGTAGAACCTTGAACCTGAGCGCGACGCAGGATTCCCGCAGGACTGAGTTCTTTTCTGCAAGATTTGAGATGAAACTTATCACAATGGTAAACTGAGATGGCGAAAATGATTATGCAAGTTAAGAGACACAGATTCTCCTCCCAAGCACTGCAGAGACGCAACTTGTCATCCATCACTTGCGAATTTTCTTTTATGAGGCTTACAATGAACAATGATCGTAAAGCAGTGCATGTATCATTCAACCACCTAAGAGATGGTCACAAGATGTTTTTGGTCTTTTGTTTTGTTCATAGGTGGGGAGCAAAAATTTGAAGGGACAAAATACTGAACAGAACATCAGTCCATGAGGAAACCAAATAATGAGCAATCAGACAGAAAGGTGTACTTCTTCCAATTCGTCAATAAGCGAACTGGCTTATTACAGAAACTAGAAAAACTAACCAAAAGTCTAAAATCCATGAAAACATCATGATACAGAACCAAATGAAGCACAAGTAACGATACACCAAACAAAAGTATCTCAATCCGTGATGAATAAACTTGAATAATAAACTACTTCGAAATGGAAAAAACAACAGCGCGCAACTCAAAGTTTAACAGTACAACTGGCGACGAGCACCTTTCAGTATGCAACTACTACATAATTGACGTGCAATTTCCTACCAAGCTAAGTGGAAGCACATTTTTTTTCACCGTCCAACATTCCTTGAAATGCAGTAATAGGCTTTTGATTACTTGTTCAATTGCTGTAGTGACGAATTTCTAGGTCAGTTGTTGCAACATTTCTTAATTATAATATGAGTTAACTCCATAAAATTCGTTGGGAAAAGGGAAACGGTTTCATGGGTTTCACCCAGAAATTAACATACACAGTAGAAGCGTAGTCCTTCCATTATTTATCACGCAAACCTTCAGTTGGTAAATGGACAAGGGGCTAGCTAGAGCAATTTATCCAACTTATGATATACCGAGTTTAGAAGTAATTGCTTCTGGCCCATACGTTATGGCGTCTTCTCGATACAATTTTACTGTCATTGAATCTATAATCGAGGACTGACCTATATCTAATGTAAATGCAAGTTTACCAATCTTTACTCAGATAATAATATACGTAGGTTTCTAGACAGAAAAATAAACAACCAATTAGAGTGACACCTAATTAGTCAACTACACAAATTGTTGTGAACTCGAAATAAAACCTACCAAAGTTTCAATTACTAGATTTCCCTTCCACAACCACAAGCTACCACAACAGTGACCGTAACTCTATCAAACAATAACTTTCCATCTAATCACTCCACATATTACCAATGCACCATGTGATCATCCCATATGCAACATGTTACACAAATATATCTTCTAATAATTGACAAAGCAAACACAAAACATTCATTTTCTAATCTAAAATCTCCTGAACAACCAAACAAATTCATCATTTGCAAAACACCCATTATACTATATCTACTTTCAGAATTCGCATCCACATTGATTTGAAATCCCAAAAATGATAACAGTACAAGGAAGTGAATGTTATTACCTCGGGGAACCGGCATTCATACCATTCCGATGAAGAATCCTACAACCCGTACTCGAATCTCCACCATCAATCAATTCCTTGAGCCCCAAATTCCCCACTTTTTCCTCCTCCTCTTCATCCTCTTCCTCCTCCTCCACTTCTTCTTTCTTCTTCTTCAATCCTCTAAGAATCTCCGCTGCTGCCGAAGAACCCGGAACCTTAGGTCTTTCAAAGTAATTCCCATAAATATACTCAGGTGTATACCCATTCTCTTCATCAAACAACATAATATGACCATGCCATTCCCAAACTCTATAATCAGAACCAGTCTCTTGATGATACCCAACACAAATATGATGCTCACCAACAGTAACAGCTTGACCTGAATTGGGTTTCAAGGTCTCACCTTTACCACTCAAAATCACCTTAATAATATCTTTTTCTAATTTCGATTCTTCTTTTGATAACTGGGTTTTTGATTCATCATCTTCTCCATCGGAATCGATTTCAGAGTTGAGTAAGAAATCTTCTAAGCTTTGATTTAAGAATGAATTTGAGTTGGGTGAGTTGTTGTTGGGTGGGCGAAGTTGGAGTCTTCCCATTAGGCTTTGGAGGAGTAATGAATCGAAATTGGAATTGGTTCCATTGAAAGAACTCATTTTTCGATTCTGGGGTTTGGAAATAAGTCTCTGGGTGTTTGATTTTGAGAAAAATGATTGATGATGATGGGGATGAAGAATTGGTATTTAAGGGTTTTTTCAGGGTTTTAGAAGCGATGGAATTTAGAAAGAGATAACTAATGAGTTTATCACTGACTTTTCTAAGGTAGTGTTTGTTTTACCCACGAACTCTTCTGAGTCAGATTCTTCTAACTCAGAATCATCTAAGTCAGACTACTTTGAGTCAGCTTCATATGACAAAACAAGGCTCAAACTCTCTCCTCGTCACCTGTGCTTGATTTATACAAACTTTTCCTAGTCACAAAAAAGATTGGAGCCTTGAGGGGGTGCAAAATGGCTAAAATGGCCGAAAATTTGTTTAAAAGAGTTAAAATGGGTTTGGGAGCCGGCTGGGCTGGTTGTGCAGTTACACACCATGTTTTAAGCTGGCTTTGCCGGTAACCGCGACCGTGTTTTTTCTTTTCTGGCTCAACTAACTTGATTGGATTTGACTCATTTGAATCTAACTCGTTAGGCCAAGCATGATGGATTGCAATTTCTCTTAATTATAACTCAAATAGGTTGAAAGGCGATATTTCAGCGCATCGCACGGTTTTAATCTGATTATTTCGCTTGGCTTTGCCTCATGGAAATTGAGTTGCCGTTTGAAATACTATTTTACGGAAACTAGTCAAAACAGAAACTGAGTTAAAGCGACATACAAAGTTTCTGTTTGGACTAAGTTTTCGTGTAATTTTGTATGGATACTAGTTTTCCTCTCAATATTTATATTGTTTGACCTTTTTTAATTACACTCACCTCTCACACCCGATCGTAACCATATCTGTCATTCCTAAAGAATCCCAACAAACACTTTTTTAATAGAAACTAGTTTTTCTTCTCAAATCATTCCAAAAAATCTTCATACAACTTGATTTTTCCACTCAACTATCTTCAAATCATCTTCTCAACTTTTTTTTTTTTTCATTTTTCTTGTCCTTCTCTTTTGTGGACAAAAATTGAAAAAATTGTAGAACCTTGTGGTGGAAAATCCATATAAGCTCATTATATCTGGAGTTCAAAGTAAATTTTGCATTATCAAGACAGAAGTGGACTTTTTTTTGGGGATGTCTTTGTTGACACAAATTATCCGAACTTGATAAGAATAACCGGATATGTTATAAAACATGTTCACAAAACTTTTTTTTTCTATGCTTCGTTTTATTCTAATGTAGTTTATAAAAGAGAGGACCGAATATTTCAAGGCATACACGAAAACCTTCACTTGCGTAGAAGAATTTGAGTTAAAGGCATCATAAATGTAAGAGAGGATGAAGATGAATATATGGAGGAAGAAGCACATCCTTTATCAATCTAACACCCTAATACCTCAACTACGTCTCCAAATCAATCCCCAAATATATTTTTGAGGCAATCCCCAAAATCTCAAAAGCCATCTTCAAGCCAATTTCTCTAAACTTCATTTGCAAATCAATTCCCAAACCCATTTAGCATCCCTTGTGGTATCCCTTTTCAACCAGGATATCCGACCAGTACATACCAATATACAATGCATATATCATCATTTAGTGGAGTACGTGATACCAATGATGTACCCGATAAACGCAAGTCAAAAGCTCCAATAAGAAATACCACGGCCAAGAAAAAGGGCTCTCATACAAATGAGTGACGCGGGAAGTAACCTTGTTGATTTCTTACACAAAGGCCACTAGCAGTCGCACCTCATCGACAATAACAAAACTAAATTATGAAAAAATTTCTAGCAATAACAGAACAAAAAATTGATATCAATTTAGGGAGACATGAAAAGCTTATAATGGAAAAGAATCTCAGTATGTTGTCTCCAACAGCAGGAGTATGCTTTGAATTAAAACAGAAATCCATTTTGACTAAGCAGTTGGGTTTTAATGAACCTCCCCCATTATCGTCATTTCAACAACACCCATACGAAATCTAATTACAATTTTGTTAGTTTTAAGTTGTTAAGTTTAGATTTGAATTGTTAAATAGGTTATTTGTATTGTTTTTATTTGAATAATGGTGTCATTTGCTTCGACTTTAACATATTTTCAAACAACGTACTATTTCTTAATTAATATCTGATGGAGAGTACATAAAAAAAAATTGCATTCAAATTTAATCATTCGTCAAGATTGTACTGGCCAACACTTGATTAACATCTGATATTGTATTTATATATAATCATTCGTCAGGATTTTAGTGCCCAAGAATTGATTTCAAGAGTTCATAGCATTCATCATGCTTAAAATTAATCCTTGCTTGTACATCTCTTCATAATACTCTAACGAGCTGCAATATTATGAAGATTTACAGAAAACCAAGTTAGATATGTTTATTTTAAATATAGATCAAATCATCCGATTTGAACAAATACTCACTCTTTGTTCATACGTCATCTCAGGATTAAGTGTGTTAACTTCAGCCTCAATCATGACAAAAAATTTCACCTCCATGTTGATGCAATTAAACCTAGTATCAAGAATTTGTTTAGTTCTAGCCTTTTCATTATAGGTTATTGTATTGAAAAAATTTCAAAAATATGGATTCAAAAACTGTTGCGCGGTTGACATCCATGAACTAGATCTTTTTTAACCATTATCCATGCTTGCACAAGACCAACATCTTCTTTTAAATCATTGTATATTTTTTTCAACAAATGAAATACAATATTTGGATAATTTCATTGGGAAAATAATTTTCTTTATATAAAGAAATCATCAAAGTATCTAGAATTCAAAAAACTATATGTTAAACAGTAAAAATAGTCTGTTATACATAAAAGTGTCGTTACTAAATAAAAAAAAAATTGTTGGTACTTGATTAACGTAATTTTACTCAACCACCGTAGTATTGACCTGGATACTCTGATAATTAACCATAGATCATCTCTTGCATAATCTGTTGCTTGATGACTTTGATCTTGTACATCATATGCTTCGAGGGGGATTTTGAGACTTGTTTTGAGGATGGTAGAACTGGTCATCTTTAATGTTTGGTACAAAGAAACTTGACGATGCACCTGAATCACGAGACTGGCTCGGGGTTTTGGATTATCTCTTGCATAATCGGTTGCTCGATGACTTTGATCTTGTACGTCTTATGCTTTGAGCGGGATTTTGAGATTTGTTTTGATAATGGTAGAACGGGTCATTTGTACTATTTGGTACAAAGGAACTTCCCGATGCACCTAAATCACAAGAGTGGATCGGGTTCCCGAGTCACAAGTACATACTGGCTCACACCTTTGACGAGAGTAATATGAGGTGGAAGGTCTTTTTTGGGATGGAGTTAATGTTGCAACTCCACTGTAAAGTCGAACGTGATTTGACTTACAACATTATTATGCCATCACTTTGTCACAGGCAATGGGTACCATTTCTCCTGCAAACACCAAAAGAGATTAATTTCTCATTTTGACAACACCAAACTACGTTACAAAGATAACATAAAAGTATAAATAAGACAAGTGATACTCACATGAGTACCTCAACAGATATCGGATTGGGGTTCCTGTACTGCACTCGTACTCAAATACTTATTTCCAATAAGTCTCGTGAACGGCCTAACATCGTCGTCGGCAAATCGAACAAAAGCAGATGGTGGATGTTGAAGAAATGTCGATCAACAGAATACAACTCATTTTTATATGTGGATTTCCTACTAAGGTGGTGGGGGACAAATATACGCATTAGGATCTTGCAAACCATACACATCTCTGTTTCCTTGGTGTTTAATTATTTGGGAATACTTTCCGGTTAATCTTCTACCCCACCATTTCGTATACTCGTTATCAAATAATTTATTGAAATGCAAGGAATTACGAATAGGGTTGTCGTGCAAGTACTCGGTAACGATGTTTACGAATGCATTAGGCGGGTTCTCTAGTACTGCTATAGTTCTGTCAACTTGTCTGGGACACCGTGTTACCCCAAGCACAAGGAAATTTTCCCCAACGGATCAATAAAGACGTTAGGTGTTAATATTTGTTTTGCAAGTCTCACCTTATCCTTCTTTTCCCAACGACTATCTAACCACGTCACTTATGTTACTTGATAAGATCAGTAGTTGTTTATTTGGTAACGGTCTGCTATTTCTTTTTTATGTTGGGAATGATAGACATTGCAAATACGTCCAAAACCAAAGTTGCAAATCATGGAAGGTTAAGGATTATTTATTGCTAGCGGTGTAATAATAACACAATAAAGTAAATTTACAAGTGCGTGTGAATATTTTATCATTAATAGATACCAAAATAACTGGATGTTATACGGTGCTGAATTCATGTACTCAAGCCCCATAACATACGACTACATATAATTGGCTAAATCCTAATCATAAGTACAGAGTACATACAAATCACTGAACATCGTTAGCCAAATTTTCTCAATAACATTATTTTTGTTTGGGAAAAGTACATTACACAACCCACGTCAAAAACCACTTTTCCATTTATTCCCTATACACCGACATGACATTGTTTACTTTGTATTTTATATGGTCAAGAAATTATTTTATCACCCTCAAAGTAATCCCTTGGCTTCGTTTGACAAGTTTCTTTCTTAACATATCTCTATTTTCTGTTATAACTTATTTTAATTGTATTTCTTTTTGTTTACATTCTCGTTGTTGTTGCCTGACTTCCTTTTGCTCTTCTAGACCTTTTCATTTTCCACTATCTTTTTCTCCCTCTCCCTCTCCTTGTTTCACTTTATTTTTCGTATCCATGCAAATGCAAGGAAGAAAACAATCTATAGTTTCAGGAGCAAATTCAAGGTATTGTACTGTTTACCCAATGGTTGTAAATGGATGTGGGTTCCTTGGAGAATTTGAGTTCTTGATAGTTATGTGAAGTCTGATGGTATAAATCATATTTCAAAATTCACTAGGGAAGTGAAATGTATTAGTGGCATGCCACCATTTCACGGATGTTCCACTAGTTAAACCGAGTCGTTAAGTTTTGGGTATTTAATTCGAAACACGAATCCAAACCCACAATTGTCAACAAGTTCTCTAGCATCACAATCATTACAAATAATGGCATACAACTCACATACATTTCCTGTACTACCTCTATGTTTCCTTATGCTACTATTATCTTCTCCCTTAGGGCATTTTGACTTATTCTTATCATTATCAGGCGAAGAATCCCGATTTTTAGAACTCAAAACTTGATGAAATTATTCTGAATGCATCTAATCCTATAACACATATACATCTTCACATTTTAACCCAGTATCATCATAAAATTATCATGAATTCATTTCAATCAACAAGCAATAATCAACACTTGAATATGATAACAACTTTATTCAATATTGATCACAAAATAAGTAATAATAATCGACTTTTAACTACATATATGCCCTAATATTGTTATTGACTTATGTACAATATTATTAATCAAATTAGTATCAAGAATTTTCATAACAAAATAAAGTTTCACTACAAACCCCAAAAGTAGATTGACTTACCTTTTGATTATGTTAATGGAATTCCAAAATGAAAGATGCAATAAATCCACCTTCAAATATCGATCATCCCTTTTAGTTCCACATAGCGAATCAAGCTTAACCACCATTAAAATTAAAAGGGTGAAGAAAACTATACGAGAGTTGGGAGAGAAATAAAAGAGCGAGTGATGAAGAAGAAGTGACAAACCCGCGCTTCTCCTGAGAGTTTATACCCTGAAAACAAAAAAAAAAACAGTTTCCATCTGCATAGACTAAACGATGCTCCTCTTCCATAATAGGTGTACCTCATTCTCATTTCCCTCGGCTACATTAAGTTATAGCTAAGAAAAATGACCTTACCATAATGCTGGGCCTTACATTTTTTCGTTATATCTAACTTAAAATATAATAAGATAGTAGATATTTTTTTTAATCGCAGTCAGATATGTACCCGACGAATCAGGCACAAAATGATACCTAACTTAAATAACTCAGCATGGGCTATACGAGCAGAGTCAGACCTCGAGTCAGGAATCATAAAATAAAATAAATAAAAATGATATGACATACGACTCTTCCTGAACCAAATGCCTATCCATATTTAGATCGCGAGTTAGTTCTAAACTTATATGATGCTAGTCACATTGTTTGATTGCTTTAAGTCAGCTTCATCTGGCAAAATAAGGCTTAAAATCTCCATGTAATCCACAATTAACTACTACCAGTGTAGTCATAACGGCTCTCCAATGCCGATTACTCGCCGAGTAATCGCTACAGGCTATATGACTGAGTTAACCATTTTCGATTCCAAGCCATTTCTGATTTTTAGCGATTAAGGCGGGCGATTTGGTTCGGTTTTTGAGCAAAACGAGTTAACGATTTTTCCAAGTTGCCTTGCATGCACTAAAATCAGAAAAATAAAAACTTCATAACCCCTCAGATGAGAGTTATATCAAATAAAAAAACCTTTAAATACATGATAAATACTGAAAAAGCGGGGGTCTAACAACCACACCCAATATTTCGATTACCAATCTGTATGGACTAACTCCAATATACTTTTAAGAGAACCAACTACACAGTAGACTCAATCCTATTAAAAGTATATTGATAGACACATTTTTGTGTCCGATTTATCCCGATTCTATATATTGTTAGGGCTCATTTTTGTACTTATTATGGTGTTTTATTTATTTGTAGGTATTTTTGTCCAATAAACATTTTTGGAAAAAATTGGCTCGAAAAGTTGTCGGAAAGCACCCGGAGGACACTTGCTATTCGGACCCCCGGTTTGGATAAGGGGCACCCTCAAGACACCCCTTAAGGCAACTGATAAAGGCACCCCTACTCTGGTTAGGGGGCATCCCTGTTCTTCCTTATTTGAACAGAAAAGTGGCGGGAAAGTTTAAGCTTAAACTGGCAGATTAGGGTTGTATTTCGGAGGGATTTCTAAAGAGATTTAATCAACAGAAATAGTTTGGATGGACAATAATGGGATAAACAGAGCTGGTATAAGAGATTTGATGGTGTAAATTGGGATGGATAGTTGGTCTCGGCAACATTGTGGAATGAGTTTTCTCGGGTTTGAGCTTCTGGGAAAGATTTGGGCTGAATTAACTCGGATTTCCTCACAGATATGGTTTGGTTTGGGCTTGATCTATTGAAACAGGATGGGTAGGTGTGTTAGAATCGAAAACAAAGGGAGATTTCCGCGACTTGGAGAAAACAGGGAAGAAAGTTTCTACGGGATTTATGTTTGACATATTTGTGGAAGTTACGTGAAAATAATAGGAAAGATTACTCTATGTTGATTTAGTGCTATCCTTGAGAGATTCTGGGACGTCGGATTTGACAGAATGACGCGTAGAAGAAGAAAACAGGGAGTTATTTCCGTGACTTTGAGGAAAAGAAAAGACGAGATTTCCTTGAGAACTAATCGGCATGTTTGGTATAAAAGGTGTTGGTTAGAGTACCGTAAGAAGATAGAGAGTTTGGGGGTAGGTTTAGAGGCAGAGAATCACGCTGCAGGTGGAGTTGCAGCAGCAGCAGAGAATAGGAAGAAGAAGATTTGCAGACGGCATATAGAAAGTGTCGTTCTCAAGAACCCTAAGCTGAAGAACATTAAGCTGTGCAGGACAGTCGTATTCCAGGGTCTTAAATTTCTGATCCTGTAACAGTTGATTAGTAACGTATATCTTCAGTATTGCAACACCAACTGTAACGGTGACTTCTGTAACATCTATACACCATTGCAGATCTGCTGTTTTATATATTCTCTTCAATAAAAACACCTTTTGAGCCATGATTTATTATTTTAAACCTGTTTTTGATATGAGGAGCTAAACCCCATTGTTGAGGCGATAGAGGAAGCTATTTTTCCAACAAAAAGCGGTACAATATATTTTATTTAATTTATTTCAATTATTATTATGATTATTTGCCTTGAACTATTATTGAATATGATTTTTATTTGAGTGATTGTGATCTATTTTGATGGAGTATGCTTAGTTTATAGACTCTTGATGCTTCATGCTTGGTATTTTCCTTGGATAAGTTTAGATCCTATTTATTAGGTTTGAAGATCGTAATATATACTGAACATGCTGCTTTGAAATACATTTTGTCTAAGAAGGATACCAAACCTAGATTGATTAGATGGATCCTTTTGTTACAAGAATTTTGTCCGGACATTAAAGACAAAAAGGGTGCAGAAAATGTAGTAGCAGATGGTATGATTTGTAGATAGTGGTAAAAGTGGTTCGATTCTCAAACTTGTGAAGGATATTAATTAGACTTAAATTCTAATATTAAAATATAAAAATCACTAAAAATTATAGCAAACTCAATCAAAGATGATATCAATACTAAAAGAAACACTGAGGCTAAGATTCCACTATTTTCCAAGTTCAAAGTGATTAAACCAATACTTATATTTATGCAATTTTCTTGTTTAATTTGATTCTAAAATATTGCAACAAGTAGATTTTCAAAAGTAATAATTGTAAATACCAAGTATGAAGCATCAAAAGTCTTAAAACTAAGCATACTCCATCAAAATAGATCACAATCACTCAAATAAAAATCATATTCAATAATAGCTCAAGGCAAATAATCATATAATTATTGCAAATAAAAAGATAAAATAGAATATACTACTTTTTGTTGGAAAAATAGATTCCTTTATCGCCTCAGCAATGGGGTTTAGCTCCTCATATTAATCATGATCTCAAAATATGTGTTTGTTGCTCAAAAGATGATTAAAAGAGTGAAAAGTAATAACACAGACTGTTTGCAACAGTGTATTGGTGTTGCAAAACAGCTGTTACAATTGATGTATTTTCAAAAGTTGTTGTAGATAGTGGTTTTAAAACAGGGTTCTTTTCAGACTTGTGAACATAGATTTTTTTTTAAAACTTAGAAATGTAACAAAATTAAATAAAGTGATGTGAATTTTTAGGAGAAAAATAGAGGTGAAGATTCCACCATTCAATAATATTTATGTAATGTTATTTAATTTTTAATTATGCAAATTAAACAATTGATTTGATTCTTAATAATTGCCAAAAGCGGATTTCCAAAATATCAAATGTTAGTCGCAAGCATAATGCATCAAGAGTATAAAACTAAGCATGCATTATCAAGAGAAAATACAATTGATTAATAAAAACCATTTAAATCATTTTTTTTCAATGCAATTAATCATATAAAAATATTGTAAAAATTAAATAAATAACAATTACCACATAAATATTGTGTGAATGGCTTCCTCCGTCACCTCTGGGATTGGGTTTAGCTCATCATGGTGTAATTCATCTCAAAAGATTTCATTGATGCTCACAAGTGTTTACAATGAAGAGAAAGATAAGTAAATGTTATAAAACAGGATTCTGCGACCCACAAAAGGCGTCCAGAAACAACGACACAGAAGAAATAAGACTGTCGTATAGCGAAGTGCTGTGGAACAACGACAGTATTCTGAGACTGTTGACCGTGGGTTGATGTTCTTCGTGTTCTTCAGCAGCACCAGCAGAACAACTTCTTCTTCCAGCGCCTGGTTCTTCGATTTTACGCCTCTATTCTCTTCCAAACTCTCCCTAAACTTGACTAACTCCTTCTTCTCGACACTAGGGACCTATTTATACACAACAGGTCACTCCAATCCTTGTAATAACTCCAAGAATATCCGGCCATAAAAAGAATATTTTCCGAAATATTTTTTCTTTATTTCTCTGATTTGTTACGGATTGTTTCCTGGTTTATCTCTTTCACGCATCATCTCTTAGCTGTAGGAGAAGTTTCCAGCCAATAGAGTTAACCCATGCACGTCTCTTCCATCCAACAATTCCAAAAATAGAATATCTTCCCTATTTGAGAATATCTTCCCTGTTTTGATTCCCACCGATTATCTAACCATATTTGACCGAATCCAACACCCATACCAGCTCTGTCTAGGCCCTAGGAACAAACCCATTTAATTTGGGCCGTTGAATCTCACTGGAACACCTTCAAATCCTCAACCCTAGTCACGGCAGTTCAAGAACAATTTTTCCCGCCAAAACTGTTCTTGATGTTTTCATCACCTGGTGATTATCCAGACAATTTTGATCAAAACCAACACCCATACCAGCTCTGTTAGGTCAATTATAAGAAACCCATTAAATTTCAGCGATTGAATCTCACTGGAACACCTTCAAATCTTCAACCCTAATTTTGTTACCATTTTTCCCTCCAAAATTTGAAATTCAAAAAGGTTGAAGATGATATGCCCCTATCCTGAACTGGGGTGCGAATAGCAGATGCCTTGGGGTGACCTGGGGGTGCCCCTTAGGAATTAGGTTACCCCTTATCCAAAAGTGAGAGTCCGAATAACACTTGTCCTCCGGGTGCCAAAATCAACTTTTCGAGCCGAATTTTCCAAAAATATTTATTTCCAAAAAATACCTACAAATACATAAAATAACAAAATTAGTACAAAATCGAGTGCCAACAATATATAGTATTGAGATCAAATTAGACACAAAAATGTGTCTATCAACAATGGAACTGTTACAGAAAACCGTTGTAAGTATTGTTGCTTTGTCGCTGATTTTAAGACCGTAGAATACGACTGCCCTGCACAGCTTAATGTTCTTCAGCTGTTAAACAACGACATTGTTTTGCGACTGTTTCTCGTGCGTCAATGTTCTTCGCGTTCTTCCTCTTCAACAGCAACAGCAGCAGAAACAGAGTTTGGTAAAGCTCTGATTTCTTCTTCTCTGGCTCTCCTTAGGTTCCCAAACTCTCGACACCTCTTCTATATGACCCAAGACATCTATTTATATCAAAAATACCGACTAAATCTCTCCCAAATCTTCCAAAATCTCTTTCCTTCTCTTCACGGCCAAGTTGCGGCAATTTCTTTTTTTAGAATTTTTACGCGTTTCTGAGCTTTCCTTTTTATTCTAAACTCTTCCTTAGATAGATACAAATCTTTGGGAAAGTTTACAACACTTTAATCTCTCTAAAATTCCCTAAAACAGGTCACACACACGTGACTTTCCATATTTTATGTTGTGAGAAAAATCCGTCGATTGAGCCCAGTGTAATCGATTTAAACACCCATATCAGATTCCTAGACCCATAAGGAGTCTATCCTATGAAAATCAGAGGTTTAATCGACCTCAAACTCCTCCAAATCACGATTGCCAAAACTGTTCTTGAAATGTTGAAGATGGTTTCCCCTTGTCCAGGGTAGGGGTGCGATTAGAAACTTCCTGGAAATGGGATGCCCCTTAGTAATTAGGTTACCCCTTATCCAAAGTGAGAGTCCGAATAGCAAATGTCCTCCGGGTGCTTTCCGAAAACTTTTCGAGCCAATTTTTTCCAAAAATGTTTATTGGCCAAAAATACCTACAAATAAATAAAACACCATAATAAGTACAAAAATGAGCCCTAACAATATATAGAATCGAGACAAATCGGACACAAATATGTGTCTATCAAATACCCACCAACCTATTATTTGCTAGTCCTTGAGCAAAAATAAAATAGAAATAAAATCCTAACTCATTGTCGCAGACATCGTCGATTGCATTTAGCGTATGCAATAAGCCTTTAAACACCTAGGTGTCCCTAGTGGCGGAGTGTTGTCTCCGGAGGGCTTACCAGAGGTATACCCACAAAACCTTTATACTCCAGACCCTAGCTATCTACACAGAACCTTGGAAGGCACTAAAGAATATCCTTGGTTGGCATACTTATTGACTATAGGAGGAAGTACCCTGATGCGAAATTCCAATTGTTGTACACGAGTTTGCACTCAAGCATACTAAAATTCGTATGAAGTGACAGAGCTCTACTAAGGTAGTCGCACTATGGACATCAATATCCGGAGTTAAAACTAATCACATGGATAGATCAAGAAGATGGATATAGAAAAACATAGATGGTTTTGATGTTTACTAGGTGAACTGTGTTTCTCATATCTGTCTGAAGGCCTCCGCTAAAATGAACCTATCCTAATGGACTGAGATACCGGTCTGACTAATATCAACACACTGGCATATACAAGGGTTCCAGTGGACGACTTTATTGAATTTATTCCAGTTGGTCTGATGGTCTGGTCTTTTTTTTTTTTTTTAATCTCAATCACTCTAATTCACCCTAGCATTGGTAACAACTTGAATCGTGATCCCCACCTAATCACTTAGAGAAACATAGTTTAAAAACAAAACAAAATAAAAACAGAAGTGAAAAGGACTCAACGAGATATGGTGAAACTATCATGTTATTTCTAACACCTGAGCTCTGTTCTTTTATGAATAGACTCTTTAGATGTTGCCATCTAGTCAGATTGGTTCCTCAACTCCTACAACCAAAATGCTTCCATCCACTAAGATTGGTTAGTGCCATCCTTAATAGGGATAAATTTCTAGGCTCTGGAGTTTATTTATTGCAACGAAAAGGTAACAAAAAGTTCTACCCCACCCCCAAACTTAAATCTAACATTGTCCTTAATGTTTCTAATCAAAGAACAGTACCAAAAATATAAGTAACATGAGGAAATAGTAAAGAGAGAAGTCGGAAAGATAGTACCTGGGTGAAGTGTAACCAAAAGCCTACAAAAATATTATACAACATACAAAATCGCCTCGATGGTCAATCAAGGTAAACAGGGTCCTACAGAGGGACCTCCTCAACATCACCTGTAGGAAAAGGCTCTAAAAATGGCTTCAATCGCTGACCGTTAACATTCGAAGAACTACTACCATCTGGTGTCTCAATCTCAACAGCGCCATGAGGAAAAACAGTACGGACCACAAAAGGACCGGTCCACCGAGAGCGCAACTTCCCGGGGAATAGATGCAAACAAGTGTCATACAGGAGAACTTTTTGACCTGGAGAAAATGACTTTCGTAAAATATTCCTATCATGCACAAGTTTCATTTTGTTCTTATACTCCTTATCACTATAGTATGCATCTCTACGAATCTTGTCCAACTCATTGAGCTGGAGCTTTCTTTGAGCTCCTGCCTTGTCAAGTGAAAAGTTTAAGTTCTTAATAGCCCAATAGGCTCGATGCTCTAACTCAACAGGAAGGTGACATGCCTTTCCAAACACTAAACGATAAGGTGATATTCCAATGGGGGTCTTAAACGCAGTACGATAAGCCCATAAGGCATCAGTAATCCTCGACGACCAGTCTTTCCTATCTGGATTAACTGTTTTCTCTAGAATACGTTTAATTTCCCTATTGGAAACCTCTACTTAACCACTAGTCTGAGGGTGATATGGGGTTGCTACTTTATGGGTAATACAGTATTGTTTTATTAAAAGAGCAAACGGTCTATTGATAGACGCATTTATGTGTCTATTTTGTTCTCAATTTTCTGTATTGTTAGACTCGATTAAGTCTTTATTGTGTTATTTTATGTCTTTGTAGGAAATTTTAGAGACATAAGCCCTTGCGGCGAAATGGGCTCAAAAAGTGGTGTTTTACACCCCGGAGAAAATTACTAAAGGCACCCCAGAAATGCACCGGAAACGCCCCAGAAATGTGCTTGAGGAACCCAGAAAAATTACTATTTCCACCCCAATTGCTACTCGCACCCCAGCTCTGGTTAAGGGGCACCCTTCTTCTCAAATTCAAAAATAAATTTTGGCGGGAAATTTTCTTTATTGGTAGATTTTCCAATCGATTTTTGAAGGTGTTATAAGGAGATTAAATCGCTGAAACTTAATGGGTATATGTGATATGGATATAAGAAGATATTGTGGTGGTTGGGATCGATCAAATTTGGCCAGATAATCGATTCTCGATTAAAGCAGGAAAGAAGAGATATCGGTTAAACTTGGAAAGAAAATTACGTAAAGATGCTGCATGGGTTGTGGAAGTTAAGTGCAGATATTCTCCTAGGTTGCATATCAACAGATTGTGGAAATTATCAAGACAATTAACGCATGCAGAGACAGAAAATAAGAAATTATTCCCAAGAATAATGTTCCTTTACTGTGAAGATTTTGAGGAATTAACGGCGAGATTTGATGCGCCTGGAATGTATAAATAGGAGATACATGAGTCCTAGAAGGAGTGTCGAGAGTTTGGGGTCGAGAGGAGGTCCAGAGAAGTAGAAATCAAGAGTTGATGAAACTCTGTTGCTGCTGCTGATGATGATGAAGAACACCAAGAACACGAAGAACGGACCAGCTACAACAGTCGTTTTTCTACAGTAATAACGACTCACACCTATGGTTCGTACATCTGGCAGTCTTATTTTCCACAGCGTTTGCGACACAGCGGCAACAATCTTATTTTCTCACTGAGGGTCGTAGTTCTCTGGTTTTATTGTATTTCTCATATTCTCATCATTTGTAAACCATTTTTGAGCCATAATAAATTATTTGGAGAGCATTTTTACTATGATGAGTTAAACCCCAACACTGGGACGACGGAGGAGGCCGAGCTTCATACATGGGTAATTTTATTAATTTTTTTTAAGACTTTTGCATTAAAAATTAATCGAAATATGAATTGATTAAATTGGGTGTTATTTGATTAGATGGGTCATGCTTAGCTTAGGTGATTTGATAATCCATGCTTAACATTTACAATCAATGTTTTGAGAATCTACTTTGGCAAAATAAGAGTCCATATATGTTTTGAGCGATTATTGTTGAGAATAAATCATTGAGCCCTATGTTATGAAGATTGGCCGAATCATTAGTCCCAGTACCTCTCTACCCATTGTTAATATTTTTGTATATATTTTTTCTATTAAGTCTAAAAAATTATCCTTCACAAGTCCGAGAGTTTGAACCTCATTACTACAACCACGAAAAATCATTAATCATCTATTACAAAGTTTGAACCTCCATCACTAATTATAGCTCGCGGCGTACCAAAACGTGTAAGTATACTCTCTTTCAAAAACTGGACTACGACCCTGTGGTCATTCGTTTTACACGGAACCGCCTCAACCCACTTAGACACATAGTCTACAGCGACAAGTATGTAAAGATAACCAAACGAAATAGGAAATGGACCCATAAAATCAATGCCCCACACATCAAAGACCTCAATCACTAAAATAGGGTTCAAAGGCATCATATTTCTACGGGAAATGGTTCCTAACTTATGGCAACTCTCACAAGAAACACAATGACTATGGGAATCTTTAAACAACGAAGCCCAGTAAAATCCACACTGCAAAATCTTAGCAGCAGTCTTCTTAGCACTAAAATGACCCCCACATGCATGTTCATGACAAAAGAAGATAATACTAGACTGGTCACTCTCAGATACACATCTCCTAATAATTTGGTCCGGACAATACTTAAACAGATAAGGATCGTACCAAAAGAAATTCTTAACCTCGGCTAAAAACTTAGAACGATCTTGCTTACCCCAATGTTGAGGGGTTCGACCAGTAACAAGATAATTCACTATATTTTCATACCAAGGTGATTGGGAAACAGAGAACAATTGTTCATCAGGAAAGCTATCCCTTATAGGAAGGGAATCACTAGGGGAACTAACAACTAGCCTAGACAAGTGGTCTGCTACTACATTTTCTGCACCCTTTTTGTCTCTAATGTCCGGGGAAAATTCCTGTAACAATAGGATCCATCTAATCAATCTAGGTTTGGTATCCTTCTTAGATAAAAGGTATTTCAAAGAAGCATGATTTGTATAGATTATGATCTTAGAACCTAATAGGTAGGACCTAAACTTATCCAAGGCAAACACGATGGATAAAAGTTCCTTCTCGGTAGTTATGTAGTTCATTTAGGCATCATTCAGAGTTTTGCTAGCATAATAAATCACATGAAGTAATTTGTTTTCTCGTTGTCCTAAAACGACGCCTATAGCACAATCTGAAGAATCACACATAATCTCAAAGGGTAATTTCCAGTTAGGTGTCTGGACTATCGGGGCAGTAGTGAGTAAAGTTTTAAGCTTCTCAAAAGCCTCTAAACAAGCATCATCAAAGAAAAACTTAACATCTTTTGCAAGCAAATTGCAAAGAGGTCTAGAAATCAATCTAAAATCCTTAATGAATCGACGGTAAAAACCTGCATGCTCTAGGAATGACCTAATATCTTTTACGGTTTTTGTGACCTGTAAAGTCTTAATAAGGTCAACTTTGGCTTTGTCTACCTCTATACCCTTTGAAGAGACGATGTGTGATTAATGATTTTTCGTGGGTTGTAGTAATGAGGTTCAAACTCTCGGACTTGTGAAGATTAAATTTAAAGATTTGATAAAATTATATATACAAAAATATTAACAATGGTGAGAGACACTAGGACGATAGATTTCACTACTTTTCATATTCTTGTGGTTCATTCATTAACTCTAGACAATATAGCTCAAACAAAAGAAGTTGTGACTCTAATTCTTTGCCAAAACTAGATTCATAAAACATTATCTGTAAGTCGTAAGCATGACGCATCAAAAGTAATTTAAACTAACCATTCGACATCAGACAAAATAAAAATAATTAATAAAAATCATTAAACAATTAAATCTATGCAAAAAGTCATATAAAGAATTAATTCATTTACCACAATCATGAAAAGTTGCTTCCTCCGTTGTCCCAGTGATGGGTTCTAGCTCCGCATATTGGAAACGCGCTCAAAGGAATTTTTCATTGCTCAAAAGAGGTGTACAAACGATGAAATGGAGATAATAATGAAAATCGGGTGTTTGCAACTTTATAATTGTTGCAAACACTGTTACAAAGAACGATAAATGAAAAGTGTTGTAGTATAGGAATACTACGACCCTCACGTGACAGTCGTTGTTACTGTAGCATGAACGACTGTCTCTGGTTGTCTAATGTTCTTCGTGTTCTTGAGTTGCAGCAGCAAAAATGGTGGCTCTGCAACTCGATTTTTTTTCACTCTGTAGCCTCCAAAGCTTCCCCAAACTCTCGATAGAACTTCTCTACCAACCCAAGATGCTATTTATACACAACAGGAGGAAGAAATCATTCACAATAACTCGAGAATCATCCTCTTTACTATAGAAAATATTTTCATCTCCTGCCAGTTCACGAGAATCATTTTTACGCTGGAAAGTGCTTCAAAATATCTCCACATCAATAATGTATAATCCACAATCAATATCTTGCCTTTACTGCATGTATATTTCCCGGAATACAACCAAAAAAATCCCTGTATCTCTTCCTCTGTTTTATGAAAATATTATTTCCTGTTTTGAATCAAACAGCGTGTACAGCCCATTTTGATTGATTCCAACATGCATGTTAACTCTGTTAATATCAATCAAATCTTTCCAAAAGATTCCAGCCATTGAATCGATCTCCAACACGCCCAAAAATCAATTGGTAAATCTGCCAAAGAGAAAAGATATTTTCCCGCCAAAAATCTAAATTCAAATGAAGAAGATGACTGCCCCCTAACCAAAGTGGGGGTGCAAATAGCAGTTGCTGTCCTGGGGTGTAAATAGTAAAGAAGGTGCCCCTTAGTAAATGAGTGCCCCTTAACCAATGATGAGAGTCCGAATAACAAATGACCTTCAAGGGTGTCCCTGGCAACTTTTCGAGCTGATTTTTCCAAAAATGTTTATTTCCAAAAAATACCTACAAAACTCCAAAATTATTACAAAATCGAGTGCCAACAATATATAGTATTGAGATCAAATTAGACACAAAAATGTGTTTATCAAATACCCCCAAACTTATTATTTGCTAGTCCTCGAGCAAATTTATTCTTGAAAGGAAAATCATTTGAACCCCTAGGTATCCCTAGTGGCGGAGTGTTGTCTCCATAGGATTTACCAGAGGTGTACCCATAAAACCTTTACTCCATACCCTAGCTATCTACGCAGAACCTTGGAAAGCACTAAAGATATTTCGTGGTTGTAGTAATGAGGTTCAAACTCTCGGACTTGTGAAGGATAATTTTTTAGACTTAATAGAAAAAATATATACAAAAATATTAACAATGGGTAGAGAGGTACTGGGACTAATGATTCGGCCAATCTTCATAACATAGGGCTCAATGATTTATTCTCAACAATAATCGCTCAAAACATATATGGACTCTTATTTTGCCAAAGTAGATTCTCAAAACATTGATTGTAAATGTTAAGCATGGAACATCAAATCACCTAAGCTAAGCATGACCCATCTAATCAAATAACACTTAATTTAATCAAATCATATTTCGATTAATTTTTAATGAAAAAGTCTTAAAAAGAATTAATAAAATTACCCATGTATGAAGCTCAGCCTCCTCCATCGTCCCAGTGTTGGGGTTTAACTCATCATAGTAAAAATGCTCTCCAAATAATTTATTATGGCTCAAAAATGGTTTACAAATGATGAGAATATGAGAAATACAATAAAACCAGAGAACTACGACCCTCAGTGACAAAATAAGATTGTTGCCGCTGTGTCGCAAACGCTGTGGAAAATAAGACTGCCTGATGTACGATCCACAGGTGTGAGTCGTTATTACTGTAGAAAAACGACTGTTGTAGCTGGTCAGTTCTTCGTGTTCTAGGTGTTCTTCATCATCATCAGCAGCAGCAGCAACAGAGTTTCATCAACTCTTGATTTCTGCTTCTCTGGACCTCCTCTCGACCCCAAACTCTCGACACCCCTTCTAGGACTCATGTATCTCCTATTTATACGTTCCAGGCGCATCAAATCTCGCCGTTAATTCCTCAAAATCTTCACAGTAAAGGAAAATTATTCTTGGGAATAATTTCTTATTTTTTTTCTCTGCATGCGTTAATTGTCTTGATAATTTCCACAATCTGTTGATATGCAACCTAGGAGAATATCTGCACTTAACTTCCACAACCCATGCAGCATCTTTACGTAATTTTCTTTCCAAGTTTAACCGATATCTCTTCTTTCCTGCTTTAATCTAGAATCGATTATCTGGCCAAATTTGATCGATCCCAACCACCACAATATCTTCTTATATCCATATCACATATACCCCTTAAGTTTCAGCGATTTAATCTCCTTATAACACCTTCAAAAATCGATTGGAAAATCTACCAGTGTATAAAGAAAATTTCCCGCCAAAATTTATTTTTGAATTTGAGAAGAAGGGTGCCCCTTAACTAGAGCTGGGGTGCGAATAGCAATCGGGGTGGAAATAGTAATTTTTCTGGGTTCCTCAAGCACATTTCTGGGCCGTTTCCGGTGCATTTCTGGGGTGCCTTTAGTAATTTTCTCCGGGGTGTAAAACACCACTTTTTGAGCCCATTTCGCCGCAAGGGCTTATTTCTCTAAAATTTTCTACAAAGACATAAAATAACACAATAAAGACTTAATCGAGTCTAACAATACAGAAAATTGACAACAAAATAGACACATAAATGCGTCTATCAAATACCCCCAAACTTATTATTTGCTAGTCCTCGAGAAAAACTAATAAAAAATAAATAAAACCGAGTTAATCTCGGGAGGGTTTACCAGAGGTGTGCCCACAAATCCATTACTCCAGACCCTAGCTTATCTATGCAGAACCTTGGAAGGCACTAAAGAATCTCCTTGGTTGGCATACTTATTGACTATAGGAGGAAGTACCCTGATGCGAAATTCCAATTGTTGTACACGAGTTTGCACTCAAGCATACTAAAATTCATATAAAGTGACAGAGTTCTACTCAGATAGTTGCACTATGGACATCATATTCGGAGTCAAACTAATCATATAGATAGAAAAAGGAGATGGAAATAGAAAAATGTAGATGGTTTTGATGTTAACCAAATGATCGATGTTTCACATATCTGTCTGAAGGGCCACTGCCAGAATGAACCTATCCTAATGGACTGAGATATCAGTCTGACTAGTATCAACATAACTGGCATATACAAGGGAACCAGTGGTCAATAACTTAAATCTATATCAACAAACTGGAAAATACAAGGGAACCAGCAGTTGACTACACAGAACAATAACCATTTTTTTTAACGGCATGAATAGATCTTTTTGATCCAAGCACATGCTTCTTGTCAGCAGATTACACGATAGTTCCCACGGGTCATGCATTCCACGCTTGCTTAGGCGACGGAAACAGGGAGAACACACGCATATTGCTATCCAAGTGTTAATACTTATTCCGATTGGTATAACTGGTACGGTCTTTTTTTTTTTAGTAACTCAGTCACTCTAATTCACCCTAGCAGTGGTAACAACTTGAATCGTGTGCCCCACCTAATCACTTAGAGAAACATAGTTTAAAATGAAAAAATAAAATGAAAAAAAGAAATGAAAAGGACTCAACGAGATATGTTGCAACTATCATGTTATTTCTAACACCTGAGCTCTGTGCTTTTATGAATAGACTCTATAGATGTTTCCATCTAATCAGATTGGTTCCTCAACTCCTACAACCAAGATGTTCCCATCCACTTAGATTGGTTAGTGCAAACCTTAATAGGCATAAATTTCTAGGCTCTGGAGTTTACTAATTGCAACTAAAAAATTTATCCCATACCCCCAAACTTAAATCTAACATTTTCCTCAATGTTCTAAAGATGAAACTAAAAGCATGAATAAGGAGAAACTGTTACCATTTGAAGCGAAAGAGTTAAGGAAAGATATTACCGTGTTGCATGAGCATGGGATACCTCCCAAGAAGTGCTAAGTTTAAAGTCTTCAGCCAGACTTAGGAAAGGATTAGTCAACTCGAACCATAAAGTAACAGTCGAAATAACTGTGGGTCTTCAAAACTAAATAGAGATGACCAAAAGAAACTTCAATGAACCAAGAAAGTGGACAAGAATAGCATGCCCTTACCTAGTTTCCTGAAAACTATCGCTAATTGTGGTTCAGGTTCAGGTTCTATGAAAGGGTCTAAATAAAATATTTTCCTCGGATGCATTTCCTCATAGGTTGGATCCAAATTATTAGGTCCTAGAGTCTGGAAAAACTCAAATAAGAACTTAGAATCACAAAATAATAATAACCTAAATAACTGAGGATCCTCTAAGTTAATCAGGTTTGACTTACATAATTGACCATAGTGAGAGTAGTGGTCATTCTTAAGCAAATGTGTCGATTCTAATTTCCTAAGGCATTTAGGTTTAGTCTCACAACTTAATATTCAACACATTTTAAATCTATATGTTCCCACATTTGGAAGAAAACTATTTGGTGGGAAAACAAAATCAATCTTGGTATTATTGCCTGGGTTAACCACATCAACCAGAGGATGAGTTTCTAACAGTTGAGACTCTTGTTGGATATCATTAGGTTCTGGAAAACGAGTATGAAGATAATCTTGTAAGATGGTTGAGGCATTGATGTCAAGTCCCAAGTGAGGGACCTTACTAAGAGTTAAAGCACATGGAGGATGATACTCACCCCCAAACTTAGAGTTTTCAGTGTCTCTAGATAGACTAGTCACAACTTCCCTAGTTTTTAGGTCATCAGATTCTTGAAAATGGGCAATTGATTCTTCTAAGTTGTAATCTTGCGGTGCATCCTCACTCACCTCTACGAGTTCATCTAAGACTATTGTTTCTAAATCGTATGACTCTAAAACAGTATTCTCAGGATAAATCGGTTCCTCTAAACCTTTCTTGGTTTCGTAAACAAGACATACTACATCGTCTGAAACGGGGGTATCTCTAGTCAAATCCTCGTCCTTTTGAATAGGTGAATAATTTTTAAAATTATTAGGATCTGAACCAGAAATAATATAATCATTATAAGGCTCAACTGGGGTAACAAATTCCTGATCACTATTCCCACACATTTCCGATTCTTCATCAGCACTATCTTCATCATCATAATATAATTTTTAACATTTAATAATTCTCAATCTTTGTTCCAAACTAAGCGGTATATTTTTATAATACTTCTCGTAGATCGTTAGAGGTGATTCATCGCTAACCGTTGGAACATCCCAATGTCATTTCCCTTGCATATATTCACCAAGAGTCATTTTCGAAGACGTCTCTTGATAATGAGAATTTCTACTCATATATTCTCGTAACATCATCTCAGGTGGCGTCTCCTGAAAAGGATTCATCACCGAGGAAACACAAACTACAGAGGAATTCTACACAATCACAAACAAGGCTGACTCGACCAAATCAAACCTATAAATTCTAGCAAACAAAAAGCATGATGGCTCCACTTAGATTGTTTCTAGACCAGCTTCTACCTTTCGAAAGGGAATTCGTTGCAATTTGAGCAAACCCCTCTGGAATCAATCCGAGTCAAAGTAAGTTGAATAGAGGCGAGGGAAGCTTAGTGGAGCTTTGATACCCAAGGCCTCACCGCTATCACGAGGCGGCGCAGTCACGCATTCAACTCACAGAAACCATCATGAACTTCTAGGTGTGCTTAAGAAAGTAACCAATATCCTTCGAAAATTTTTCCTAATAAGCGCGTTACCTTATCGGTCTCGTTCTAATCAAATTTTAAGCTTGGGTTCGCGTTAGGTTTCGTTTTCCTAAGGCGGGCAAGAAGGGAGCGGTGATGAAATCCGAACCCTTATCTTGTATTGGCCAGGCCTTGCCCTTTACTAGGAATTTAAAAAAAACAGTCCAAATTCATCCTCAATCAATGAATCACCTTAAGGAATACAGTAACTCGCTTACAGGAGATTCGCGAGTGTTTCGATGGACTTACCTCCCGTACCAGAGGGGGATGAACCGTTGAAGTCGACTCGGGCCACGACTCTTATGTCATATACGAACCCGAGGGGCCGAGACGATATAGTAATCGTCGTCCTTCCCTGCAAACAGTTTGTATTTAAGGGTACCCTTCCGTAGGGTTTAAAAAAATAAATAAAAATAATGTCCCGATTGTCCAGTCGAAAGAAAAGAAAAAAAAATAAAAAATAATAATAATTACAAAAAAAAATGGAAAGTCTCTTAAAAAAAAATATTTCTCTCTTTTTTTTCTTTTTCTCTCTTTTTTTCTTCTTTTTTTTTTTTTGCTTTGTCTTTTTTACTTCTCTTTTAGCTTTAAGCTTTGATTCCAAGGTCTTTAGTATCCAACTTCAAACCTGTAATACAAAGACACAACCAAAGAGACGTAAAAAGAACAAATGGAATAATAATAAAAAATAATAAAAACCTAAAAATTCTACCTAAACACAAATCTGCGTCGGCGGCGCCAAATTGATTAATAATTTTTTGTGGGTTGTAGTAATGAGGTTCAAACTCTCGGACTTGTGAAGATTAAATTTAAAGATTTGATAAAATTATATATACAAAAATATTAACAATGGTGAGAGACACTAGGACGATGGATTTCACTACTTTTCATATTCTTGTGGTTCAGTCATTAACTCTAGACAATATAGCTCAAACAAAAGAAGTTGTGACTCTAATTCTTTGCCAAAACTAGATTCATAAAACATTATCTGTAAGTCGTAAGCATGACGCATCAAAAGTAATTTAAACTAAGCATGTGACATCAGACAAAATAACAAATGATTAATAAAAATCATTAAACAATTAAATCTATGCAAAAATTCATATAGAGAATTAATTCATTTACCACAATCATGAAAAGTTGCTTCCTCCGTTGTCCCAGTGATGGGTTCTAGCTCCGCATATTGGAAACGCGCTCAAAGGAATTTTTCATTGCTCAAAAGAGGTGTACAAACGATGAAATGGAGATAATAATGAAAATCGGGTGTTTGCAACTTTATAATTGTTGCAAACACCGTTACAAAGAACGATAAATGAAAAGTGTTGTAGTATAGGAATACTACGACCCTCACGTGACAGTCGTTGTTACTGTAGCATGAACGACTGTCTCTGGTTGTCTAATGTTCTTCGTGTTCTTGAGTTGCAGCAGCAGAAATGGTGGCTCTGCAACTCGATTTTTCTTCACTCTGTAGCCTCCAAAGCTTCCCCAAACTCTCGACAGACCTTCTCTACCAACCCAAGATGCTATTTATACACAATAGGAGGAAGAAATCATTCACAATAACTCGAGAATCATCCTCTTTACTATAGAAAATATTTTCAATATTTTCTTCTCCTGCCAGTTCACGAGAATCATTTTTACGCTGGAAAGTACTTCAAAATATCTCCCCATCAATAATGTATAATCCACAATCAATATCTTGCTTTTACTGCATATATATTTCCCGGAATACAACCAAAAAAATCCCTGTATCTCTTCCTCTGTTTTATGAAAATATTATTTCCTGTTTTGAATCAAACAGCGTGTACAACCCATTTTGATTGATTCCAACATGCATGTTAACTCTGTTAATATCAATCAAATCTTTCCAAAAGATTCCAGCCATTGAATCGATCTCCAGCACGCCCAAAAATCAATTGGTAAATCTGCCTAAGAGAAAAGATATTTTCCCGCCAAAAATCTAAATTCAAATGAAGAAGATGACTGCCCCCTAACCAAACTGGAGGTGCAAATAGCAGTTGCTGTCCTAGGGTGTAAATAGTAAATAAGGTGACCCTTAGTAAATGAGGTGCCCCTTAACCAATGATGAGAGTCCGAATAACAAATGACCTTCAAGGGTGCCCCTGGCAACTTTTCGAGCTGATTTTTCCAAAAATGTTTATTTCCAAAAAATACCTAAAAAACACACAAAACACCAAAATTAGTACAAAATCAAGTGCCAACAATATATAGTATTGAGATCAAATTAAACACAAAAATGTGTCTATCAATGTGCCCTAACACAATTCCTGATTTAACCATGAAATGGCATTTTTCCCAATTAAGCACTAAATTTTTTTCCTTACACCTAGTCAACACTAATGTCAAATGATGCAAGCACTCATCGAAAGATGAACCAAACACTGAAAAATCATCCATAAAGACCTCTAAGAACCATTCTACCATATCAGAAAATATGCTCATCATACAACGTTGAAAACTCGCAGGGGCATTACATAGCTGAAAGGCATGCGTCTATACGCAAAGGTACCAAAGGGACAGGTAAAAGTGGTTTTCTCTTGGTCTTTTCGGGAAATAACGATCTGATTATAACCGGAGTAGCCATCTAAGAAGCAATAGTGACTATGTCCAGCTAATCGCTCTAGCATTTGGTCGATAAAAGGAAGGGGAAAGTGATCCTTCATTGTGACCTTGTTCAATTTCCTATAGTCAATACACACACGCCATCCCGTGGTCACTCCGGTTGGGATTAATTCATTATTATCATTCTGGACTACAGTGATACCTGATTTCTTGGGGACAACCTGAACAGGGCTGACCCACTTACTGTCTGAAATTGGGTAAATAATACCCGCATCTAACAACTTAAGCACCTCTTTTCGAACTACCTCTTTCATGTTAGGGTTCAGTCGACGTTGCATCTCCCTAAGGTTTGGAGTCTTCCTCTAAATGAATCTGATGCATACACACAGTAGGACTTATACCCTTAATGTCTGCTATAGTCCACCCTAAAGCTTCCTTATTGTCTTGAAGTACATTTACTAGCCTACTTTCCTGATCACTATCCAAATTGGAAGCTACAATCACAGGTAAAGTCTCAGATGGGCCTAAAAACACATACTTTAGAGTATCGGTTTAAGGTCCAACTTTGGGGGCTCTTCTAAAGAAGGAATTAGGGTAGTCTCAGAAACTGGTAACGGTTCGAACCTAGCTTTCCCTATCAGTGTCTAACACGGGGTAGAATCTAATAGAGCATTCACCTGTTCAATAGTGCTATCGTCGTCAAAATCTAAACCAAAATGGGATAGACAACTTTCTAATGGGTCTTCAGACAAGATGTTTGGTAATGACTCCTGAACTAAGGCTTCTATCATGTTCACCTCCTCAACACATGTGTCATCTAGCTCATGAGGTTGCTTACTGACATTAAAAATGTTCATCTCCATAGTCATATTACCAAAAGATAAACTCATCACACCATTTCGACAGTTAATGATCGCATTAGACGTAGCTAAAAATGGGCGACCTAAAATCACAGGTATCTGGTTCTCTGGGTCAGGGACAGGTTGGGTATCTAGGACCACGAAATCCACTGGATAAATAAACTTGTCGACCTCAATAAGAACATCCTCGATAACACCTCGAGGGATTTTAACAGACCTATCAGCTAACTGCAGTGTCATCTGAGTAGGTTTCATTTCACCAAGTCCTAGCTGTAAGTATACATGGAATGGCAGTAAGTTCACACTGGCTCCTAAGTCAAGTAAAGCTTTTTCTACCCGGAAGTTACCTATTGTGCAAGCAATGGTAAGAGAACCTGGGTCTTTGTACTTTGGAGTTGTGGTGTTCTGAATGATTGAACTTACGTGACTAGCTAAAAAGGCTTTCTTATGGACGCTAAGTTTTCGCTTTCGCGTACACATATCCTTAAGGAACTTGGCATAAGCAGGAATTTGCCTAATTGCATCTAATAAGGGAAGGTTTATGGTAACTTGCTTAAAAACCTCCACTATGTCATTAAAGTTCGATTCCTTCTTTGTTGGTACTAATAGCTGAGGAAATGGGGCTCTAGGCCTAAAATCAGACCTTTCAGGAACCGAATTCACATCATCAGAAACTTTATCAGTCTCTTCAGCTACTGGTCCTGAGAGGTGAGATCCTGAGGGGTGAACTACAGTATGTTCACTAGGGCATGGTTACCTTATTGTCTACAACTCTACCACTTCTAAGGGTTCTAACAGCATTCAATTGATTCGATGGTTTTGCACCTAATTCATGAACTCCTCTAGGGTTGGGTTGTGTTTGACTAGGAAACTTACCTTTTTCTCTCAAAGAATCACTTATCAGACCAACCTGGGTTTTTAACTCGGAAATAGCCTGACTATTTTCTTGTCCTATCCTGTTACTAGCTTGTAGACTTGTTCTACGGATAACTGGAATTTTGCAGTTTGCTGAGTTAACAAGGCGAGAGATTCCTCTAAACTTAGGATTTTCTTATCTGACTGATTCTGAAACTGAGCTAGTCCTGAAGGATTCTTAGTATAGCCAAAACCTGGGGGAGCATTAGAATTACTAAACTGACCTTGACTTTGGCCCTTAGACCAAAAGGTTCGGATGGTTTCTCCAACCAGGATTATAGGTTTCTGAATATGGGTCAATCTTTTGACGGTTATCAAATCTAGTGTTATTATAAAGAGCATTGGCCTGCTCTTCAATATTCTGGCCTTCCCAAAAAGGCTCCACTCTACCACTAGTCTGGCCCACTTCTAAGGCTTCTAACCTTTTTGCTATAGCAGCAATTTTGGCATCTGATTCATAGCCTCCTTCTACCCTATTAACGTTTTCTACTTAAAAGAATTGTTTTCTGGGGTGCCCTACTATTTTCCCATTGCTGGGTTTTTTCGGCGATTTCATTAAAAAATTCCATCGCCGCATCAACAGTTTGGTTTTCAAATCCACCAGTGCATAGAGACTCAACCATGGTCGTTGTGGAATAATCTAAACCCTCATAAAGGATCTGAACTAGCCTAACCTTTTCTAAACCATGATGAGGACACTGGGATAATAAATCATTGAACCTTTCCAAATACCTATATAAAGATTCTCCCTCTTGTTGTGAAAATGTGCATATTTGCGTCCTAATAGACGATGTTTTGTGCCTAGGGAAAAACTTATTGAAAAAGGCAGATGTAAGTTGTTCATATGTCTCAATTGACTCGGAGTCCAAACTATACAGCCACGACTTGGCCTTATCTTTCAGGGAAAATGGGAATAACCTAAGTTTCAAAGCATCATCATCTAAGCCTCTAATTCTTAGAGTACTACAAATTTCCTCAAAATCCCTAACATGGTAATAAGGGTTTTCATTTTCTTTCCCTAAAAAGATTGGGAGCATCTGTAAGGTCCCAGGTTTCAGTTCATAGGGTGCCTCCGTTTCAGCTAACTTAATACACGAAGGACGGGTAGTCCTAGTTGGAACAAAGCTTTCAAAGTTGCCATTTCTGGCGCTATCGGAGCAACATGGATTCTCTCCTCAGTCAAAGGACGTTCAAAAACAGACTCTTAAAAAGTCGGACTTTCTAGATTAAGGTAATCGAGACGTTTCGAACTACTAGGTTCTCTTTAACAAATCTACCTAGTGCGTCTCTTTTACGTTCAGGCATACAATAGAATTTTCTAAATTGGAAGGGTAAGCAAACACAGATCAAGGCCGACTCAACCAAATCAAACCTATTGATTTCTAGCAAACAAAAAGCATGATGGCTCCACTTAGATTGTTTCTAGACCAGCTTCTAATCCTTCGAACGGGAATTCGTTACAATTTAAGAAAACCCCTCTGGAATTAATCCGAGTTAACGTAAGTTGAATAGAGGCGAGGGAAGCTCGGTGGAGCTTTGATACCCAAGGCCTCACCGGTATTACAAGGCGGCGCAGTCACGCATTCAACTTACAGAAACCGTCAAGAACTTCGAAGTATGCTTAAAAGAGTAACCAATATTTTTCGAATGACTTTCCTGTGAAGCTCGTTACCCTATCGGTCTCGTTCTAGTCAAAATTTTAGGCTTAGGTTCGCGTAGGTTACGTGTTCCTAAAGCGAGCAAGAAGAGAACTGTGATGAAATCCGAACCCTTATCTTGTATGGCCAGGCCTTGCCCTTTCCAAGAAAAATAAATGTCCGTATTCAGTCCTCAACATATATGCATACGAAGGAGTCCAGTAATTCGCTGACAGGGGATTCGCGAGTGTTTAGAATCTTACCTCCCGTTCCAGACGGGGGATGAATCGGTTGTAGTCGACTCGGGCCACTGACTTCGATGTCTAATGTACGAACCCAAGGTGCAGAGAAAATATCGTAATTGTCCTCCTTCTCTGCAAACAGTTTATATTTAAAGTACCCTTCCGTAGGGTAGTAAAAAAAATAATGTACCAAAGTCCAAAAGTCCAAAAAAATAAAGAAAATTTACAAAAATAATAAACCCTAATACAGTTTTTTTTTTTAAATAAAATAAACAAACCCTAAACTAAAATTGTCTAAAATAAAATTGTCTTCTTTTCTGTTCTTTTTGCTTTAATATTTTGCTCCAAGTCTTTATGAAATCACCAAACTCTTTGGCTCAATTTTCTTTATGATAAATACCCAAAAACATAAAAACAGGACAAAAATAATAAATAAATAAAAATAAATATAAAACCCTAAAAACAAGTCCGCGTCGGTGGTGGCAAAAATTGGTGTGATTTGTAGATAGTGGTAAAAGTGGTTCTATTCTCAGACTTGTGAAGGATATTAATTATACTTGAATTCTAATATTATAATAGAAAACTCACTAAAAATTATAGCAAAATCAATCAAATATGATATCAATACTAAAAGAAACACTGAGGCTAAGATTCCACTATTTTCCAAGTTCAAAGTGATTAAACCAATACTTATATTTATGCAATTTTCTCGTTTAATTTGATTCTAAAATATTGCAACAAGTAGATCTTCAAAAGTAGTAATTGTAAATACCAAGTATGAAGCATCAAAAGTATTAAAACTAAGCATACTCCATCAAAATAGATCACAATCACTCAAATAAAAATCATATTCAATAATAGTTCAAGGCAAATAATCATATAATTATTGCAAATAAAAAGATAAAATAGAATATACCACTTTTTGTTGGAAAAATAGCTTCCTTTATCGCCTCAACAATGGGGTTTAGCTCCTCATATTAATCATGATCTCAAAATATGTGTTCGTTGATCAAAAGATGATTAAAAGAGTGAAAAGTAATAACACAGACTGTTTGCAACAGTGTATTGGTGTTGCAAAACAGCTGTTACAATGGAACTGTTACAGAAAACTGTTGTAAGTACTGTTGCTTTGTCGCTGATTTTAAGACCCTAGAATACGACTGCCCTGCACAGCTTAATGTTCTTCAGCTGTTAAACAACGACACTGTTCTGCGACTGTTTCCCGTGCGTCAATGTTCTTCGCGCTCTTCCTCTTCAGCAGCAGCAGCAGCAGAAACAAAGTTTGGTAAAGCTCTGATTTCTTCTTCTCTGGCTCTCCTTAGGTTCCCAAACTCTCGACACCTCTTCTATATGACCCAAGACATCTATTTATATCAAAAATACCGATTAAATCTGTCTCAAATCTTCCAAAATCTCTTTCCTTCTCTTCACGGCCTAGTTGCGGCAATTTCTTGTTTTAAAATTTCTACGCGTTTCTGAGCTTTCCTTTTTATTCTAAACTCTTCCTTAGATAAATACAAATCTTTGGGAAAGTTTACAACACTTTAATCTCTCTAAAATTCCCTAAAACAGGTCACACACACGTGACTTTCCATATTTTCAGTTGTGAGAAAAATCCGTCGATTGAGCCCAGTCTAATCGATTTAAACACCCATATCAGATTCCTAGACCCATAAGGAGTCTATCCTATGAAAATCAGAGGTTTAATCGACCTCAAACTCCTCCAAATCACGATTTCCAAAAATGTTCTTCGCTGCACCTATTTTCCAGCCAAAAACTGGTTTTTGAAAAGTTGAAGATGATTGCCCCTTATCCAGGGTAGGGATGCAATTAGCAACTGCCTGGAAATGGGATGCCCTTAGTAATTAGGTTACCCCTTATCCAAAGTGAGAGTCCGAATAGCAAATGTCCTCCGGGTGCTTTCCAACAACTTTTCGAGCCAATTTTTTCCAAAAATGTTTATTGGCCAAAAATACCTACAAATAAATAAAACACCATAATAAGTACAAAAATGAGCCCTAACAGTATGTAGAATCGAGACAAATCGGACACAAAAATGTGTCTATCAGCAGATTTAAGTTTGGGGGTGGGGTAGAACTTTTTGTTACCTTTTCGTTGCAATAAATAAACTCCAGAGCCTAGAAATTTATCCCTATTAAGGATGGCACTAACCAATCTAAGTGGATGGAAGCATTTTGGTTGTAGGAGTTGAGGAACCAATCTGATTAGATGGCAACATCTAAAGAGTCTATTCATAAAAGAACAGAGCTCAGGTGTTAGAAATAACATGATAGTTTCACTATATCTCGTTGAGTCCTTTTCACTTCTGTTTTTATTTTGTTTTGTTTTTAAACTATGTTTCTCTAAGTGATTAGATGGGGCTCGGATTCAAGTTGTTACCAATGATAGGGTGAATTAGAGTGATTGAGATACAAAAAAAAAAAAAAGAGAAATTGAGACCAGACCATCAGACCAACTGGAATACATTCAATAAAGTCGACCACTGGAACCCTTGTATATGCCAGTTGTGTTGACCTAGAGTTAGGATTATCGACCACTGGTACCCTTTGATGAGTGCCAAATATTGTATATATTTATCCCTTTTTGTTGGCATTTAACTCATCTTTTGTGCAGTAATTCTACATTTTATCCCATATTCTGTATTTTCATTGTTTTCAAGAATAAATATTTTTCTTACTTAATTTTGCATTTTTAGGTAATAAATAAAGTCTGGATAACTTGCGGAGCGGAAAAAGAGTTGAAGAGTAGTGAAAAGCCGGAAGAAATTACGCAAGGAAGCCGCAAAGAATGGAGCGCACGTCCAAAAAGCTGGAAATGGGCTCAAGAAGGAAGAATTGTTCTTAAAGAAGATATGGGCTTGGCATACCCAAGGCCCAAAACCCTTACCCAAACCCATTTTCTATATCCATACCCGCCTCCATTCTCAACCGTTAGATTGGATCCAACTCATCATCCTACGGTCGCTCATTCATAGAGCATCAAAATCTGAAGTCTCTGCCAAACACCACAGCGCTTAAATTCCAAGCCTTCAGATTAGATCACATTTAGATCCTACGGTCGCTCCTTTGCCTGCGCATCAAATCTCGATACTTCCGCTTAACACTACAGTACCTAACATCATCTAACACCGTTGACTTCGTTGTGTTTCAAAATCCAACGGTTGCATCAATTCATCTCTTATCTCACCGTTAGATCTACCAACCATCTTCGCATCCCGCAGCTCAGAGTCACAAAACATCAAAATTTGATGAAGCCGCCACACACTAGAGCACCAAACCCTATACCAGCTACCCAAACGCACCCTTCTCCCAAAAACATCGAGCTCTTCTCCTCCACTCCGTCTGCAGAGAGCTGCTCTGCAACTCCATCACCTCCACCAGCTACACCTCGCTGAACCACACCACCCTGCCATCGCCACTTCCTCCACTGTCACCAAACACCATCTACACGCCGTAGCTACCTCCCCTACCTCTATAGCCATCTAACTTATTGATTTTTCACCACTGAAACCCTAGGTGATAAATCAATAAACTAGGTGAGGCTATAAGACGCAATTGAAGACATGGAGAGGAGCAGGAGACTAAGGAGAAGAATGGGTCGAAAGAAGACTCGTCAAATCACATGTTAGGTGAGTTTAATTTCAAACCCTAATTTCTTAATTTTTAGGGTTTTTCTAGCAAACCTAATTTTTGATAGGGAAAGCCTAGAGAAGAACAAAGATGATATGGGTATGGCCGAATTAGGTGAATTAGGTGAGAAATCCCAATTATTTTAATGTTTTCAATTTGGGGATTTTTTGGGTTAAAACCCTAATTTTGTAATTGGGTATAAATTGGGACTGTGGGTGTGATGTAAAGACTGATGCTGGAATAGCCAGTGTCCAGAACTATGTTCTGTTAATGTTTTTTTCTCTTCATGTGTTCTGTTAAAATTGTTCTGTTAAAATTGTTGCTCCTGTTAAAATTGTTGCTCCTGTTTAATCATGTGTTCTGTTAAAATTGTTGTTCCTGTTAAATGTGCATGTTCCTGTTGATGTTTGTGTTCCATGTAATGTTAGTTTAGTGGAATGTTAGATTAAAACCTGGGTGCATTGTGTTGATTGAGTAGTGGGGAGAAACTAGTGCTCACTAGTGACAATGAGCAAGCTAGTTCTCTTCCCACTCTAGATGAATGCCTTAGCTTTGCTCTGTTAGCTTCACCATCTCCCTTGCCCTTGGCTTAGGCCTTGGTTCATTTGCACTGTTCTCTGCTTGTTTTCTTCATTGTCTTCATTGTCTTGTTTTATTTACTGCATTGCCTTTGCTATATTGCCTCATTACCACTGTTACCTTGGCTTAGTGCCACCACTACTTGCACTGTGGTGTGAAGGGAAAAGAACCTACAAACTAGCCTGCAAGTATACAGAGTTGTTGTAGATAGGTGGAGTAAGAAAGGGTTTGTCCACAGGGACTTGGAGGATTTGCTAAAGTTCTCTTTGGGGAGTTTCTAAAGTTATCTGAGTTCAAGGGAGGGTACTAAGGCTTTTGACTCCACTACTTGATCCTAGGCTAAGGAAATTGTGATGCAAGGTATGTCTTGTTCTTTCATGAAAGACTACCAAGAAGAATAGAATAACTAACCTAGCTAAATCACCCCTAGCATCAGCTGTCTTTCAACAGCACAACTGATCACAAGTATTTAGCTCAACTAGCTAACTGAGCTTAATGCAATCTCTCTAATGGATTAAATTCTCACACACTGACCTAGCTGCACTCCTAGCATCAGCTGTCTTTTAACAGCACAGCTGATCACAAGTGAAGTAACTCAAGTGGCATTTCATTAATCCTAAGGCAGTTAAATCATTCCAAGATAATACGTATACACTTCCTATCCTAGCATATGATCAAGAGCTTCCTCTAAGCCCTAGCAAAAGAATTAGAACATGAACATGGTTATAATCATGATATTAACACATACACACATGCTCCACATTATAACATTACACTTCACAGTCAATTTTTATGCAAAACCAACATTCCCCATGAACTGAAAATGTCACTGATATATGAAGTAAAATGAAAACTAAAACATGTGTTCACTGGCTAGCCCAGAGATGTCCACAGTTACAACCCAACAATACATATTTATACCCAAATCCCTAAATTATACAATTAGGGTTTATAGAAAAATCCCCAAATTCCAACAGTGAAATTAACTCACCTAATCTTCAAATTGACGTCGACCCATCCTTCCTCTGACTCTCCTGCTCCATTCCCACGCGCCAATTGCTACTCTAGACTCGCCTAATCGATTGATTTTTCTTCTAGGGTTTCAGAGAAAGGGTGAGAAGAAAAATCAATCAAATATGGGGCTAGAAAGAGGGGGTGATGATAGTAGTGATGGGTTTAGGTTTAGGGTTGGTTTGGTGGTGTTTGGTGGCGTCAGGGAGTGGTGGTGATGATGGTGGTGCGGCAGGTGAAGGAGGTGGTTCTGCAGAGGGGGGGTGATGGAGGAGATGGGTTCGATAGAATGGGAGAAGGGGGGTGTTTGGTTAGGTGGTAGGGTTCGGTCGCTAGGGTGTTAGGCGAATCCATCGAGTCTTGATGTTCTGTGACTCTGAGCTGCGAGATGCGAAGATGGTAGGTAGATCGGATGGTGATGCGGAGGCAAGCGAGGAGCGACCGTCAGATTTTTTGATACAACGAAGTTAACGGCTCTAGATGGGGTTAGGTGTTGTAGTGTAAGGCGGAGATATCAAACGTTGATGAACAGCAAGGGAGCGACCGTTGGATTCAACTACCATCTAATCTGAAGGCTTGGAATTTCAGCGCTGTGGTGCTTGGCAGAGACTTCAGATTTTGATGCTCTATGAAGGAGCGACCGTCGGATGCTTCTGAGAACTGATCTGATGGCTGAGAACGGAGGCGCTTTTGTGTGTAGAAAATGAGGTTGTGCGCACCATTCTTCGCGGCTTCCTTGCGTAATTTCTCCCGGCTTTTCACTACTTTTCTGCTCTTTTCGCTCCGCGACTCATCCGAACTTTATTTATTACCTAAAAATGCAAAATTAATTAATAAAAATATTTATTCTTGAAAACAATGAAAATACAGAATATGGGATAAAATGTAGAATTAATGCACAAAAGATGAGTTAAAATGCCAACAAAAAGGGATAAATATATACAATATTTGGCACTCATCAAATACCCCCAAACTTGAATTTTACTTGTCCTCAAGTAAAACAAAACTAAGGAAATCCTAACTATACCACTGTCGCTGGTCTCTCGAATGCATTTAGCGTATGCACTAAGCCTTTTAAACCACTAAGTGTCCCTAGTGGACGAGTTGAAGTCTCGTGAAGGTTTGCTTAGAACGTACCTACAAAGTTCTAGGTCAAAATATAAGCTCAAATTCCATCAAACGTGACATGTGCAAAACAGTTTAAGCTCACAGCAAAATGGAGATGTCAATCTAGCTATCGAAGGCACAATCCTAGCACTGATAACAAATAAGGACATGTGATAAGAGTGTAAAGTGTATCTACACATGTGTAAAGAAAGATCTGAAGTTATGACTACTAATCACCAAGAGATAGTTTCTCAGGCTAAGAACTGAGGTCGAAATCTAGCTAGCTGTCCGGACTTTACGAGAATTGTGAATGAGTTGGAGGTATTTCACAATTTCTCGCGTTGTACATCAATGGCATACACCCTCCTTGCTTATTACAACTAAACAACAAAAGATGACTATTTACATGACTCTTTTACATTGACTATTCTTTTTTATTTTTGGAACAAGAGATGATGGAATTGATAAATACTTGATTTTTTTGGTATTTTTCTGATTTTTTTTTTTTTTTTTTGAATATATACATCGATTTTTTTTTTTCACTGAATAAGGAAACACTTTTGATACATAACAAAAAGAAACAAAAGATTACATGACACTTTGCAAGAGGTAGCCCTTTTTGATGCACCCAGTTAAATTCGATGGTTGTCTTTCTTAATGTAACCTCCGCCTTCTATCCCAACCAACCAAAGAACAAGCTAGTCCAGTTTCGTTCAGTATTCTAAAGTGATTGGCAATCGTAACTTCCTATCCAACACCTTGAAGATCGAGGCCATACATGTATTGGTAGATCGTGCGCGTGCAAATTTCTTATCACGATGTGAATTGTGCTAGAATCAGGGTGCCTAAATATCTAGACTAAGACTCCTAATAAAAATACATATTTGCACAAGAGTCAGCATTTCAAGGTAAATGAGCTCCATTTTTATGATTTTTTTTTCAATTTTTTAATTTTTTTGAATTTTGATTTTTTTAATTTTTTTTTTTTTGGAATTTTTCAATTTTTTCAAAAAGAAGAAGGAGTTCGTTTTCAATTATAGCATATTATCGTGGCATCTACTCTATACCCCCAAACCTAAACTAAACATTGTCCTCAATGTTTCAAAACATGGAAAGAATTATAAAACAATATATGAAGAGGAACATGCTGAGTAGAGTAAAAGGAGAGAGAATACCCGATTGTACGGTGGTAGCTCGATTAAAACTCCGTTATTTCAAGGCAAAAATCCATCATATTAGCATTCACAATGGATGAGCACAAAATATATACAAAAGGAAATTTAACTAACACATTATCTACAAGAAAATTTGGTTTTTAATGGGATTGGACTTTTTGGAAAAAAATTGGTTTTGTTGGGATACATTTGGTTTTGATGGGAAAACGAAAAATTTTGGTTTTTAGGGAAACATTTGGAAAACTGTTTGGTTATTTAGGGAAAAAGTGGACCAGTTTAGTCCACATAGACTGGGTCTTCCAGGTTGGTTGTTTCAATGTCGGGTGGAAATGGCTCAAGGAATGGCTTTAATCTCTGCCCGTTGACTTTGAAAACGTTCTTGTTGGAGACATCCTCCAACTCTACAGCTCCATGAGGAAAAACTGTGCGTACTAGGTACGGACCCTTCCATCTGGAACGCAGTTTTCCTGGAAAAAGATGTAATCGGGAGTCATACAGCAAGACTTTCTGACCAGGAGTGAAGGATTTGCGTAGAATACGCTTGTCATGAAATATCTTCATCTTTTGCTTGTACAGCTTGGCACTGTCATAAGCCTCATTTCTCAATTCATCCAACTCGTTGAGTTGAGAGTTTCCGTTGAGTTCCAGCTTCGTCCAGAGAGAAGTTCAGCTCTTTGATTGCCCAGTAGGCACGATGTTCTAATTCCACAGGTAGATGGCACGGCTTTCCATACACTAGACGATAGGGGGACATGCCAATTGGGTGTCTATAAGCGTTCTATAGGCCCCAAAAGCATCATTCAATCTCAATGACCAATCTTTCCTGGACGGGTTGACCGTCTTCTCAGAATGGCTTAATTCCCTATTAGGACACTTCTTGTCCACTAGTCTGAGGGTGGTACGTAGGACGCCTATTAACACTTCCACTTATGCCATACTTGCGTACTAAAGACTCAAAGTACTTGTTACGAAAATGTGAACCGCCGTACTGATGATAGCTCTAGGGGTACCAAAACGTGAAAATATGTTCTCCTTTAGAAATGAAGTACCACCTTGTGGTCATTTGTTCTGGTTGCTATGGCTTCTACCCACTTAGAAACGTAATCAACTGCGACTAGGATGTACAACTTGCTGTCAGACATGGGAAATGGACCCATGAAGTCTATCCCCCAAACATCAAAAATCTCCACAATCAAAATGGGGTTCAATGGCATCATGTTTCTCCTTGAAATGCTTCCTAGCTTTGACAGCGTTCACACGCAACACAAATCATGGCAATCCTTGAACAATGATGGCCAATAGAATCCACACTGCAAGATCTTTGCAGCGGTTTTGTTGGCACTGAAATGGCCTCCACATGCTTGGTCATGACAGAAAGATATCACATCTTTCTGTTCCATGTTGGGTACACATCTCCTAATGATTTGGTCTCGGCAGTACTTAAACAAACATGGGTCGTCCCAAAGGAAATGTTTAACTTCAGCCAAGAACTTGGAGCGGTCTTGTCTCGACCAATGTGAGGGCATTCTACCTGTAGCAGGTAGTTAAACCATGTCGGCAAACCAAGGAAGGTTGTCACAGACATCAGTGTTATCAGGGAATGATTCTCTAATCAGCTCAGATTCATCAATAGACTCACTAGTTAATCGGGACAAGTGATCAGCAACCACATTCTCACAACCTTTCTTATCACGGATTTCGATGTCGAATTCCTGTAATAAGAGTATCCATGAATAAGGCGAGCTTTAGCATCCTTCTTAGAAGAAGATACTTCAAAGCCGCATGGTCAGTGTATATGATGACCTTAGATCCTATCAAGTAAGATCTAAACTTGTCTAATGCAAATACCACGGCAGTAACTCCTTCTCGGTAGTCGAATAGTTGAGTTGAGCATCATTAAGAGTTTTACTAGCATAGTATATCACATATGGTAGTCTATCAACACGCTGTCCTAAAACAGCGCCAACGGCGTAATCAGAGGCATCACACATGAGTTCGAACGGTAATTCCCAGTCGGGTGGTTGGACAATAGGAGCTGAGGTGAGGAGAGTCTTGAGTTCTTCCCACGCCTTCAACACGCAGCATCAAATTTAAAGACAACATCTTTGGCAAGTAGGTTACACAAAGGGCGAGAGATTTGGCCTAAAGTTTTGATGAATCTCCGGTAGAATCCGGCGGTGACCTAAAAATGATCGAATCCCCTTCACAGGTGGGTTGGGTAAAATGTTGAATGAGATCGACTTTAGCTTATCTACTTCAATTCCTTTTTCGATACGATGTGTCCTAGAACTATGCCGGATTTCACCATGAAGTGGCATTTTTCCCAGTTTAAAATCAGATTCTTTTGCTTACATCTGATAGCACAAGGACTAGATGGTCCAAACATTCGTCAAAAGAAGAGCCAAACACAGAGAAAATCATCCATAAAGATCTCGAGAAAACTATCTATCATGTCTGAAAAAAATGCTCATCATGCAACGCTGGAAAGTAGCAGGTGCATTACACAGCCCGAAGGGCATACGTCTAAAAGCAAATGTCCCAAATGGACACGTGAATGTAGTTTTTCCTGATCTTCCGGTGCAATGTGAATTTGGTTATAACCGGAAAAGCCATCTAGAAAACAGTAGTGACTGTGTCCAGACACACGTTCTAGCATTTGGTCTATGAAGGGAAGGGGGAAGTGATCTTTTCTTGTTACTGTGTTCAACTTCCTGTAGTCGATACATACTCGCCATCCTGTGGTTGTACGTGAAGGGACTAACTCATTCTTTTCGTTCCGAACTACAGTAATGCCTGACTTCTTAGGCACAACTTGAATGGGACTAACCCATTTACTATCTGAAATCGGATATATGATACCCGCATCAAGTAGCTTCAAGATCTCACTCTTAACAACGTCTCTCATGTTAGGATTAAGTCTCCTTTGCATTTCCCTAGATGGTTTGGCATTCTCTTCCAGATTAATGTGATGCATGCAAATGGTGGGGCTTATCCCTTTGAGATCTGAGATGGTCCATCCTAAGGCTTCTTTCTGCTCCTCAAGTACTCCTAAAAGCTTGTTTTCCTGTTCTATGTTTAATCGTGAAGAAATGATAACAGGTAAAGTATCAGAAGGACCTAGAAATGCATACTTCAAAGTATCAGGTAATGGTTTCAATTCCTGTTTGGCCTTAGGAGACTCATCCGAAGATATAACAGACTTCTCAGAAAGTGGGAGTTGTTCCACTGTAGTCTGCCATTTAGTGATGTCCATTTGAGGTACAGATTCGAGCAAAGATTGGACTTCACCAATGTATTCATCATCATACAACTCCAAGTTAACATCTTCCAAACATGCTTGCCAGGGATCTTTTGACATAATGCCAGTCAATGAATCTTGTATCAAACTCTCAATCATATTGACCTCATGTACATCCTCATCAAGATTCACATGCTGTTGACTAACATTAAACACATTCAGCTCGACAGTCATGTTCCCAAAAGACAGCTTCAACACTCCATTACGACAATTGATGATCGCATTAGATGTCGCCAAGAAAGGACGTCCTAAAATGACAGGAATGTGACTATCCGGGTTTTGTACAGGTTGAGTGTCTAAGACAATAAAGTCTACAGGAAAGTAGAACTTATCAACCTTAATTAAGACATCCTCAACTACACCTCGAGGGACTTTGACGGATCGGTCCGCCAATTGGAGAGTTATGGGTGTTGGCTTCAATTCTCCAAGACCTAACTGCGCATAAACAGAATATGGCAGGAGGTTCACACTTGCACCTAGATCTAATAAAGCTTTACTGACCATGTGGTTTCCTATAGTGCAAGAAATTGTTGGACAACCTGGGTCCCTAAACTTAGGTGGAGTTTTGTTCAGAATGATGGAACTCACCTGTTCAGCTAAGAAAGCACGTTTGTGCACATTAATCTTGCGCTTTTGAGTGCACAAGTCTTTGAGGAATTTGGCATATGCAGGGATTTGCTTAATTGCCTCAAGAAAAGGAATGTTGATGTTGACTCTTTTGAACAGTTCTAACATCTCATTGTAGTGGGTGCTTATCTGTTGGCGAACTAACCTCTGAGGATATGGAGCAACATCAACATTAGGAGTTAGAGGGGTATTCACAACAGTGGGATTGTCGGCTTTGCTAATGTACTCAGGTTCCTTTTCTAAGTTGGAGGTGTTCTTTGGTGGTGTAGGCAATGATATGCTTGGCTCAGACTCATTTGATTGTGGTATGCCTACATTGTTCTCAACAATCTTACCACTTCGGAGAGTGGTGATGGAATGGGCTTGATCGGGTGAGGTTTCATTGCAAGATGATGTTCCTGCTTGAAATATCCTCTTTGGATTTTGTTGGGGCTGGCTAGGAAGTTTACCCTTTTCTCTTGTATTCAGTGCATCGCAAATTTGACCCATCTGTTTAGAGCGGAGACTCGTTGATCAGTTGCTTTCTCATTCTTCATCAGATGTTGGGTCAATTGATTGATACTCTCTTCAATGCTAGACAATTTCTTGTCAGCAGTGTATTGAGGGTACGACTGCTGTTGAGGATTTTTAGGGTATTGATAGCCTTGATTGTTTTGATAGCTTTGAGTGGGTTGAGATGGTCCTCCTTGGATGGGTCCTTTAGACCATGAAAAATTGGGGTGGTTCCTCCATCCTGGGTTGTAGGTCTGAGAATAAGGGTTATGCTCTTGTTTTTGAAACATAGCATGTGCCTGTTCTAGCCTAGATTCTTGGAATGCATGCATTTCCGGACAATCACTGACCTGATGGTCAGAACCGTTACATATATCACAGATAGCCATTTCGACATGTTCACAGAAAGCAGTGGTAGAAGGTTTTACGTTTTTCTGAAGTTCTAATGCTTCTATTCTTCTTGCTAGTGCTGCCATTTTTGCATTTTCCTCAAATTTAGACTCAATTCTATGGACCTTATCTACAGGTGTAGTCTTTCTAGGTTCACGAATGGACTCCCATTGTTGAGTTTTTTCAGCAACTTCAATTAGGAAAGCCCAAGAGTCATCAGCACTTTTATCTGTGAAGAGTCCATTGCACATAGACTCTACAATTGTTCGGGTGGAGACATCTAAACCTTCATACAAAATTTGCACAAGTCTCCATTTCTCAAAACCATGATGGGGACACTTAAGCAACAATTCATTGAATCTCTCAAGATATCTAGCTAAGGTTTCACCTTCTAATTGTACAAAGCTGTTCAGATTTTGACGAATTGTCGCAGTCTTGTGATTAGGGAAGAACTTTTTGAAAAACTCTTTCGTGAGGTTGTCCCATGTCCTAATTGACTGTGGATGTAAGGCATACAGCCATGACTTGGCCTTTTCCTTCAAAGAAAAAGGGAATAGTCTCAATTTTAGGGTTTCGTCAGACATCTGAGTGAAACGTATAGTTCCACAAATCTCCTCAAATTCTCTCACGTGATGGTAAGGGTTTTCATTTTCAATTCCTCTAAACACGGGAAGCATTTGTATTGTGCTCGATTTTAGCTCATAATGACCAGTAGCTTCTGGTAAAACAATGCACGAGGGTTGGCTTGTCCTTGTGGGGTACATGTAATCCTTGAGGCTACGGGGTTCTTCCATTATCTCAGGTTGGTCCGGTGTGTTTTCCTCAGAGGATGTGGGTATGTCAATTGGGTCTATTGGATTGACTCTAATTAGTCGGTTTGATTGGTCTCTAAAGGTCACAACCATATCCTAACAAGATCATTGATCGATGAACTAACATCTAACAAGCCCACAGTCAATGAAAAACACGACCTAAAATTTGGTTTTGTTGGGTTTTGGTTTCACAATGGGTTTAGAGAAATTTTGGATTAATTGGGACAAAAAGCCCAAACAACTAAAAAAAAGGCTTTTGGTTCTTGGTTTTTTTTTTTTTTTTGTAAGGTTAGGAGCCCAATGATTGGGGTATAAACCTATAGTCCAAAATAAAATGCAAGCCCACAAAAGAAAAGAAAAATAACAACAAATAATTACAAGCATATAAAAGAAAAAGAAAAAAAAAATTATTACAAGCCCAAATAGAAAATAAAGAAAAAGAAAAATAAAATTATTACAGGCCCAAATATAAACACTTAAATACAAGCCCAGATAAATTTAATGAGGCCCAGTTGGGTTAGCTCATGGGTTAGGCTTACTTGATTTTTGGAGGGAGCCCAAATTTGGGCTTTTTATCCCTTTTTGGTTGCACAGGCCCAGTTGGGCTTTAGGATCGTCCTAAGCAGCTCAGTTGGTTCAAGCCCAGCAGCAAAGGTGGAGCAGAGCCCAGCAGAATCTAGCGAAGCCCAGCAGTTGGTTCAAGCCCAGCTCAGTTGGTTCAGAGCCCAGCAGCAGAGAGTTGGCACAAGCCCAGCAGCAGAGAAAGCAGGCTTTGGCTTTGGCTTTGGCAGCAGCAGCTCCACAGCAGCAGCAGCAGCAGCAGCACAGCAGCGCACAGAGCACTGCAGCAGCACACAGCAGCTTCAGCAACACTTGCAGCAGCAGCACAGCAGAAACCACACTTGCACACTTGCACACCAACACAGCAAAAAGCAGCAGAAACCAACACTTGCACACCAACAGCAGCAGCACTTGCACTTGCACAGCAGCAGCAGCAGCACTTGCAGTGCAAGGTAGTGCAAGGCAATGCACTTAGTGAAGCAAAAACAAGACAAAACAGGAAACAACAGAAAACAAGCAAACCGCTACCGAGTCCCCGGCAGCGGCGCCAAAAACTTGGTGTGAAGGGAAAAGAACCTACAAACTAGCCTGCAAGTATACAGAGTTGTTGTAGATAGGTGGAGTAAGAAAGGGTTTGTCCACAGGGACTTGGAGGATTTGCTAAAGTTCTCTTTGGGGAGTTTCTAATTATCTGAGTTCAAGGGAGGGTACTAAGGCTTTTGATTCCACTACTGACCCTAGGCTAAGGAAATTGTGATGCAATGTATGTCTTGTTCTTTCATGAAAGATTACAAGAAGAATAGAGTAACTAACCTAGCTAAATGACCCCTAGCATCAGCTGTCTTTCAACAGCACAACTGATCACAAGTATTTAGCTCAACTAGCTAACTGAGCTTAAGGCAATCTCTCTAATGGATTAAATTCTTACACACTGACCTAGCTGCACTCCTAGCATCAGCTGTCTTCTAACAGCACAGCTGATCACAAGTGAAGTAACTCAAGTGGCATTTCATTAATCCTAAGGCAGTTAAAGCATTCAAGACAATACATATACATTTACTATCCTAGCATATGATCAAGAGCTTCCTCTAAGCCCTAGCAAAAGAATTAGAACATGAACATGCTTATAATCATGATATTAACACATACACACATGCTCCACATTATAACAGTACACACTTCACAGTCAATTTTATGCAAAACAACATTCCACATGAACTGAAAATGTAACTGATATGAAATAAAATGAAAACTAAAACATTGTTCACTGGCTAGCCCAGAGATGTCTACAGTTCAACCCACAATACATATTTATACCCCCAAATCCCTAAATTATACAATTAGGGTTTATAGAAAAATCCCCAAATTCCAACAGTGAAATTAACTCACCTAATCTTCAAATTGACGTCGACCCATCCTTCCTCTGACTCTCCTGCTCCATTCCCACGCGCCAATTGCTACTCTAGACTCGCCTAATCGATTGATTTTTCTTCTAGGGTTTCAGAGAAAGGGTGAGAAGAAAAATCAATCAAATAGGGGGCTAGAAAGAGGGGGGTGATGATAGTAGTGATGGGTTTGGTTTGGGTGTTGGTGGTGTTTGGTGGCGTCAGGGAGTGGTGGTGATGATGGTGGTGCGGCAGGGAAGAGGTGGTTCTGCAGAGGGGGGGTGATGGAGGAGATGGGTCGATAGAATGGGAGAAGGGGGTGTTTGGTTAGGTGTAGGGTTCGGTCGCTAGGGTGAGGCGAATCCATCGAGTCTTGATGTTCTGTGACTCTGAGCTGCGAGATGCGAAGATGGTAGGTAGATCGGATGGTGATGCGGAGGCAAGCGAGGAGCGACCGTCAGATTTTTTGATACAACGAAGTTAACGGCTCTAGATGGGGTTAGGTGTTGTAGTGTAAGGCGGAGATATCAAACGTTGATGAACAGCAAGGGAGCGACCGTTGGATTCAACTACCATCTAATCTGAAGGCTTGGAATTTCAGCGCTGTGGTGCTTGGCAGAGACTACAGATTTTGATGCTCTATGAAGGAGCGACCGTCGGATGCTTCTGAGAACTGATCTGATGGCTGAGAACGGAGGCGCTTTTGTGTGTAGAAAATGAGGTTGTGCGCACCATTCTTCGCGGCTTCCTTGCGTAATTTCTCCCGGCTTTTCACTACTTTTCTGCTCTTTTCGCTCCGCGACTCATCCGAACTTTATTTATTACCTAAAAATGCAAAATTAATTAATAAAAATATTTATTCTTGAAAACAATGAAAATACAGAATATGGGATAAAATGTAGAATTAATGCACAAAAGATGAGTTAAAATGCCAACAAAAAGGGATAAATATATACAATATTTGGCACTCATCAAATACCCCCAAACCTGAATTTTACTTGTCCTCAAGTAAAACAAAACTAAGGAAATCCTAACTATACCACTGTCGCTGGTCTCTCGAATGCATTTAGCGTATGCACTAAGCCTTTTAAACCACTAAGTGTCCCTAGTGGACGAGTTGAAGTCTCGTGAAGGTTTGCTTAGAACGTACCTACAAACTAGGTCAAAATATAAGCTCATATTCCATCAAATGACATGTGCAAAACAGTTTAAGCTCACAGCAAAATGGAGATGTCAATCTAGCTATCGAAGGCACAATCCTAGCACTGATAACAAAAAGACATGTGATAAGAGTGTAAAGTGTATCTACACATGTGTAAAGAAAGATCTGAAGTTATGACTACTAATCACCAAGAGATAGTTTCTCAGGCTAAGAACTGAGGTCGAAATCTAGCTAGCTGTCCGGACTTTACGAGAATTGTGAATGAGTTGGAGGTATTTCACAATTTCTCGCGTTGTACATCAATGGCATACACCCTCCTTGCTTACAACAAAAACAAAAGATGACTATTTACATGACTCTTATTTACATTGACTATTCTCTTTTTATTTTTGGAACAAGAGATGATGGAATTGATAAATACTTGATTTTTTTTTGTATTTTTCTGATTTTTTTTTTTTTTTTTTTTTTTTTTTTTTTTTTTTTTTTTTTAACGGAACACTTTTGATACATACAAAAAGAAACAAAATTACATGACACTTTGCAAGAGGTAGCCCTTTTTGATGCACCCAGTTAAATTCGATGGTTGTCTTTCTTAATGTAACCTCCACCTTCTATCCCAACCAACCAAAGAACAAGCTAGTCCAGTTTCGTTCAGTATTCTAAAGTGATTGGCAATCGTAACTTCCTATCAAACACCTTGAAGATCGAGGCCATACATGTATTGGTAGATCGTGCGCGTGCAAATTTCTTATCACTATGTGAATTGTGCTAGAATCAGGGTGCCTAAATATCTAGACTAAGACTCCTAATAAAAATACATATTTGCACAAGAGTCAACATTTCAAGGTAAATGAGCTCCATTTTTATGATTTTTTTCAATTTTTTAATTTTTTTGAATTTTGATTTTTCAATTTTTTTTGGAATTTTTCAATTTTTTCAAAAAGAAGGAGTTCGTTTTCAATTATGCAAATTATCATGGTATCTACTCTATACCCCCAAACCTAAACTAAACATTGTCCTCAATGTTTCAAATATGGAAAGAATTAAAAAACATATGAAAGGGACATGCTGAGTAGAGTAAAAGGAGAGAGAATACCCGATTGTCGGCGAAAGCAGAATTAAAACTCCGTTATTCAAGGCAAAAATCCAACATATTAGCCGAGTCACAATGGATTAGCAAATATATACAAAAGGAACAAAAGGTTTTTTTTTTTTTTTTTTTTTTTTTTTAAAAAAACGGGAAAAATAAAGTAAATTTTTTTTTTTTTTTTTTTTTTTTAAATAAGTAAAATAAAATTTGGTTTTTGTATGGGAGCAAGCCCACTGTGCAAGCCTCTAATGAAATGGATGGAAGGCTGCGGCCCACGAAACACTAAGTTTTAATTTGAAAGTTTAATTTGGCCCAGTTGGTTAAGGCCCGACGTTTGTTTTAAAACTTTGGTTTCGAGGTCCACTTTCGAGTGGAATACAAGTCCAATTGATGCTTACAAGCTCAGCTGGGTTTAAACCCAGAGTTCAAAATACAAGTCCAATGAAAGAATTTAAACAAGCCCACAAAAATAAATACAAGCCCACAAATAAATTATTACAAACCCAAAATAGAAAAATAAAAAGCCCAAAAAAATTGGGTTAATTATTACAAGCCCACAATTAAAAAAATTGGAAGCCCACAGGTTGGGTTCTCTCAATGAATGGGTTTAGGCTTACCTTTTTAGCACAGCCCAGCTGCTCTGATATTGTTGCAAAAACCCAGTTGGGTTTTGGTTCTTTTCCTTGGCGGCGTCCCAGCAGAGGAAAAACAGGTTCAGATTAGCAGGTCCAACAGCAAATGAAATGAAGCAGATGCAGATGCAAATGCTATGAAATGAAATACAAAATAGCTAAGAAAAACACAGATAAAACACAGCACCAATCCCCGGCAGCGGCGCCAAAAACTTGGTAGGCTTCTAAAAGGTCCTACAAATTATAACCGCAAGTGCACGGTCGTCAGTTGTAGCTCGTGCAAGTACGGGTCGATCCACAGAGATCGGGTGTGTTTTGGAAATGTGTTTTAGCTAATTGGGTTCCTAAATTTGCTTTGGGCTTAGAAGCCCTTTGGAAGTGTTGGGCTCAATGTGCTAATGGGTTTGTTCTTAATAAAAGGAACTGAGCTTGGGCTCAGTTTGTTCTTTGAAGTGCAAATGGGCTTAGGCCTTAAACTTAGGCTTTTGATTAAGCCTGAATTGGATTGGGTCTTAATCTTAACCTAAACTGGGCTTTGAGCCTTAGTGAAATGGGCCTCAGTTAGTCTTCAGCTAGGCCTTTGGGAAGGAAATGGACTTGGTGAACTGTGGCTGCAACAGCAGCAGAAGCAAGAGCTGCACAGCAGAAGAAGTGGCAGCCTGACAGCAGCAGCAGGAGCAAGAGCTGCACTTGGCTTGGCAGAGTGGCAGGAAGCAATGCAGCAGTGCTGCAGGGCAGCAGAGGAAGAGCTGCACAGCAGTGCAGCAGCAACAGATTGCAGCAGTGGCAAGACTGCACAGCAGAAGACAAGAAAACAGCAAACCACAGCAAAATAACACAAGATGCAAATGAAAATTACAGTGAACAAAACACAAAGAAGCAAATGAAAATAACACAAAGGCAGTTAGCCTAGGCAGGGGAAGAAGGTTAAGCTAACATGGAGCTGAACTAAAGCACTCTTTTAGAGTGGGAAGAGAGCTAGCTTGCTCATTGTCACTAGTGAGCACTAGTTTCTTCCCACTACTCAATTCACACTATGCAGCAAGGTTTACTCCATCTATCTAAACATGTTTCACACTGAGTTCTACTATCATTCTTTCACCCCTAGAATCAGTAGTCTTCTTACAGCACAACTGATCACAGATGCAGTCATTCAAGTAGATAAAATCAGTTCTATGAAATTTCACTTACATACAATTAGCATAACCTGAACTAACAATGCACACATACAAACTTCTAAGACATTAACAGGAGATAAATGCAATTATAACATGAACATAAACATAGCAGAAATGTGAAACTGAACTGAACTGAAATGATCATAACAAGTGAACTACATTAACAGGAGATAACATAACATAGCAAACATCACAAGACAGTAATTAACAGGAAACAATATTAGAACAACATGAACTGAAATGAGCTTGTAAATTGAAATTGAAAATTAACAGTTAACAGGACATGAGAGTCCTGGATGTGGGCTAATCCCAACATAATTTCTACAACACACCCACACCCATTTATATACCCATTACATCATTAGGGTTCTACCCAATTTCTCACCCAAACTGACAGTAGCTAGGGTTGGTGAAAAAAATACAATTAAACCCAAAATTGGTTCACCTAACCTTCTGATATCAACCCAATCAACCAACCCATGCTTCAATTAGACGTACAATTATGTTCCCCCAATTATCCCCAAATTATGAAATTAGGGTTATAAGAAATTGAAATTAATGCATACCTAATCTGAAAACACTTGAGAGCTTCGACCCATGCTTCTATTTCCTCTAGTGTGTCTCCTGCTACTCTCAATTGCTTCTCTAACCTAACTTATTTCATCATCCCTTAATCCTAGTGGTTTCAGAGAAAAAGGGTTGAGAAATGATGAAATAAGTTGATAGAGGGGTAGGGTAGTGATGGGTTTCGTATGGAAAGATTTGAGGGCTGTGTGGAGTTGGTGGTGGTGGCAGCGAGTTGGTGGAGCAGGTGGAAGGGGAAGTTGCAGGAGGTGGCTCTGCAGAGGGGTACGGTGGAGAAGAATGGGTTCGATGGTTGGGAGAAGGGGTTGTTTGGTTAGGTGGATGGTGCTCGGGTGATAGAGTGTTAGGCGGCTTCATCCAATCTTGATGTTCTGTGACGCTGAGCCGCGAGATGCGAAGATGGTAGGTAGATCGGACGGTGATGCGGAGGTAGCGATGAGCGACCGTTGGATTATATGATACAACAAATCAACGATGCCAGATGGAGTTAGGTGTTGTAGTGTTAGGCGGAGATATCAAACTTTGATGAACAGCAAGGGAGAGACCGTTGGATTCAATACCATCTAATCTGAAGGCTTGGAATTTCAGCGCTGTGGTGCTTGGCAGAGACATCAGATTTTGATGATCAGCAAGGAGTGACCGTCGGATGCTTCTGAGAAATGATCTGATGGCTGATAACGGAGGCGCTTTTGTGTGTAGAAAATGAGGTTGTGCGCACCATTCTTCGCGGCTTCCTTGCGTAATTTCTCCCGGCTTTTCACTACTTTTCTGCTCTTTTCGCTCCGCGACTCATCCGAACTTTATTTATTACCTAAAAATGCAAAATTAATTAATAAAAATATTTATTCTTGAAAACAATGAAAATACAGAATATGGGATAAAATGTAGAATTAATGCATAAAAGATGAGTTAAAATGCCAACAAAAAGGGATAAATATATACAATATTTGGCACTCATCACATGTCCCTTTCCATATATTGTTTTTTTTAATTCTTTCCATATTTTGAAACATTGAGGACAATGTTTAGTTTAGGTTTGGGGGTATAGAGTAGATACCATGATAATTTGCCATAATTGAAAACGAACTCCTTCTTCTTTTTGAAAAAAATCAAAATTCCAAAAAAATTGAAAAATCAAAATTCAAAAAAAAATTAAAAAATTAAAAAATCATAAAAATGGAGCTCATTTACCTTGAAATGTTGACTCTTGTGCAAATATGTAATTATTAGGAGTCTTAGTCTAGATATTTAGACACCCTGATTCTAGCACAATTCACATAGTGATAAGAAATTTGCACGCGCACGATCTACCAATACATGTATGGCCTCGATCTTCAAGGTGTTTGATAGGAAGTTACGATTGCCAATCACTTTAGAATACTGAACGAAACTTGACTGCTTGTTCTTTGGTTGGTTGGGATAGAAGGTGAGGTTACATTAAGAAAGACAACCATCGAATTAACTGGTGCATCAAAAAGGGCTACCTCTTGCAAAGTGTCATGTAATTTTTGTTTCCTTTTGTATTTGTATCAAAAGTGTTTCTTTGTTAAAAAAAAAAAAAAAAAAAAAAAAAAAAAAAAAAAAAAAAAAAAAAAAAAAAAAAGATGTATATATTCAGAAAAAAATATCAGAAAAATACAAAAAAAAATCAAGTATTTATCAATTCCATCATCTCTTGTTCCAAAAATAAAAGAGAGTAGTCAATGTAAATAAGAGTCATGTAAAGAGTCATCTTTTGTTGTTTCATTGTAATAAGCAAGGAGGGTGTATGCCATTGATGTACAACGCGAGTAATTGTGAAATACCTCCAACTCATTCACAATTCTCGTAAAGTCCGGACAGCTAGCTAGATTTCGACCTCAGTTCTTAGCCTGAGAAACTATCTCTTGGTGATTAGTAGTCATAACTTCAGATCTTTCTTTACACATGTGTAGATACACTTTACACTCTTATCACATGTCTATTTTTTTTGTTATCAGTGCTAGGATTGTGCCTTTGATAGCTAGATTGACATCTCCATTTTGCTGTGAGCTTAAACTGTTTTGCACATGTCACATTTGATGGAATCTGAGCTTATATTTTGACCTAGAACTTTGTAGGTACGTTCTAAGCAAACCTTCACGAGACTTCAACTCGTCCACTAGGGACACTTAGTGGTTTAAAAGGCTTAGTGCATACGCTAAATGCATTCGAGAGACCAGCGACAGTGGTATAGTTAGGATTTTCTTAGTTTTGTTTTACTTGAGGACAAGTAAAACCCTTGTATATGCCAGTGTGTTGATATTAGTCAGACCGGTATCTCAGTCCATTAGGATAGGTTCATTTTAGCGGAGGCCTTCAGACAGATATGAGAAAAACCATTCACCTAGTAAACATCAAAACCATCTATGTTTTTCTATATCCATCTTCTTGATCTATCCATGTGATTAGTTTCGACTCCGGATATTGATGTCCATAGTGCAACTATCTGAGTAGAGCTCTGTCACTTATATATGAATTTTAGTATGCTTGAGTGCAAACTCGTGTACAACAATTGGAATTTCGCATCAGGGTACCTCCTCCTGTAGACAATAAGTATGCCAACCAAGGAGATTCTTTAGTGCCTTCCAACGTTATGTGTAGATAGCTAGGGTTTAGAGTATAAAGGTTTTGTGGGTATACCTATGGTAAGCCCTCCGGAGACAACACTCCGCCACTAGGGACACCTAGGGGTTTAAAGGCTTATTGCATACGCTAAATGCAATTGACGATGCATGCTACAGTGAGTTAGGATTTTATTTCTGTTTTATTTTTGCTCGAGGACTAGCAAATAATAGGTTTGGGGGTATTTGATAGACACACGTTTGTGTACGATTTGTCTCGATTCTATATATTGTTAGGGCTCATTTTTGTACTTATTATGGTGTTTTATTTATTTGTAGGTATTTTTGGCCAATAAACATTTTTGGAAAAAATTGGCTCGAAAAGTTGTCGGAAAGCACCCGGAGGACACTTTCTATTCGGACCCCCGATTTGGATAAGGGGCACCCTCAGGACACCCCTTAAGGCAGCTGCTAAAGGCACATATACTCTGGTTAGGAGGCATCCCTGTTCTTCCCTATTTGAACAGAAAAGTGGCGGGAAAGTTTGAGCTTAAACTGGCAGATTAGGGTTGGATTTCGGAGGGATTTCTGAAGAGATTTAATCAACGGAAATAGTTTGGATGGACAATAATGGGATAAACATAGCTAATATAAGAGATATGATGGTGTAAATTGGGATGGATAGTTGGTCTCGACAACACTGTGGAATGAGTTTTCTCGGGTTTGAGCTTCTGAGAAAGATTTGGGCTGAATTAACTCGGATTTTCTCATAGATATGCTTCGGTTTGGGCTTGATCTATTGAAACAGGATGGGTAGGTGTGTTAGAATCGAAAACAAAGGGAGATTTCCGCGACTTGGAGAAAACAGGGAAGAAAGTTTCTACGGGATTTATGTTTGACATATTTGTGGAAGTTACGTCAAAATAATAGGAAAGATTACTCTATGTTGATTTAGTTCTATCCTTAAGAGATTCTGGGACGTCGGATTTGACAGAATGACTCGTAGAAGAAGAAAATAGGGAGTTATTTCCGTGACTTTGAGGAAAAGAAAAGACGAGATTTCCTTGAGAACTAATCGTCCTGTTTGGTATAAAAGGTGTTGGTTAGAGTACCGTAAGAAGATAGAGAGTTTGGGGGTAGGTTTAGAGGCAGAGAATCACGCTGCAGGTGTCGTTCTCAAGAACCCTAAGCTGAAGAACATTAAGCTGTGAAGGACATTCGTATTCCAGGGTCTTAAATTTCTGATCCTGTAACAGTTGATTAGTAACGTATATCTTCAGTATTGCAACACCAACTGTAACGGTGACTTCTGTAACATCTATACACTGTTGCAGATCTGCTGTTTTATATATTCTCTTCAATAAAAACACCTTTTGAGCCATGATTTATTATTTTGAACCCGTTTTTGATATGAGGAGCTAAACCCCATTGCTGAGGCGATAGAGGAAGCTATTTTTCCAACAAAAAGCGGTACAATCTATTTTCTTTAATTTATTGCAATTATTATTATGATTATTTGCCTTGAACTATTGTTGAATATGATTTTTATTTGAGTGATTGTGATCTATTTTGATGAAGTATGCTTAGTTTATAGACTCTTGATGCTTCATGCTTGGTATTTACAATTATTGCTTTTGAAAATCTACTTGTTGCAATAGTAAGAATCAAATTGAACAAGAAAATTGCATGAATACAAAGATTGGATTAAATCACCTTAAACTTGGAAAATAGTGGAATCTTAGCCTCAGTGTTATTCTAATATTGATACCAACTTTGTCAGTGTTTGTTATATTATTAGTGAGTTTTCTATTTAGTTTTGAATTTAAGTCTAAAGTTATCCTTCACAAGTTCGAGAATCGAATCACTTTTTACCACTATCTACAAAACGCATCATATATCAAAGAGTTATATCTCACTTTCTCGATTCAATACTTACTCAAGAAAATAGAAATTTGCGAGTCTGATTGAATACAAGAGAAATCACTTGAACGGTACGAAGGACCGATGTTCAAGGATCAATCAATTTCAATCAACAACCAAAGGTTGGATTTCACAATTGATCGATTCAATGCACAACCTGTGATATTTCAATTATATAACAAAATATAATGCGGAAAAGAAATAACACAGACACCAGAAGTTTTGTTAACGAGGAAATCGCAAATGCAGAAAACCCCCGGGACCTAGTCCAGATTGAACACACATTGTATTAAGCCGCTACAGACACTAGCCTACCACAAACTAACTTCGATCTGGACTGTAGTTCAACCCCAATCAATCTCACACTGATCCAAGGTATAGTTGCGCTCCTTAGTCTCTGATCCTAGCAGGATACTACGCACTTGATTCCCTTAGCTGATCTCACTCACAACTAAGAGTTGCTACGACCCAAAGTCGAAGACTTTAATAAACAAATCTGTATCACACAGAAAAGTCTACGCTAATAGCTAAATCTGTCTCCCACAAAAATACCTACGAGTTTTTGTTCGGTCTTTTGATAAATCAAGGTGAATAGGAACCAATTGATAACCTGAACTTATATTCCCGAAGAACAACCTAGAATTGTCAATCACCTCACAATAATCTTAATCGACTAGCGAAATAAGATATTGCGGAATCACAAACGATGAGACGAAGATGTTTGTGACTTCTTTTATATCTTGCCTATCGGAGAAATCAATCTCAAGACAATCTCATTTCAATAATTGAAACATTCTTAGAGGATGTTATATAGTTGTTGTTCTCACACTATTTTTCGTCAAAGCAATTTTCAAGTAATTGAAACTTAATATGACTTTCGTCACTAGTAAAGATGAACTTGGTCAAAGCGAAAGCTTACCAACATATATTTCGAGAAATAGATAAGCGAGATAAACTCGGCTCGAAATAGCAAATGTGTATAATCAAAGTCTATATAGCAACACGACTTTTGTCTCAAGATAGGAGATAAAGTAGATAGACTTTTGAGTGATAGATAAGTTCAAGTCTCCACATACCTTTTAGTCAATGAAGTTCCACCAGTTCCTTGAGTAGTTCTTCGTCTTCATATGATGATCGCCATGGAGTCTTGAGATCAACTACACTTTCTATCCTAGTCCGACACTTATCTATAAGTAGACTAAAAATCAAGACTTATAGTTTTGATCACTAACATTGACAAACATGCTTGAGATAGAAACGCATGCGAGTTCGAGCGAGTAGTGCTCTAACAATCTCCCTCTTTGTCAATTTTAGTGACAAAACTATCAATACATATGGAATACAAAAATAGATAAATAAACTTTTGTAGCTTCTCTTCCACATGCCTGATCTTCTTGGTTCTTCAACATTACTCGAAATCTTCGTCACTTCCAAGTATTCCAATGATCCCAAAGGTTGTAAGTTTAGTATCATCATTGTTGAAAATCCGTAGCTATAAAAATGAGAAAACAAGAATTCTAAATCATTGTTACACAGTATCATAGTATTATTACACAGCATCAAAGTTCAATTGTATCACAACTTCTACAACAATACTATGGTGATATGTATCACTCCCCCTTAGTCAATACTCTATCTCGCATGGAAACCACTCCCCCTTACATAATGATCCGAAACCATATGTATTTGTAGTGCGAACTACATATTAATTCTCCCCCTTTTTGTCAATAAAATTGGCAAAGGTACGAAAACTAGTGGGATCCTAATGAAATTTCCATAGAGATATTTCATGACCAAAAGAACGCAGATATCAACTTTTTAGATGCAATCATATAGCCGAAGCTAAATGCTTTCATCAAGGAGTTTGTAAATATGCAAGATAACCCCTATAATATTCCACAACCGCACTCCCCACAAGGATTTGGCAATTAAGCACAAGTTCAATTAAGAACTCTCCCCCATAAAATGTCATTCCCGAAAGAACAACAAGAGCGACCTTACTTTCATAAGAAAAATAAGGATTTCTTTGGACATAACAAATCACATACGAATATGAATTTGAATCAAAAATACTCAATTAAATTAACCACAAAAAATCCCATGATTAATTTAATTGGAAATTCTCAACATAAGAGAACTTACGGAGACGCACAATATATACATAAAATATGGATCAGGGAAGATCAATACTACGGAATAGACAAGGATTCATTCTATTTTCCATCATTATTTGCACAATGACATACAATAGACATAATCCTCGTAAACAAAAGTTCATTCTATCTTCCATCAATATTTGCATAATGACATATAATAGGCTTAAAACTTTTGTAATGTCAAAAGTTCATTCATTCTTTAATCAATACATGCATATCGACATACGAAAGACTTAACTTTTGACAAGGTATGGGACAATCATAGTTCACGGAGGTAAACACACATATCCCATAACAAATTGAAATATATAAAACCATAAAGATTAATACTGCAAAATCATCTTCCAAACAACTTTTAGAATTTAAACAAATAAACCTAAAAACATGAAGATGAAAACGTTGGACATAGCTATGTGTAATCACAATAATGACTATTCCAAAAACTAGTTATTCTTCCTAAAAACACAAGAATAAAATTATCATAAGAAGATTTACTAGATAAATATAAAAACACAATTTACGTATCATCTTCATCATCGGAAACACTCCAAGATGCTTGAATCATGTTCAATTCTTCCTTGAGCTCGGGAAACTTAGTTGCAACCAACGACAATTGTTCTTGCACCCTTGAATTGACCTTACAGACACCCTTGTGAATTTTTTGAAGAAGACTCAAGGTGGTAGGATCGCAAGAACCGTCAAGGGAGTCATCTATTTGTCTTTTGCACACATTCTCCACATACTTTTTAGTCGATGTAGTTCCACAAGTTCCTTGAGTAGTTCTTCGTCTTTGTATGATGATCTCTTGAGTTCAACTACAGTTTCTATCCTAGTCCGAGACTTATCTATAAGTAAACTAGATAGTTTTGATCACTAACATTGACAAACATACTTGAGATAGCAACGCATGCGAATTCGACCGACCAGTACTCTAACAGATACGTTCAGTATAACAATTACATGATAGTGTTAAAAATTTAATTTTAATTAGGTATAATTCATGACTTATGAGAATTAACATATACAGTCTCCAATAAATAAATTCCGAGTATTAGACCGATTTTGACGATTTGCAAGTCCGAATTTATTGCTCCTCGATCCAAGCTCTCCAACCGACCGAGAAACGATTTTGAATACTTTGGCTACTACAAGCCTACAACCAATATCCAGTGAATATCCGGTGACCGATTTGTTTTTTTTTTCCTTTTTTTTTTTAAATCTAGCAACACCTTAGCTGAGCATGCATCATTTCTTGATGTCATCTAACCTCTTATATATTGAACTCAATTTATAGACAACCCAATTTTTAATAATCAAAATTCCCCGTGTTAAAAAATAACCCTGGGAATTTAAATTATTGACATATACCGTACATTGTTTTATCTACGGTTAAAATAACTCACGATCTTCAAACTGTTTCCTGATGGATTAATAGCCTTCGTTCCCAATATAATGAAAGAGAAATATCCAATATAATGAACCGTCAAGGGAGTCATCTCTTTGTCTTTTGTACACATTCTCCCTTATACGTTTCAAAGCACAGGGACGAACAGGTTTGGGAACCCCAAGAGAATTTCCAATTGAATTAAAGCCACGTTCACGGCAAATTTGACTAATCAAGCAAGGTAACCTAACTTCTTGTTGGGTGAATTCATCGAAGTCATTTGAAAAATGAGGAAACCACAAATATCGAGACTCGGAACACCCAATTCAAGGAAATATACCAATTTTGCAAACTCGCTACTCCACCGAGAATTCTCAATTGTGGAGGGACAAAGATTAGAGATACCAAGTTTTCCGAAAGCCATCAAGGCCATACTAAGGCTTAGTTTGGTATTGTTGCGGCTTTTATAAAAGCACTTTTCTGCTGTGCGTTGCTGTGAGAAAAAAACAGTTAGATGTTTGGTAAAATATTAATTAAAGTTAAAGATGATTAAAAAAGGAATCAAAGTGCGTTTGGTAAAATATCAGATTAAACCATTGTTGTTGTGGAAAATGACAAAAACATAATATCTCTGAATTAGAATTATTCAATTTTATTGAGTTTAAAAATAATTAATTTTTTTTACTATTAAATTTATTAATTTCTATTGTTATTATAATTGTTAAAAAAACTTATTTTACTTAACCAATTTTTAATATGTATAATTTTCAAACAAAAAATCAAATTAAAATTAAGTAATTATTTAATATTTGGTTTTATTTTATTTTTGACAAATTAAATGAAATGGTATCTAGTTTTAAAATAAAATAAAATATTATTTAAAGAATAAAATAAAAAATTGATTGTATATATATTTAAGAGTAATTTTTGTCATTTACAAAATAAAATAGGGACAAAAAAGATAACTTAAACATTAAATTTTGGTGGGACCAAAGCTTATGCTTTTGTAGCTTTTAAAAGCTCCTCCTCCCCAGCTTTTGAAAATTGAGGAATTTAAGAAGTGCTTTGGGTAAAAAGCACTTTGATTTTTTTTACCAAACACCAATTTTCAAAAATTATTGACATATATAGGTTGTGAAAGTGCTTATGGAAAAATAAAAGCATTAACAAACCCAGTCTAAGAACATTAGTAGGAAACTTCCCTTGATTCCAAGCTACTTTCTTACCACAAATACCAAGAGAGATGTCTTCATGTGATGGTCGTTCATCACTTGGCCTAGGTAGACGAACATTTCCCAATAGAATTTTGGTAATCTTCGAAATCAACTTTCTATTAACAAGAAACCTTTCTCTATTTATCATGGTTTTGAATTCTATTTTTTCGAGATCAACATCATGAATGTTGGCATAGAAAATTCTTGTGAGAGTATCAAATCCTTGACCAAGACCATCAAAGATGTTTCCAAGATTGAATTTTTCAAAGCAAACTAAATCCTCTTTATGTCCACTAGATGAATCCAATTTCTTTTCTAAAATAAAACCCATAGATGAAATCTTTTCAAAAACATTAGCACAAGAATCAATAACAAACCTAATCCTAAGAGAATTTTGGTCCAAGGGAAGATTCATGCTAGAAGAACCAAAGCTTTTTGCAATTCTTTTTGAAGCCTTGAAATTCATCACGAGGTATAGAAATTGGAAAGAAACAAGAGGAAATTTACTTACTTGGAATGAACCTTGAACACCTCTTTGTCTTATTTTCTATCCAAGGAATTTAATGGAGAAAACTCATGAACCCTAGAAGGTTCACGTACGCGGACTGATGGAATGAAGAAGAAGGTGCGCGTACTTCTTCTTTATATGCCCCACTAATGGGCCTGGACCCGTTTATGAAAGGCGACCCACAAAAGGAATATGGGATCTTCGCACATCAAGGTTGTGCATCCCGTGACAACACAATTTGTGAGAGGAGACGGATGTTGTAGAAAGCTTTATTTGAAACTCCAAGAAGGATATAATAACATATTAACCCAACTGTACACAAATCAAACCATTTCTTGCCCCAACTCAAGATATATACAAATGGGGTAGTGCCAAGCTTGTTACCAGGAGGCATGATGTCCATAGGAATCCTCATGCAACATTTCTGGTTTATATTTGTGAGCAGTCCCAGTGATATAATCAAAGTAATGATGATAATCAGGGTTTTAAGAGCTTTCTATCTTCCTTTTGATGTGACTAGAAAGAAGATTCTTCCGATTCCTTGACCCTGTGTCAAAAACATGAGAACCCGTATTGGATCTACTTGTGTTGACAGAGTGTTTAGTTCGTACATCAATGTTCCACAGTTTTACATGTACAGAACTTTTATCGGGTCGATCTTTAAACTTAACAAAATTAAGTTTTTCTAAGAATCTAAAAACGCTATCGAAAGCTATAAATAGATATTTGTCAATTGATCCATTACGATAGTATTTCTCAAATAGATTAAGATCAGTTAATCTAGTGAGAGTCCATATCTGTGAGTGTAGCATACATTTTCTCAATCTTCCCTTCTTTTTATTTTTTTTCTTCTCTCATCATCTAAGTTTTCCAAATTCTTAGATGACATGGGATTATCATGAGAAACCGGAGGTTTTGTCCATAATAATCTTTGGACAATCTTTAAGGATTTCTGGCGTGCGTTACAAATGCCAAGAGAAAGTTTTTAAAAGAAATTTCCCATAAGGTAATTTTTAAGGATCAAACAAACACAAACTTATTAGGTTTATAGTGTTTGCCTGCTCTGATACCAATTGAAAAAGCGGGGGTCTAACAACCACACCCAATATTTCGATTACCAATCTGTATGGACTAACTCCAATATACTTTTAAGAGAATCAACTAGACAGTCAGACTCAATCCTATTAAAAGTATGTCAAAGAGTTATATCTCACTTTCTCGATTCAATACTTACTCAAGCAAATAGAAATCTTCGAGTCTAATTGAATACAAGAGAAATCACTTGAACGGTACCAAAGACCAATGTTCAAGGATCAATCAATTTCAATCAACAACCAAAGGTTGGATTTTCTAATTGATCGATTCAACGCACAACCTGTGATATTTAAATTATATAACAAAATATAAAGCGGAAAAGAAATAACACAGACACCAGAAGTTTTGTTAACGAGGAAACCGCAAATGCAGAAAAACCCCGAGACCTAGTCCAGATTGAACACACACTGTATTAAGCCTCTACAGACACTAGCCTACCACAAACTAACTTCGATCTGGACTGTAGTTGAACCCCAATCAATCTCACACTGATCCAAGGTACAATTGCGCTCCTTAGTCTCTGATCCCAGCAGGATACTACACACTTGATTCCCTTAGATGATCTCACCCACAACTAAGAGTTTCTACGACCCAAAATCGAAGATTTTAATAAAAAAATCTGTATCACACAGAAAAGTCTACGCTAATAGATAAATCTGTCTCTCATAGAAATACCTACGAGTTTTTGTTCCGTCTTTTGATAAATCAAGGTGAATAGGAACCAATTAATAACCTGAACTTATAGTCCCGAAGAACAACCTAGAATTTTCAATCATCTCACAATAATCTTAATCGCCTAGCGAAATAAGATATTGCGGAATCACAAACGATGAGACGAAGATGTTTGTGACTTCTTTTATATCTTACCTATCGGAGAAATCAATCTCAAGCCAATCTTATGATTGTACTTAGTATGATAGAAACAACAAGATCAGATCACACAACTACAAGAAAAGTAGTATCGGTCTAGCTTCACAATCCCAATGAAGTCTTCAAGTCGTTAACCTATAGGGTCTCGGTAGAAACCTAAGGTTAAAGGAGAATCAACTCTAGCTAATATAACTAGTATCACACAAGAGGTATGGGGATTAGGTTTCCCAGTTGCTAGAGTTCTCCTTTATATAGTCTTTCAAATCAGGGTTTGCAATCAATGTTAGCTTAGTAACAAAGCATTCAATACTCACCGTTAGATGAAAACCTGAGTAGATTCAAGATAATATCTTTCAACCGTTAGATCGAAACTTAGCTTGTTATAAAAAAATGAAATGCACGTTTATTTAGGTTTGTGTAACCGTACCCAAACATGTACATCTAGTTGGTTCAACAGTAGTTAACCAAATGGTTAGCCATATGAGCACTTTCATATCAACCATATTCTTCTTTACCATAACTAGTTCAAATGACTCAAATGAACTAGTTAGAGAGTTTTTTAATTGCTTAGATCTTATAGAAGTATACAAGAAAAATCGAAGAAAAACGATTTGATTCACTCGAATCAATTCATGAACTTTATAGCCACGGTCTGCAAACTTGCATTCCTTAGTTTATATAAGTTTAAGTTCACGAATAATCGTTTTTAGAAAATAACCAACTTAAGTACGCATACTGATACGCGGACTTCAGTACTCGGAACAAGTTTGTTTCAATTCACAAACTCTAGCAGAAATTCACGGAATGTGAACTTCCGACAGTACGCGGGGTACGCGGACTCTAGTTCCGGTTTTCTTGAGCAGCAAAGTACGCATACTTTGGTTCAAGGCATAGGGACTTATACACGTATGAGTTACTACACAATGTTTATATCTAACCATGGTTATATAATCTAAACTCTCATTTTAATCATTAAAACATTCTTAGAGGACGTTATATAGTTGTTGTTCACACGCTATTTTTCATCAAAGCAATTTTCAAGTAATTGAAGCTTAAAATGACTTTCGTCACTAGTAAAGATGAACTTGGCCAAAGCGAAAGCTTACCAACACATATTTCGAGAAATAGATAAGCGAGATAAACTCGGCTCGAAATAGCAAATGTGTATAATCAAAGTCTATATAGCAATACGACTTTTGTCTCAAGATAGGAGATAGAGTAGATAGACTTTTGAGTGATAGATAAGTTCAAGTCTCCACATACTTTTTAGTCGATGTAGATCTCTTGAGCTCAACTACAGTTTCTATCCTAGTCCAAGACTTAGCTGTAAGTAAACCAGATAGTTTTGATCAGTAACATTGACAAACATACTTGAGATAGCAACGCATGCGAATTCGACCGACCAGTACCCTAACAAATACGTTCAGTATAACAATTACATGATAGTGTTAAAAATTTAATTTTAATTAGGTATAATTCATGACTTATGAGCATTAACATATACAGTCTCCAATAAATAAATTCCGAGTATTAGACCGATTTTGACGATTTGCAAGTCCGAATTTATTGCTCCTCCATCCAAACTCTCCAACCGACCGAGAAACGATTTCGAATACTTTGGCTACTACAAGCCTACAACCAATATCCAGTGAATATCCGGTGACCGATTTGTTTTTTTTTTCCTTTTTTGTTTTTTAAATCTAGCAACACCATAGGTGAGCATGCATCATTTCTTGATGTCATCTAACCTCTTATATATTGAACTCAATTTATAGACAACCCCAATTTTTAATAATCAAAATGTCCCGTGTTAAAAAATAACCCTGGGTATTTAAATTATTGACATATACCGTTCATTGTTTTATCTACGGTTAAAATAACTCACGATCTTCAAACTGTTTCCTGATGGATTAATAGCCTCCGTTCCCAATATAATGAAAGAGAAATCTCCATCAAAAAGATCCGAATGGTGTCTAGAAATCTTCCATCGTGATTCTTTTCTTAACCCAAAATGGACCTATCTATCCAACATGTCCAGTCTCCGGTGATCCAAAATTTGTTATGTACATACGGTGACGCAAAATATGTCTTGCCCAATTATTTGTACGGCTACCAAAAGTTACCCCATCCGGAACCACGTTTTCTCCCAATAGAAGAAAATGTAAAAAGACGTTTTTTTGGGGCTAAATCGATAATACGGTACTGCGGAAAGGGTTAGATCGCTCTCATTTTGTAGTCATCTGCTCTAGTCTGTCGCCTCCTCCTCCTCCTCCTTCTCAGTCTAAGAACTATTACCTCCATTCAATTACAGGTCAAAACCCTTCCCCCCGTCTTCCCCAAATAAACTCACTTTATCCTTTTCTCTCGAAGCTGTAAATCTCGGTATCAAAGGTTTGTTCTTTCTCTTTCACTCTCATTACTATCAATGATTTTTTACACTCTATGATTCCGTTTTTTTATCAACCCTTTGGGTTTAGATCAATTTTGGATAATGGGTTTTTGTTAGATTTTACTCTTTTGTACTCTATTGTATGGTTTTATTGATTTTGATTTTTGTTTGAATGTTTTTGGATTTAGGGTTTTTCTTAGGTTTTAGGGTTCTTGTGAACTTTTGAAAAATTGGGGTTCATTTTGATAATTACAATGGAACATTAGGTTTTTCTTTTGTGAATTGAATCACTGCTTCGAGCTCAGGGACGGTAATTGTCAAGTAAAAATAATATAGCCCAGGTAAGAATTTAGATTAGCCAATTAGTATCCAGTACATGTATTCCCTAACCCTTACTGTACGTATAAAAGTATTCCTTTACCCAAGTTCAAAGCTCAAGCATTCCCTGAGCTGCTCAATATCAGTAGGTTAAGTGTTTGATAATTTGTGCTACTAAACCCAAAGTTGTTTCAATCAACTTTCACTAATTTCAGTAGGTTTAGTATTTGATGAAGTGTGTTACGAAACCCAAAGTTGTTTTCACTAGTTTCATTATTCTTAGTTTAAGTGTTTGATCAATTTGTATCCCCGACATGCTTTTTCTGTACTTTGTTTAGTGCGGTAGTATGCAAGTTAACTGTTTAATATCTACTGTACTTATTTATCTTTTAAAAAAAAAATGTATATTGACCTAACAGCGTCCCTCCTTTAACAACAATCTTAATGGATATTAATCTTTATTTTTTAGTATCGGAATGCAATCAAATTGTCACCGCTCCTCATATAGCATAGGACCTTGTAATTTTCACTTTTCCCCTCCATCATATGCTGTTTGAAATTTTGAATCTGTTCAGAAGGTGTTGTTATTTACTCTTGTAGTACCAATTCAGTCAATTAATGATCTGTTTCCATACTTGCCCGTTAGTATCAACTACGGAGTTAGCATTCATAGAGTAATATCTAAACTTAAATGACACATAAAATGCTTTTGGTTCAATGTACGAGCCAAATGCATTCGTAGGGTAACATCTAAACGATAGGATGTCCCTGTCGTTTAACGCTTTCAACACCCTTATCTATGACTGGCTGTTCGATGGACCAATACTGCAATGAAAGGTTTGGTTCACACGGCAATGACAGGTTTGGTCCATTGAAAAAATGATTTCTGGGATAGTAATGATTTGTCTACTAGGAAAGAATCTTTTTTACCCCCCTCAACCATAAATTCCTGGTTCCGTCGCCTTAGCTTGGTTTGATATTATTCGGCTAAATAAGTTTAATTAACAAGTGTTTTTTTATGATTTGTTCCTGTTTAGAGTGATTGGTGAAATGGGTAGGAGAATATTAAATCAGGCGATGAGTAAAATTGTCAATGCGGAGAGGAGAAGTAGAGCTACCGCGACTTTGCAACCTATATCTGGTTTGATGTCATCATTTCTCAATGTCATGAAACACCGAGGTAACTAACTACTAACCATTTACTTTACTTTGTTACGTTCTTGTGAATCTTTCATAAGTATATTTTCTGTTTGTGATTTCGTTGTTGGAGTCATTATCATGTCTAGGTGTGTTCATCGAATAAGTGTTGGGGAATGAACAAATGCAAATTTACTTCTGTTTAATATTTTTGATCTGGTTGTTTATTTCTTGGTATGCTCATCGTAGTATCTCTGTTGTGTACATCTTGGGGGGTTGCTTCATAGTATCTCTGTTCCGCATCAGTTCAAGACTTTCAGTGAGAAAGATAGATTAGGGAACCAACAAGTTTCATTTCTTCACTAAATAGTGTATGTGAGTTTCTAACATCTCTCTAAATCTAGGGTTTATAAGAAATAAAGATGGAATTGGGGATTTTGCCTTTTGGCTTCTAAAAGAAATAGTGGGAACCAAAACTTAGTTGTTTTGAGTAACTAGGGTGTACAACAGAATTATCCTGTTATTTGAAGAGCTATTGTAAGTTATTCATCGGCTTTTGAGTCTTTTACTAATTCTACTCTGCATTTTTATACATTGGTAGACACTGATTAAACCAAAAATTAATGTGTGAGAGGAGTTTGTATGAGGGGATTTACATGTGCATGTAACCATGCACCTGTACACATTAGTTTCTGAAGTTTTATGTCTTTGTGCATGTTTTGAGCGAATGCTTGAAGTATACGGATTAATGTTGGGTATTTTTCATATTTTTCAGTTGAATCTTCAGTTAGTTTAGATAGACTGTATAGCATTATGCTTCATGGTTGTTATCAACTGTCATGTTGCTTAAAAGTTAGAACTTAAAATATGGCTTCAGTATAACGTGGTTATGTATTGTTTTGAGTGGAACTGGTATTGCGAGTTACTATATCCCTTTTGACTAAATTTACTCATGCATTTTGTAGACACTGATTAAATGAAAAACATGTATCCATTTTTTATACATCCAGAGAGTTGGTGTGTTTGCATTACATGCATATTTATGCATGTTATTTTCTGTATTGTTGTGTCATTCTGCATCTTAAGGTGTTATAATGTGATATTAAAGTAGATGAACTCTTGATGGGTAACAATTGATCTGGAGAGAAAGACCCGAGCCTTAGTTATAGGTACAAGGCTTATTCACAAAAATAATTGGGCACTCGCTTGTTACCGCCTCTTCTCACATTTTATTACATGTCAAGCCCTGGACTATCGGATCATGGCACTCACCCTTGTGGGTTGTGCATTCCGAAGATCTAGGGCCTGTGGATGGTAGGCACATCACCATCCACGTCAGACCGCTAGCAACTAGCTGCCAAGTGCGACTGCTTTTAGTTGAACATTGGAAGATATTTAAGATTCTGGTGGAAAAAAGACCGACTGCACTTAGCTATTAGCTTGTTACTCACGAGTTGCTTGCGGTCTGACGTGGATGGTGACGTGCCCACCATCCACAGGCCCTAGATCCTCAGAATGGACAATCCGTTGGGGTGAGTGCCATGATCCGAGGGTCTAGGGCTCGCCACGTCTTTAAAATGTGATAAGTGGCGAGAACCAAGCGAATGCCCAATGATTTTTGAAAAGTATGAGATTACTCTGCTCTGTTAGCTAGTAATATGTGTGCCATATATAGTTATTGATAATATTTGAGTTGTTTTTGTTCATCCTCAGCGAGAGAAAACAGATTAGGGATTACAAAATCATCTGTCATGGATACAACTAACCCATAATTAGACCTTGAATCTGAGTACAAGAGCTATGAGTAGGATGGTGATCTCACATGGGGAGCCACCTACCTCAACACTCTTTAAACCTAGTTAGGGTTAAAGTTGAAAATTTTGGTCTCATTTGAGAGTTAAATGGATGGACACAGTTGACACTAGAAGCAACAGATTGTATCCATCAAGGAAGGAATTCAGATAGATCTGCTGATGATTCCTGCAATGTTGATGTATAATGGTCAAGGAACTAGTACTACCAGAAGACACAGCCCTATTTACATACTAGCTTTTCGCTCAATGAACCTGCTGTTACTAGCATTGAATTTTTACCAATATATGTACAGCATGGGCATCCTAAATGTCATGTCTTTGTTTTGAATCTGTCTAGTTATAGGTCTAAGGCTTTATCATTGAAAATTATCGGGTACCTGCTTGTTGCTCACCTACTCGCGTTTATGACATGGCAAGTTCTGGACCCTTGGATCATGGCGTTCTCCCTAACAGATTGTCCATCCCGTTGATTAGGGCCTGTGGATGGTAGGCACATCACCATCCACGTCAGACTGCAAACAACTAGTTGTGGTAGATAGTTTGTTACTCACGAGTTGCTCACGGTCTGACGTGGATAGTGACATGCCCTTGATCTACATGTTCTAGATCCTCGAGATGGACAACCCATTGGGGTGAATGTCATGATCTGAGGGTCTCGAGCTCGCCACACCATAAAATATTAGTAAGTGGCCAGTAACAAGTCATTTTTGAAAAAATCTGAGAACACTGTACTCTGTTAACTAGTAATTTTGTCCCATAATGATGCTATTCAGCTATTGGAATTTGATTCTGTCAGTAAGTGCACTGAGCTGATTTTTGCTGAAATACTTTGCTCATTATGTACATTCGTTTACAATTGAAATGGGTATTGAAGCTCAAGAACTTCACTAACCTGATTTTTGCACAACATATTACCTATCATGTGCGTTAGTTCACAGTGAAAATCATCCTTGCATCAGCTTGAGATTGGCTGGCTAAATTGTTATTCGTAAAAGTGCATCAACTGAGCTGTTGAACACTGCAAAAGCCAATCAAAACATTGACTTAAGGACTTGGTATATTGGACCTGCTTTGTTGATCCAAAGGGCTTTGGTGACTAAAGGTGTCCTCGACACATTAGTTATTTGTTTCTACTTTCTAGTGATATTTTTGGTTAGCCAATTCGAAGTAAGCAGCTAAAATCTGTATATCTCTGTGATTGTTCCGTGTGGGAAATTCTTTGTTTTGGTAGCATTAGAGAACTATTGTCAATTTAAATCCAGATTCTATGTTTTGTTGATTTTCAACTTCTGTTAGAAGCATTTACTTCGCAGTTCTTCATTACATTGTTCTTTTTCTAGCGTTACAAAAATGCAGTTGTAAATTAGAATTGTAGGATTTATTACATTCGTGCAGATAATCTATAGCGCACTATGTCGTGTGAATGGCATTGCTCACAGAGTTTTTGCATACATACTTGATGACTATAAATATCATTATCTGGCTTATATTTTGTCTAGGATATATCAAAGATTTTGAAGTACATGATCCTCATAGAGTGGGTTCAATTACTGTCGAACTGCAAGGCAGAATAAAAGAATGCAAGGTTCTCATGCATAGGCAGGACATCAAGGCGAAGGATATTGAAGAGTACAAAACACGTAATCTTCCCACAAGACAGGTGTTACTTCCCTCACTTTTATCTTGTTAATTGATTTACTTCAGCTACAGTAGAAGCTCTGAGCCTTTCTTCTTCAATAGTGTTTGAACTTTGAAGCTAGTCCAGTCGTATTGATACATTTCTGTAATAGCTTCTCTTTCTTTTTCTATAATGCAGTGGGGGTATGTCGTGATTTCTACTCCAAATGGCGTTTTGGATCATGAACAAGCCATTGAACAGAAAGTAGGTGGTCAGGTTATTGGTTATTTTCATTAACCACGACCCCTTTAATCCTCCTTTAGAACTGAGAAGAAAAGAACTAGGAAATGTTTTTGCACCGCCTATCCTCACAGGTTATAGACTTTTAAGGAATTCATGTAACCTCTTCTTTCCTTCTCACATTTTTATACAATAGTTTCCAAAGAGTAGCCAGTAACTGCAGAAAATAGAGGTTCATATAACTTGGGGATAAAGTGGAATCTAATTAGATTTTGATCTCTGTAAAAAAAAACTTAAGATTTTGCCATATTCAAAGAGTGGTACTTTCTTGCCATCTGAAAGTCTATTTTTCTGTGGAATCTGTGGATGCTCGTCAGCAAATAAAGTGTGGATTTTTACCTGTTCATCTGTTTTCCTGTTCTTGATGGGCCTAAATGGGCTCTGGATTTGCAATGTACTGGTGTCATGGACTCATGGTTAAAGAAAGAACCATAACATTGGGCATACCAAAAACTTTATCGGCATACAAAGTCATTTTCCTAGCCAGGGTGTATTGATAAGGGGTGTCTAATGGGTATGAATGACCTATATACCCTTAAACACTTCGAAAATATTGATTTATAGGCTTTAGGTTCGGCTGACTCGTGTTGATGAGTTATCAGCCGAACTTCCCGCTGTAGACTGAATTCTTTCGATCTTGTTTTGATCATAACTTCTTCGTCCAATGTCGGAATGACCTCATTCTTTTTGCGTTATCTTCGTATTTTCATTTTCTTGAAGATGAAGATAAAATCTACTTGATTTTAATGGGTTAAAATCTACGATTTCCATTATATAAGCTGAACCATTAACATTTTTTATTCCTGAACTCTAAGGAATAGGTTCGGCTTACATCTATGAGCCGAACCAACCCATTGATGAACAATTCGGCTTACATCTATGAGCTGAACCTCACATAATTTTTCTTCCAGATCACACAGGACTAGGTTCGGCTCATTATGATATTTTTAAACAAGCCGAACTAGTTGGTTCGGCTCATAACAATAACACTTTCAGCTTGCCGAACTGTTCATTAGTTGTCAATATCCAGGTTTCAGACCAAGGTTCGGTGCATAATTTAGGTGAGTTGTGAGCCGAACCTAGGTTCGGCGCATAATGTTGTTGTTTTTTAAGCCGAACGGTTCTTCAAATTTTCAGCCTGAAAGTGTATATGAACAGTTCGGCTGATAAGGTTTTCATTATATAAGCCGAACCATTAACATTTTTTATTCCAGAACTCTCAGGAATAGGTTCGGCTTTTTAGGAAAATTTTATACAAGCCGAACTAGTGTCTAGCAAATGTTCGGCGCATACCTAAACAGTTTCAGCTAGCCGAACTGTTCATAAAGGGATCGGTTCGGCTCATAAATGTAAGTCGAACCTTTTCATCCTCCATTGTATCATTCTCGTAATCTAGGAAATCAACCATTTGGGAATCATTGTTGTAGTTGATGTGTATTTTCCTAGGTTTTTTAGATGATATATGACACTCCTCATCCTCCATTGAATCAAGAATTAGAATTTTCTCACTTTCTCCTTCTCTTTCTCTCCTTCTTAACCAAACCAAAACTTTGATTTTTTTCCCCAAATTTTTCATCTAAACAACTCTTATAATTCTGAAAATTATTTTAATCACTAAACAAAATATTTAATCACTAATCAAGATTAGTAACACTAATACGTAAAGGGCAGATTTGCCATTAAAAATTTTTGGGTTAAGGGGTTATCTGATTTTGCTATTTCACAACCTTTTTTTGTCTTCATTCAGTATGCCTTGGAAGATTTTGGTACGCCCAATATTAATATTATGGTTCTAAACAAAAGTTCATAAACTGGGGATCACTTTCTAGTTACTACCACCCTTTTTCTTTGTTCTTGTTCATGATCTGATTTGGAAAGGGGTGAATCATTTTTTCAAAGTTCTTTGTTTGCTAGGTTTTCTTAACAGAAAGACTTTAAAGATAAAGAAAGGAAGAGAAAATGAGGATGAGTGAATTTTCTTGAAGGTTTTGATAAACAATATGGACAGGGTTAGATCTTGGCATAAGCTTGCAAAAATTTGACAGTATAGGTTTAAGGTTCTGAAGTCGTACAGATCAAGAAAGCAACATTACATTCAATAGGCACCACACATTTTGTACAACCACCACTTTTTTTTTTGTGCCAAATTGTGTTGCTTGTGTCTAAGATTTTTTTATTCATTTTATTTTTCTGGTTAACACTTTCAAATAGTAATAAAAAAAAATCAAGTTAATTTGTTTGTCGAGTGAGGTCTATCTACCGCAGTACACAAGTAATTTAAAGTACTTGACTGAAACCTGCCATGCACTCGTGAGTCGTGACCGCCTTGTATCATCCTTTTAGGGATGTAAACCAAGAAATGGTACTAGTCCAATAAGGTTTGGACAAGCCAATTTTGGGAATAAACAAACTGTGTTTAAGGTACGAAGTCTATAGCTGTCCGTTAGAAAATGAAAACAAATTTTAGAAGTTGACATTGACAGTACTAGCTAGGTTCTAAAGTGAGTTTTAAATTGATGCAAGAATTCACAGTCAAAGGCATAAGAGCAGAACAAGATATTTTAGCAGATGTCTATGTTTATACACCTGATTCTTATTCACCATTTGGGTTCTTTTTCATTAAATTGTTACAGAAATGTAGCAGTTAACAAATGACTCCCTGTACCCTCACATAACTGCACTAACATCAACCTACAAAGGGGTATATATATGTAAACAACATATCTCTGCTCAGTTTGTAAGAGTACGAAGGAGTAGTACTATTTTATCGCCTCTTTTGCACATGAGAAAAGCCTATTCATTTTTCACATGGTTCTGCTGCATCACACTAAAGTATATCATCTGCTTAGCCACTGAGCAAGTTTTTTTCCTTCCTTCCATTATCAGTTGTTAGCTTGTTGTTGTGTTTTCTTTCATTTATACGGCGCCTTCTGTTTAGTGTTTTGCAAACCCCTGAAGAACAACAATGGATCATAAAACTAGTGATGAGATAACAAGTGAAAAAAATGGAAACTACTGAACATTGGAGGTTAGCTTGTTTAGTTCTAGAACACCATAGTAATGAGCTGAGAATGGAGTGTAGTCAACTTAAAGAAAGGTATGAGGAGAAGGAAGCAATAGAAATTTCACGAAAACGTGATGAACCCAATGCAATAGTCTACAAGGGGAAAAAATATACAGACATTTTGGAAAATCAGCAGCAATGTGTTAAACCCAACAGGGATATATATTGATGATTTCAAGTTGGGGAAGAAAAGAGATGCTGCTGAAATTGAACATCTCAAAATGAAATGTAAGGAGTTGGAGACCATCTCGTTGAAGCATGAGATTGAATTGGGAAAAGAATTGGTAGCTTATAAGATTGAAGTGTGAAGGTTTGTCTGCAGAGCTTGAACGGAAGGGAACGGAATTGGAGAACCTACTGGTAGTAAACGGTGGTCTTGATCATGAGCTCGAAGAATACAGGTCCAAGTGCATCGGAATGGAAGAGCAAATCAAGGGGTTCATAGAAGATGGTATTGTTAATTAAACAGGTTGAAGAAAGAACACAGATTTACGTGGTTCGGCTATAGCCTACGTCCACGGAAGAAGAACGACTTAGGGTTTCTTATTATCAATGGAGTTTTTACAAGACTTATATATAGCTTACACATACCACATATCTTACGTATAGATAGCAGCATATCTAGAGAATATTTTCTTGTAGTATAGGCCAATCATAAATAGAGAAACTAAATATTCTTCTCTGTTCCAACACTCCCCCTCAAGTTGGTGCGAAGATATCAATGGAGCCCAACTTGGATAGAATTTCATTGAATTGCTTGACAGGTAAACCCTTAGTAAAAACATCTGCCAGTTGTTGATGGCTACGAACGAAAGGAGTGCATATTACTTTGGCCAATACCTTCTCTCTAACAAAATGACAATCCACCTCTATGTGCTTTGTACGCTCATGAAAGGTGGGATTTGACGCAATTTGTATCGCAGCTTGATTGTCACAGAACATCTTAGCCGGCTGAGGTGACAAAAAACCCAAATATTTAAGTAATGCTCGCAGCCAAACAATCTCACATGTTGTTGAAGCCATGGCTCTGTATTCTACTTCAGCACTTGATCGAGAAACAACATTTTGTTTCTTGCTTCTCCATGTAACCAGATTACCACCAAAGAATATGCAGTACCCTGTTGTTGATTTACGATCAACTGGACATCCAGCATAATCAGCATCCGAATATGCTGTTATACAGTAGCTAGAAATTGAATAAGCTTCATTCTTTGTCATCAAAACTCCTCTTCCTGGTGATCCTTTTAAATACTGTAAAATCCTAGTTACTGCATTCAAATGTTTAACACGAGGTGTATGCATATAACGACTGACTAAGCTTACTGCATGTGCTATGTCAGGTCTAGTAACAGTAAGATAAATTAACTTGCCTACTAACCTTTGATATGACCCAATATCACTTAACACATCACCATCATTATCAAGTTTGTTGCCATTTTCTGTAGGAGTATCACAAGGCTTTACTCCCATTTTTCCTGTAGCCTTCAACAGGTCCAACACGTATTTTCTTTGATTCAGAAAAATACCCTTCTTTGAGTAAGCAACTTCTAATCCCAGGAAATACTTCAGTATCCCTAAATCTTTGATGTCAAATCTGGAATGAAGCATTGCTTTAAGATTTCTAATTTCTTGTTGATTGTCTCCTGTAATCACAAGGTCATCAACATACACTAGAACTATAGTTGTACCAAGATTACTTCTTTTAATAAACAAGGAAGAATCGGCAGAGCTTCTTTTGAACTTATTCTGGATGAGTACTGAACTTAGCTTTGCATACCACGCACATGGTGATTGCGTTAAACCATATATTGCCTTCTTAAGCTTGCAAACCATATTGCTCTCTCCTTCTCGAGGGTGTCCAGGTGGTATACTCGTATATACCTCTTCTTCTAGATCACCTTGTAAGAATGCATTCTTCACATCCATTTGAAACAATTTCCAATCTTTATTAACTGCAATAGACATGAGAACATGAAAAGTATTCATCTTTGCAACTGGTGCAAAAGTTTCTGTGTAATCTTCTCCATATCTTTGAGTAAAACCTCTTGCCACTAATCTCGCCTTATAACGTTCAACAGTTCCATCACTTCTGTATTTAATTTTGTACACCCATCTACATCCAACAGTCTTCTTCCCAGGAGGCAACTTGACAATATTTTATGTATTATTTGCATCTAAGGCACGTAACTAATTCTCCATTGGTGCCCTCCATTTTGGATTAGACTTTGCTTCATTGTAGTTTTTAGGTTCTTGATGACTGGATATAACACTTAGAAATGCAGAGTGTGAAGAACCCCAATGATCATAAGTTAAATGTGCCTGTATGGGATACGCAGCGGAATGATATGTAAAGAAATCTTTGTATTTCTCTGGAGCTTTCTTCTCACGACTTAAGGTTCTGACAATTGGTACCACTGGTTGGTGATCTTGTGGAACCATAACCTCAGTTTCTGGAACTTGATGCAGCACATCTTGTAATCGTGTATCATCATCAGTAATACTAACATTATTGTCTGAAGCTTCCTCATGAACTGCTTCATTATGCACATCCAACACTGCATTAGGTAAGTCCACCAATTCTACCCCACCAACATTATATCTGTGGGAATATGTTGCAGTAGGTATCTCATTAATAACTGGAAGTGGTGCCAAATCTGTGTAACACTCCCCCTGAGACCGACTGCCAGAGTCACACTGAAAGTAAGCCACTGTTTCATCAAACACAACATCACGAGAAATTTGTAGCTTTCTAGTGGGTGGATGATAACAAATATATCCTTTTTTTGTAGATGAGTAACCAAAGAACACACATTTGGTTGCCCGTGAATCCAGTTTATCACGATGCTTTGCCTGTAAATGTACATAACAGACACAACCGAAAACTCTGAGATGAGAGATGCTAGGCGGATGATGTTGTAAAACCTCCAATGGAGATTTGAACTCAAGCACACGACTAGGAAGACGATTGATCAAATAAGTGGCCGTCAGAGAACCATGAGACCAGAATTTCTTTGGAACATGCATCTGAATCATAAGAGCACGAGTTGTTTCCAGAATGTGACGGAGTTTCCGTTCAGCAACACCATTTTGATGCGAGGTACCAACACATCTAGTTTGATGGATAATACCACGACTGCGCAAATAACCTGGAAGAAGGCCTTTGACAAACTCAATGCCATTATCCGATCTAAAAATTTTAACATGTGCATCAAATTGGTTGCGTATCATACAATGAAAATCCGCAAATACAGATGAAACTTCAGTTTTGGATTTGAGTAAGTAAATCCATGTAGCACGTGACCAATCATCTATAAACATAACAAAATATGTATACCCATCATAAGCATCAATTGGAGCAGGACCCCATAAATCAGAATGAATTAATTCAAAAGCCATTGTTGCTCGAGTCACAGAATTAGGAAATGGAAAACGAGACTGTTTAGAAAACTGGCAAACATCACAGACTTGAGACTGAACAGGAAATGTGGGAAAAATCCTAGACAAAACACGACTGGAAGGATGTCCAAGTCGTTGATGATAAAGAAACTGCGGAGTAGATCTTTGAGTGAGACATGCCATGTCACTGGAGCGTAACAGGAAAAATCCATGAGAAAATATGCCTCTACCAATCGTCTTCTTCGTCTTTCGATCCTGAAAGATGACCGAGGTAGGGGTAAATGTAACATCACAATTCAGAGAATTAGTGATTTGGCCAACAGATAACAACTGAGTAGGAAACGATGGAACAACAAGTGCATTAGATGGCGGACAATCTGAAAAAAAATTCACTTTCCCACTGCCCATCACAGGAGCAGTAGAGCCATTAGCAACATAAACATCTTTATGAGAGCTGCGAATAAATGCATGAACTGACGAAGGATCATTTGCCATATGATCTGTAGCTCCTGAATCAATAATCCAGATGTGACGGTTGGAAACAGGTGTAGTAAGAAAGGCTAGTAAGTTACCTGAAGCATGTGTAGCCTTGTGCTCAGTCTTATTACCCAACTGGTTAAAGAAATCCTTCAATTGGTCTATGGTGAAGGATGAATTATCAGCTACAGCAGCTCGAGCAAGCTTATTTTTGTCAAAATTAGCTTTAGGATGAGGATAAATATCCCAACAACGATCCTTGCAGTGACCAGTTTTATTACAATGATCACAATGAAAAACTTCTCTCTTACCCTTAGCACGAGAGTTCTTGTCCTTATCAAATGGCACGACTCTTCGTTTATCATCTTTGTAGCTCATAAGAGCACTGGATTCAGCTGTATCTAGGTCTACAATGCTTTTAGAAACAGGATTCATAACTTTCTTACGTGTCTCTTCACGCTGCACAGTCGCACAGACACTAGACAGACTTGGCAATTCAGCACTCATGAGAATAGTGCTTCTAAGAGATTCATACTCTGGTTTGAGGCTACTGAGCACATCAAAGATTTTATCCTCCTCAACCCTCTTCAAGAGAGTTTTGGCATCAGTTGTATGAGGACGATATGTATCAAGTTCATCCCACTTCTTTTTTAAATAACCAATATGCTCAGTAAAACTTTTCGTACCTTGTTCAGCCTCAGAAATCTCACGTTTCAGCTCAAACACCCGAGCAGCATTATTCCGTAATCCATACAGACTAGCAACAGACTTCCACAAATCCTTTGCAGATTCTGAGAACGAGAAAATTTCTGAAATATGTGGTTCCATCGACTGAAGAAGCCACGTGCGAACCAGTTGATCATCAGCAATCCAATCATCATACTTTGGATCTTTAGCATCTGTACAGGTACTATTCTCACCAATATACCCAAATTTTCTTTTACCCCCAAGAGCAAGAGCAGCAGCCCTGGACCAGCTGACATAATTGACATCATTCAACAAAACAGAAGTTAATCGCAGACTAGTATTATGATCTGATTGTGCCATAGGAAACACACAGAGAAAACAAACTTGATGACAGAGTAATGTCCAGGATCGTTAACGATCCCCTGATACCATATTGTTAATTAAACAGGTTGAAGAAAGAACACAGATTTACGTGGTTCGGCTATAGCCTACGTCCACGGGAGAAGAACGACTTAGGGTTTCTTATTATCAATGGAGTTTTTACAAGACTTATATATAGATTACACATACCACATATCTTACGTATAGATAGCAGCATATCTAGAGAATATTTTCTTGCAGTATAGGCCAATCATAAATAGAGAAACTAAATATTCTTCTCTGTTCCAACAGATGGAAAGGTTATGTCTCAGACTCGGAGGGAGAAGAGTGCAGGGGAAAGAATGTGTCACTTGGGGGAGATCGTTAAGAATATGCAAACTGATGAACTAGATAGGTTTAGGGAATTGGAGACACGGCTTTTGAAATCGCAAGAAGAAAATGCAACATTGAGAGCCTTGAAAAAACTTGCACGAAAAGGGATGGCATGGTCGAGTTAGCTAATTTAAATTCCAATGGTGTGCACGTCGCTCAGCTATTAGGCGCATTTCTTTTCACTTTTGGGAGATCTTCCTATCCCTTTTTGCTCAATTTAGTGCTTTATTTGTCTGTCTTTTCCTGGCTCGTCATTTGCAGTAAAATTTAAGATCCATTGTTAAACTCTATTAACATGAAATTTACATTTCATTATGGTTGTACACAAAATCTAATCTACACCTCCCTTACATGGTGCTCTTTTCCTCAGCTATACGTATAGTTGACCAGTCATCCAACTTTTGACCACTGTAATAAAATACAAATAAGTGGCACATGACTTGTACTAAGGCTCATCTGAGCGACAATGCAAATTCAGTAAACGATGAAGTTGCACCAGCATATATGTGTTTGACTGGATATATCAACAACAGCTACCTTCATGCTCTGCTCAGACTAGGAGTAGTACTATTTTAGCGTCTACTTCTGTCTCTATTGCAAATGAGAAAAAAGCCGATTGATTTTGAATTCATACACATTTCTCATTAAAGTTCATCATCTGCTTATCTACTGAGTAAGTTTCTTCCTTCCTCCATTATCAGTTAGTTTTTCCAAAGTTATTATTAGTTCTAAAACACCATAATAGTGAGCTGATGATGGAGTGTAAGAAAAGGTTTGATGAGGGTTTTAACAAAGGAAGAGAAGAAATTTCAGAGAAACATGATAATGAAGATGATTCAAATGTAGGAATAGTCTACAAGAGGAGAAAATATACAGATGAAATTTTGGAAATTAAGCAGAGGGATGATGATAAACGTGTTGAAATTGATGATTTCAAGTTGGGGAAGGAATCAAGAGATGATGGTGTTGAAATTGAGCGTCTGAAAATGGAATTGGAGAGTCAAGTATTGAATCATGAGATCAAGTGTCAAGGTTTGTGTGCAGAGCTACAAAGGAAGGAAATGGAATTGAAGAACCAAATGCATTGGATTGGAAGAACAAATCAAGGGGTTAACAGAACAAGGAATTGTTATGTCTGATAGAATTTGTCACTTGGAGGAAGTAATTAAGAAGATGGATGTAGGAATATAATATCGCACATGTGTTATATGCAAGCAAAGGACAATCAGATGTGTGCGAAGGTCGTCACATGGATTCCGAAAATAAAGGATCTCTTAGCTGTCATCCACTATGTAATACCCTATATAAAGAGAAGATGGTCCATGAAAAACTTTCCTTTTTAGAATCCTTGGTCATAAAATCAGGAGAGAGAAAGATTGTAGAGAGAAAGAATAAACTTAGAGTTTCCATTATCTTGTAATTGTTCTTGTGATTTTGATTAATAAAGAGATGATTTACAATGAGATCGGTTAATCATTGTTAGATTCTCATACTTGTGTGGTTGTAGGATTTCCTGCAACTACATCTGGCGCTAGAAATAGCTCGGAGTGATAAATCTTGTTGGTGAATTTGTTTAGAAATTCAATCTTAGAAAGAAGGAGTAATAGTGAGAGAATTGGATCCGTTATCGAACAAACGGCAGCGAGAAGGAGTGCAAGAATTCCTGAGAGAAGAAGAGGTGAAATTCCAGATCAACCAGGAAGAAAGAAATATTCAAAGAAACGAATATACAATTGGACATCAACATACACAAGAAAAGAACAATCCTATCGATTATGATAAAGTAAGCATGCATACTTCACAAACTGATTCAACCGAAGAAGAGGATCAAAGAACTACGGGAACGGGAATGATAGAAGGAAACGAAGATAATATGACAATTGCATAATTGAGGCAAAGATTGATTATAGAAAGACGTAGAGAAGATGAAATACATACGAATTTAATACGACAAAATGATAATTTGAGAGAAGAGAATATTATATTGCAAGATCAGAGATCCAGAAGTGCAACAAACACAAGATCAAGAACCAGTAAAAGTTTATCAAGACAAGGTCAATCTAATCAAGGACATGCTAGAAGGGAAAGAAATTCAGGCGAAAACTTGCAATTAGATGACAATCTACAAGATCAGCGTGAAGCGAGACGAACGGAGCAAAAATTGGAATATGATCGATATGAACAACCACGAGAACATCATCGTAGACTAGAAGATCAAAGGATTGACAGATATCAAAATGCTGGGGAACGCTATTGTATACGTCATGAGCGAGATAATAATGAGGAGCATGACCCAGAACACGGGAGAATTATATTGCATGGTAGAGAAATATTAAGAGATCAATATGCACGCGAAGACGAAGAGGAGAGAAATAATGAACTCCGTGAACGTGAAAGAGATGAAAGAGAAAGGCGTAGACGAAGAAGAGAGGAAACTGAAGAAAGAGAGATACATGAAGCCATGCGACAGAATGATCATGAGAATAGATTGAGACAAACGAGACTAAAAATACATATAAGATATGATTTAGATCAATCTATGAGTGAGGAAATTCTTAAAGAAATGGAAGAATTACGAGAAATGATGGTTGTGTGAAAAAATGGTGGAAGAAGACGGTTAGAAGAAGCAGTAGAGGAAGCTGGGAAAACACCTTTCGCAAGACACATACAAATTTCAATAATACCATCCAAGTGTACTTTACCTACATTCACTCATATTTTTGATGGAACCACGTGCGCAATACAACATATAAAGGCTTATATCCGACCTTTATTGCAATGAGAGGGGAATGATACAGTATTCTGTAAATATTTCCCAGCAAATTTAACTGGAGAAGCATTACAATGGTTCGAGTGGTTGCCAGTGGGAACTATAAGATCTTTTCATCACCTACAGAACATATTTTTAAGGAAGTATATTAGCAATAACATGTCAAGACCAGGAACTGAAACAACGTTTGGGCTTCGCAGAAGGATTAATGAGAGTCCGCGACATTTAACAACACGTTGGAGAACCATGTGTAGTGAAATGGGAAGACAAGTAGATGAACGAAATCTTATATTATATTTTATCAATGCTCTCTTCCCTACATACTTATTGTATACACAAATCTTTAGGATAAAAGACACCATAACTATGTCGGAACTGCGCGAATTTCAAGAAGAATATATAGCTTTAGAAGAAAAGCAGAGAGATATGGAGTCTTACCCGGTTGCGATGAGTCATGCGAATGGGAATGCAAGTTTATTTCCAAGGATAACGAATGCAGTTGTGAGTACATCTCAAGGAAGTCAGGGAAATAAAAAAACATAGGTAAAGCTAGTAGCCATGGGCAGTGCAGACCAAGAAGAGTTTTAAAGATAATACAAAGAAAAACAACTTGAAAATCGGGGAGGAAATAACAAAATTCAAAGAATGGATAATCAACAAGAAATTTATGGAGGTCAATAACAACAGCAGCATCCATATTATAATAAGAGACAAGGAAACCAAAAGATAGTTTGGGAACAGATAAAACTTCCGCCATTAAATACAACAATAAATAAAATCTGGGAAGCTGTTATTTTAATGGAAGATATTCCTGATCCCTTCAATCTGGGAGATGAACCACCACCAGGACGAAGAATTAAAGATTTTTGTGCGTACCATCGCTTTCATGGTCACACAACACATAATTGTAGAAACGTGAGGAAGATTATACTACGAATGATATAGCAAGGAAAATTCACTTCTTAGCACAGCAGCAACAACATTTACCACCACCACCACCAAAACTTGGAGACAACGCAGAGAAAAGAAAAAACATATATGTGATTGAAGTGGATGCGAAAGCCAAGAATTTATATTGTAATTCAATCGTTTATTCTTTCAAAAACATCGAATACTTTCATGATAATATCTTAAGTCGGGTGCATGCAAGAGATAATGATGGACGAGAAATACTCAACCTTGTGAAGATATCACCATTAAAATATTGGCAAAGACAAGTCATATCATTCAGCGCTGAAGAGACACCAAGAGAAGGAGAACCACATGAGAATCCATTAGTGGTAAAGCTAGGCATTAATCCCAAAGAAAAATTTAAAGAAGATGATGAGGAAGAAGATGATGCAAATCTATGGGCAATTGATAGAATACTTATAGATCCAGGAAATTCGGTCGATATCCTCTTTTATCACACATATAAGATCATGGGAGGAAAAGATAACGAACTAATTCCGTCCATTTTATAAGATATATGGATTCAATGGTACTGCTAATATTCCCAAAGGAGAGGTGTCAATGTGAATCCCTCTGAAGAGTCTATCTACAAAAATCACATTATGTGTTGTTGATGTTGAATCTCCTTATAATCCTCTGATTGGAAGACCATGGTTGCATGGTATTTTGGAGGTAGCTTCGACATCCATCAATGCATAAAATTCCCATTACCTCAAGATCTTGGAATATTAAGGGGAGATCCAAATATGGAAAAAAGATGCTAAGAAATTGATGTGGATAAGTGCGAAGAAAGAGAGAATAAGCGAAGAAACTGGAAGAAACATGTTAAGGACAATCAAAGGGGTGAAAGGCTAATGGTCGATGTGGTGTCTAGAGTTGGAACGGTTGGAAAGAATGATACTGAGGTAGAATCTTCGGAGAATGCTCACATCAATAAACATAGAAAGATTACACCTTAAAGGAAAAAGTGGAGGTGTAAGTATGAGTAATTGTGCGGTTGTTTGCACACTATGAAAAACCCATGCAAATTAAATCCCTATGAAGCGTCTGCGAACTCAAAAATGTTGCACAAGCAAAGAACATGATCAAGCAGTATGAAGAGAAAATAATTGTTTCCTTTATGAGTAACTATATGATAAAAATTCTATGTACTGAGAGTTATATAACTTAAAAGTAACAATAGAAAGAGAAAATTTTATTACTACATGATGGTTTCATTCCATGAAATAGATTCTCTTATAACTAAGAGACAGAAATAAGACTTTAATAGAAGGCATCAGAGAAAACATAAAAGAATATATTTTGTTTCCTTAGTCCGAATTTCTCAAGATGGAAGGTTTATTAAAATTCAAAAATTCTAAATAAAACTTCTTTTTGGAAGATCATGTTAAACATGAACATTTTTTCAGACAACCATGAATTCGCAGCTACCCATATAGTGTCACAGAATTTTTCTGATGAACAACTACAAAAAACAAATATGCTCATGTTTTATTGTTCCCTTACCATCCAAGATTATAATCACGAAAAGGATGAGAATGCACAATTTTGATACAACTAAGTTGCATCGGAGTAAGCTTTCTCCAACTTACAGTGAATATCAGAAACATATTTCATGTTTCTTTTCGGGAATTTCTGCCCAAAATATTTTCTCCCAAGATGATGATCTTTTCTAACTAGAGAGATATGGTCATGTGGAGAAAACGTACTAATGTGAGAATTCTCAGAGATAGATAAATCTCTCTTAATTATTTCAATGAGATTTTCATAAGATTTTCTCATTCTAAGGACTTCCTTATGATCCACATTAGTATGATTATCTAAAACAACTATCGGAAACTCTTGATTGTTTCTTTTGGCAAAGATTCTCTCTTTCCATTCCTTCTAAAGTCATTCCTTATCAAAACAAGAATTGTTTCGATATGGGTACAGAGGAATCTTTTTCCAGAAGTGATTATCAACTCTTTTCTCTGACTCTTTTGAGTTGATCTTATCGGGATGTGGTATAATATGTCTTTCTACTGAGGAATGATCTTTCAGTTTTTTAAGACAAGAAACTTCCTTCAAAAATTTTACCACCGTATGTTGAAGAAGTATAAGTTTTCTGTCAAGTGACTCAAAATTGTATTCCTTACAATCACCACGGAATCGGTTCAAAGTTTCCTTTGGACAAGATTTCGTTTGATTATCGGTAGATCTAGAAGCTGGTTTCTCATCCTCTTCTAACTTGATGTAGTTAGGAAAACTACCATCATCTTTATCTATTTCAGATGTGATTAAACATGTTTTATCACAGTCTGTAAAAGTCGAGCAAGGACTTTTAGTTTCCTCATCAGAAGAAATCAGAACAAGATCATTAGTTAGAATCATAGGACGTGTCTCTTTATCTGTAAGAGATTTACCAAGAGCCTCTAGTTTGACAGTGAGATCCATTTTCTCTTTGGCTAGACAATTCAGTTGAATGTATTTTTCTCTGATCTCCTGTTTAAGAAGATTTGACTCTGTCTTTAATATTAGAACTTTAGAAGACAGAGATTGTATAGGTTTTAGGAGTTTTACCAACTCTTTATCACCATCTTCTCTTTTATCATAGATAGACATAGATGTTTTCGCAACTCCTGGATCATGAGTCAACGAAGTAGTAACATCTTCAACCTTTGAGCAGCCATACTCTAGCATAACGTTACCTGAATCAGACATTAGATTCAATTATTATAGGTTGGATCGCACCAAACACAGATTGTTAGATCTTTTGGTGTTTTCCTGCTCTGATACCAATTGAAAAGGCGAGGGTACCCAAATATACCTCAAGCTAAAACTTTTCCTACTTATAAGTCCTTTGTCCGAAAGGGATTGTCTATGGACTGAGTCGAGACAATACAACTAATCGGTTCACACTTCATGTGATCGTTTATGGATACGAGATCGAGACAATATAACAACGAAGTATGTTACTTGATAAAAAGGTTTGGACTAAACCAAACACAATAGGATTCACTTATCAAGTAAATAGGAATTAATGTTTGTGTAATTTATTTTAATTATAATAAAACAATTATAATGCGGAAATATAAAGTAAATGACACAACAAGATTTTGTTAACGAGAAAACCGCAAATGCAGAAAAACCCCTGGACCTTGTCCAGAATTGAATACTCTCAGGATTAAGCCACTACACAAAATTACACCTAACTTCGTATAGTTGAGACCAAGCAACTAAACCTATAGTTCACCTAGTTCCGTCTATATTCCCACGCCTCCAACTTCTAATTAAGTAAGTCACGTACTTGGAACAATTTCTTTGGTTCGTATTCCAAACAGTAAAGGAACAACAAATCTGTTTGGTATCAACTCTATTCAACCAAGTGATATGAGTCGGACAAAGGCTCTTCTGTTTATCTTAACATAAACTTCTTCTCCAGGCCCGTAGATCTATCTTATGTTCAATTACCGAAGTAATCGTTTAAGATTAATCCAACAACACTATTAATCCAAAGAATTGTGTTGATGCCGATATACTCAATTAATCAATCCAATCTATCACAAGGATAAACCGATTATTAATTGGATCCTCTTTTACCGAAACAAGTATTGTGCACACCAAAGATTATGAACCCACAAATCAGAAATCTTCATTATCTTCTTCGTCTTCAAATCTTCTTAGATCTTCAATAATAACCTGGACACAATCACTTGAATCTCTTGTGATCAATCACGCACAGAACGGAGTCTGTTAATAATGTATCACAAGATCGTCTTTAGAATTAACAACAGTCTAAAGATCCATGTCGAAACTCTAAACTAGTTTGAGTGAATCTTATATCAGAAGAGAAGATTCTCAATCATAAACAAACTAGGTGCATTCAAAGTTCGACCACCGTTAGTCAATCAAATCAATGAAAACAAAAGATAAACGACAATTATCAAAGCTCGACCACCGTTCTCAATCCCAAAGAAGACTTTAAACTGAGCGGCCGTAAGAGATTTCGCCTAATTAGGTGACTGTCCTCTCCGAATAGGCGACTACACCAGTAACAACACAACAAATAGGAAACTTGCTGTTACGAAGGATTAGTTTGCTAGAAAGGCAAACTTCAAGTATTTATAGACAAGGAATTTTGGACACCAAGGAATTTCCAAAACCGAAAATATTCTCAAGATATTCATTAAAGCATAAATTCGGTTTTCATAATTCTTGGAAATGCTCTGTCCAAAAATGATGATGGAAATCTCTCGGAAAATATCTAATTAGTAAATGCACATTACTAATTCTTATTTCCCTACGAAATGAAATTAATAACCTTAAATAAAAGATTCTTAACTTATTTATGTTTCGATCCTGGGATTCTCTTCCCTTAGCTATTAAGGAATAATTTTGAACAATTAAAGAAATAAACATTTATAGCACGTGTTCAAAGTATGTCGACATCCTTACTTTTTAAGTTCTGTTTCACACTTACAACCTTGACACCGATTTTCCACACTTCCAAACAAGTTTAGAATTGGTTCATCTGACTTTCAAGAACTATGCGATTGATCAAATAACATTCAATCACAATCATGGGTTTAATGGTTCTACCAAAACTTTTCGATTCTACCTTCCATGTGAGTAATGTGCATAGTCACAGTAGATTTCCAAAATTCGGTTGGATAGGTACTAGGATCGGTTCCCCACATATATATGGTATCTAACTTATATGTGTTTCACATGTCCATATGATCGGTTCCCCTTTTCCTAAAAACGTGTTCCACATGTTCATAGGATCGGTTCCCCTTTCTACTATAAACCTTGATGCACCTCATACAAGGATCGGTTCCCCTTTGTGATGTACTGCACCTCTTACTAGGATCGGTTCCCCTTTCGCATATTTGGTCAGACATAAAATCACAAACCCGATCATACCATCTCAGGTGATTACTTAAGATCGGTTTCACTAATAAAAGTCATACCAATACATAAGTCAGGCCTTTGTGAATAGTTCTACCAAGAACACAACAAGTCGTGAATGGTTATACTCAATCACACATATTGGTTGTTCATAAGATATGTAATGAATAATAAAACCAATAACGCCTGGCGATTTCCTTTTCGATTCACAAACAAGTTTATGAACTTACTTACTTAGAACACATGTAAAACATTGTTCTCTAGGATGAAATCCTCACCTCATACCCATACATAATCACAATAGCATTCAAATGATTATGGCGATGTCTTATCTACAAAGTTTAATGGCTAATAGATAAGCCTCGTATTGTATTCCTTAATACTATGTCTATCTAGAGCTCAAATATGCTTCGCAGTTTTGTTTTCAATATGCACGACTTGAAAGATACGTTAGGGAATAAAACAGTTCAAGTCAAATATCACTAACCTCAAGTGGAAGGATGATTGTTGTCGTTGTAGCTCCTTGATTCTTCACATCTTCAAGTCTTCGCAATACTTGTAATGTCTCATATCCTAATATTTTCAAGCTAACCTATACAAAGTTGATTCTAGCACATAATCAAGCGACTCTTAACATGAGTTTTGATTCACTAAAATATGACAACCAAACTTGACATACCAACGCTTGGTGGGTTCAACCGAGCAGTGATGTAACAAAAATATTTTAAGAAAACAAGAGTCTTACATTCCTAGAATAAATCAAAAGCTTCTTGGGTATGGAAGTGCATCTTACAGGGAATAGAACACATAAAAAAGTATAACATATGGGAAGTAGGTGATGGAAATTCCATAAAAATCTGGGACGATAAATGACTTCCATCTAGAGGAGAGACTTTGGAAGAATCTGTTCTGCTAAGAAACACAAAAATAACACTTGTGTCTGAGTTAATTGACTCTGACACGAAAAATGTGAAAAATTGATCTGTTACATTCACTGTTTGACAATTCAATTATGCAGGAGATTACTAATATTAGACTGTATACTACCAATGAGGGGAGCTTAAAAAAAGATAAATGAAGGTGGACATTAACTAAAAATGGGGAATTTTATGTTAAAACTTTATATGCAAAGATCTCGAATCCATCCAACACCATCCCTGACAAAACAAAGAAGTTTTGGAAAGGATTGTGGACCATGGATACTTCATAGAGAATCAAATTATTTATCTGGAAATGCTTGCAAGATGCATTACCAACTAGACAAAAGCTAAGATCAATAGAGAACAAATGCATATTTTGTAATGATGCGGTGGAATCTACGCATCATCTATTTTTCGACTACGACTATGCTAAAGCAGTATGGAATCTACAACCAATGGCCTCAAAGGGAGCACCTCAAAACTCAAACTCTCTTAATACTACTTTCTTGCACAAATACAATAAGTGGATGGCAGGATATTTGAATTCAATCTCAATGGCACTAGCAGCAACTAAGTGTTGGTTTATTTGGAAAGAAAGATGTCTCAGGTTCTTTGAAGATAAGTAGAGAACTCCTGAACAACTAACACTAGATATCTCAAGACACTATGATTATTGGCATCCACTATACTTGAATAGCTTGACTCAAATACAATCCAGAAACATCAAACCAACACCATGCTGGAACTTTCCAAGCATAAACAATTTCAAGCTAAACTGTGATGCTTCCTGGTTATCTAAAATTACTAATGCAGGCTTTTTTTTTTGTTCTTCATAAATGGACGAGAACTTTCAAAGGAACAGAATCGTGCATCTTCAGGACTTCCACAACTGAAGAAGCAGAAGTTCTGACTCTGCTGCAGGCAACAAAATGGGCCACTTCAAACAACTTAAAACATCTGGTCATAGAAGTAGATAACCAAACAATAATTAGTTACTTACAAGTCAAAGTCTCAGCAATCCAACGGAAAAGTCTGGCAAGCTGGTATACACTCTAGTTCACTTTTTAGGTTTCAATTACGTTGACAGAAAAGCTAACAGAGTAGCTGATCTTTTGGCAAAGAAAGGAATGAAGAACAACATTACAACCTCATGGATAAACCAAACTCCTCTGTTTTTAATTCCTACAATTGCTTTTGACACTGAAAAAGCTTATGAAATTTTTAATTTAAGTAATCTTTCTGTAACTGTTTCAAAAGAAGTTAATCTCACTGATTCAGTGATCGGAAGAACAATTCATCATGAATTGGTTACAGATGAGACTGAATCAAACGACTAACTTTCTCTGCTTTTAAATATATCCTTATTTTCAAAAAAAAAAATGTTTAGTAATTGATGAAGAAATAGAAAGAGAATTGGAATTGGAATTAAGTTAAAAAAACGAACCTGCATTAGGAGATTGAGTGAGAGATAAAAACCCAGAGCAACCTCGAAAAACAAGATCGTGAAGATGATTATGATGATGAAAGAATTAGGGTTTATTTATGTATATTTCTTTGATATTGGAACTAAAAATTCATGTTGGTAGATCAGTAAAATTCCTTTACTTTGCTAATTATATATCACGATTTATTTCTACACAAAAACATAAATTCATATGGCTATAATTTGACATCAATCAAAATATAATCATGATGATAATAATAACCGAGGAAGTGATAGAAAAAAAAAATCGGCCTCCTACTTAATTTCATGGGCTATATTTAACAACCAGAAAAGTCAAATTTGATTGACTAAGTCACATGGGCTATCAATAATAAAAATATGGGCTATGTTTAAGAAAAGCCTTATTCATTTAATTTTGCAATTAAGTACACTACAAATGCAAAATACCGGTTAATATACATCTACCATGTAAATGGAACACGGATATGTACAAAGGCAAAAAGCTATTGGTAGATCTTTGGATTTACAGTCGGAGATGAGGTTACAGAATGCCATCACGAGTGATACATTTGTTAGACGGTGGATTGTCCGATCAACATTTGGTCGTCACTAGCAAGATGTTTCCGCCCCAGCTTTAAAGTTTTCTTCTTTTCTGTTTACTGCCTCGGCCCTCGACCACATTCTCTCTCAAAAGTAAGACCCGCAGTAGCAGAGGAACTCATCTCCTCCCATAAGGTATCACCTCCATCCCTTTTCTCCATAAACTCAGAATTAGGGTTTCTCTTGCTGTTGTTTGATTTTGTTCTGTGAATGCGAATATCAATGTGGATCTCTTCTGTTTGTAGTGATAGTTGAATACGATTTTAGGGTTTTAGGGCTTATTTTTGTATCAATTTCGACGCAGTGATAGTTCATCGCAGCTCTTACTTTGTGGAGGAAAAGAAAACCCTATTTTTTTTCATTTAGTTAAGGGTTTTTTTTTTTAAATTGAAATTGTTGACATCTTAGTGATGATTAACAACCTCTGAGATTCTTTTTGGGTTTAGTGAATTGAATATTTTTGTTTTGTTTATCCTCTCTAAGAGGGGACACATTTTGTTTGATTCACTGCCTACCTAAGATTTGATTGAATTTTCTTAGTTTTTTTTTTCTTCTTTATTTAGGTATCTGTTTGATTTAATTGCAGAACTCCGCAACAATTTCTAGAAGAAACTCCTTTTAGCAATGAGAATTGATATGTTAATTGTTCTTCTTCTTTCCAAGTTGCCATGATAAGTAAATGTTGACTACGCCCATGATATCGATAAAAACAAGGTGGATCTAAGTATGTATTAAGCAATATACATATTTGAGAAAATCATGCTCAATTGATGTTGAACTAGATATATCAGCAGATTACAGTTCATGTTTTTCATTGTTTTATGGCTTCAATTTTGTTCAAGAGGGGAAATGTTTATATAACAAAATGTAGGCTAGATTCACTTTTATGTTAGTCGCTGAAGTGTTGCAATCCTAACTCTGGTCCCTTTTTTACACATTTGGGAATTAGGGGCAAAATCAATCAATGGCGATGGCTTTTCTAAAGAAAACTAGTAATCTTCTTCTTCATCATCACCCAATTGGTTCACTTGTTGCTGCTGGGAAGATTGAAATTCCATCTTCAATCCGTTTCCTCAATGATCGCAGCAACACTCGATTGCCTAATTTCGTTGAAGAAAATGATGTTACTAATAGAACGTCATCTTCTCTTTCTGAATCATTCTCTCGTCTCCGTCGTGATTCCTCTCCTAATTCAGGTTTATCAGGTACAATTAGTAGTAAGCAAATACTCACTTCATTGTACTCACTTTCTGTTGTCAGTTTATGATTTCATGATGTATTGGGTTTCTCTCATTTGAACTGCAGATGTTTTCGGTCAATCTTCTTCGCCATCTAGAGGTCCTAGGATGGATAATAATTTTCAATTTACAAACCCACCTAGAGGACGAACTGGATTCACTGGATTAAAAAGAGTTGATGCAACAGAAGATGACGATGGTAGAAATGTCAAGGCGAATACAGTTGTAGTAAGAGTCAAAGGGTTTACTAATTTCAGGAAAAAGAAAGAAGCTGTCTTGCGATTGAGAGAAGCATTAGGACCCAAATATCAAATTATAAACGTACAGGATGTCACCAACCTTCCACATAATGGATGCCGACTCCCCAAGAAACGTCGAAAGTAGATCAAGAGAATGATGTTCAGGTTAATGTAGAGTGGCTCATCTCTCGACAAGGTTAGTTATCAACTGTCACGTGAACATATATCACGAGACTTGCTTAGTTTCATTTGAAAGTTTTCAGTTTATATGCTTGGCAATCTAAATAAAGTTCATGAATATGCTGTTAAGGTATATTATTGTAGTTTATACTACCTCTTGCTAATGGGTTAATTGATACTGAGACCTGACTGTCAGCTGTTTATGGTCTAACTGTTATAAATCATTGATTAATGGAACTATGTTGTGTTCTCTATACTGCTTGTTAGAGAAGATCCTATTTAGATATGAATTATGTAGGCTTGGTTGTTTCCTTATGTTTATGGCAGTTTGTTTTTCAAGGGATTGAGCGAGTCCTGTTTGTAAGATACCTGTAGGCTCCGGTCTCTATAAACTGTTAATACAGAACACGCTTTTGATACATTCTTTATGTAATTGAAAGAGTAGATTTTTAGAGTAACATAACCAAGGGCATCTGCGCCTGTATATAATCAGATGAGTCATGGAAGAATCAGATGGAGTGTATGGATTAGGAGTCCTAGCCATATCACTAGTAGTGTCCTTGAGTTGAAACTAACAGAATCAACTATGCATGTACATTATGGTGTCAGTATGTTCATCCAGCTGTTTATTCTTCTTTCATTATTAACTGATCAAAACGTCTTTAAGGAACAAAAGGGGAATTGGTGATGGAGATGGCTGGGCAAATAAGTAACAGGAACACTCTTGTTCGGTACTTACAAGATCAATAGCTAAAACTTTTCATAACCTCAGTGTGCCCTTGGCTTATTAAGTAAGCTGAGTTGCTTTAGGTTCCCTTTCACAACCTTGTTCGGTCCTTTGAGCTTGGAGTGTTGAACAAACCCTAAGGGGTATGATCTGATGCCACAATGTAGTGCTTTATTGTGTTTATCAAGGATTCTCGTAGTTAAGTTGGAATATGGTTTAGTCATGTACATCTTAATGATGTTTACAGATTTCCATTGTTTTCAAGCCTTTGCATTCTCTGGGGTATAAATTGCAATTTCAGTCACTAGATACCAAGTTGTGTTTCCCAGATTCACCCTAAGGCAAAGGTCACCTTTTCTGATTCATCCGTGAAGGTTCACTCTGCTCTCGTCTATCAACTGTGACCTTCAATATTTTACACCAAGCTTCTATCTGTCCATTATATGACGTAACTTATCTAACCCCTCTGCTCTGGTCCACATTTAAAGGTCGTCAGTTGTCATTTTTTTTCTTGTTTGCTTCAATTCTGTAATATCTTCAATGTGCAATTACCAGACTGGACCATACTATACTTTGTTTTCTTACTTGTAGTACCTTAACAGTTACACCAGCCATTAGCTGGCAGTTGGCACCACTAAATAAGTATACGCCATACAGTGATGTTTCATTTGAATGATTTCCTGTTACAGTGTTACCTATCGATGTTTAGCCCTATGATATTAGCCTGGTTACACAGCTGTCGGAAATCTATTAGATGGGCTAGATTGAAATTTTCTGTCAAATTTTCAGTTTCTTATGAAAATTTTCAGTTTCATATTCTTGACAATCTCGAGTTCATTGGCATGCTCATATTACCTGTTAATTATATTCTTCTTGCTGGTGCTTTAAATTACCAACTCAAATATAGGAAAAACTTGTATTTTCCCAGGTCGAGTAGTTTTGAGAAAGCATCTATTTTCACATTTTTATTCTACAGGATTCAAAAATGTGAAAATAGATGCTTTCTCACAACTACTCGACTTGGGAATATAATGTTTAGCTTGTTGCTCTAACACGAGAAAGGTCATTCAGAGTTAGTGACTGAATGCAAACATATTCAAGCTCTGGATTTCAGTGTCACCTGTTTCATAGGGTAAATTTTTTGAAACTATTTAGGTTTCCTCCATTGAAAATCATTACTGCTAGGGTAATTGCCATCTTCAAATCCATATGTCCTTTAAGTGTGATACGCTTACAGATAGAATGGCCTTGTTGGTTTTTGTGTTACTAGGCAGTTGAGTGGCCCAGTAATATAACATCTTTTAATCAGTACTGACTTATAATAGTATAGGTATAATTTTAATACTTGTGTCATTTGGATTCTTAGGTTATGGTAATAATGAAGCTAGATTTATATAGGACAGATGGAACGTAGGCAAAAGTATTTGAGATTAACACAGTTTAACCCCCATTACCTGGATCACGTAGATAACAGTGTAATTTAAATTTTACAACTGAACTCCATATTCACCAGTAATTGATACGAGCAAGTCCCAGGCCCCCAATTTTAAAAATTTTAACAGTTACTGTATATACTTTTATAATCTCACCTTGGAAAAGATCTAGTGATTTTCAAATTTGGGTCTGGCACTGTGCTACAGAAAACTCCTCCTATATCTAGATCCTGGTCAGAAATTCCTTTTAACACAGTATGCAGTGGAATGAAACCCTGAGAAGAGACGAATTTAATTTGATTTAATAGTCCGACTCCTTTCCTACTCGGTTGTTTTTTGCTTTCTGAACAGTTAGATTTGTTACTAGACTTGGATTTGAAGATTAAATTATGCTTTTGGTGTCCTTTTTCTGTTTTAGGTGGCCTTGATAGACGACATACTAATCCAATTTGATACTGAGACCTAATAATCCATTGTTTATTGTCTAGTTAAAGACTGAATCCTACTGGCTATCGATGTTAATCGATATTAACACCATATGCTGTCACTTGGCACCACTATATAAGCATGTATTGATGTTTCATTTCAATGATTTCCTATTAGATATCTATGTTTATCCCCTCCGTGATTTTATTTTGGTGAAATATTCCTTCAAGCAACCCACCCCCAGATCTTGCAACACTAAAAAGATCTTTTTTATTTTGCAGCCGCCAATTCACTTCTTTCAAAAACGGGGAAAAAAATGCTGACGAGATGGTGGTTGCTGATGCTACAAGCTTTACATCACCAATAACTAATCAGTCTTACCTCTTCAGTTTAAAATACTAATCGATGACATTGATGAAGTGCAGCCATTACATTGTGTGTTTCGTTTTTAAGCTGTGTTTTAGAAAGCTGATAGTTGTTAATTCACCAGAAATGCTTTATAAAATAGATGGTTATACTTTTGGAAGACAATAAACATGATCTCGTAATGTTCGATGAATGGTATTTTCGCACCATTTTAAATTTTCCCTAGAATTTGTGGATGACCTGTATTTGGTTCAGCAATTCCATGTAAAGAACCTTCTGATCTTGTCAATTCTGGGTTGTTATCATCCTAACATAAAACTGCATTTCCTCTAGATCTAGCTTTTTCTTTCAATTCTGGGTCTTGTAATCCTTTAAAATTTGGTCTCTCTAAATCGGTTAAAATTGCACGGAATTTGTTTTTGAAGTTTACGCTCAAGTTTGAAACTGGGGCAGTTGCCCCTCATGACCTTACTTCTCTGTCCCTGTTCGGGGTAAAATTGTTGGATAAGAATTCAAACCTACACAAATGTTACTCATCACACTAATAATTTTATTTCAGCCCAACTTTCTGACGAAGGGTAGTCTCGGCATTTACGAACTCAAAATCAGAAGGGTAGTTTGGTAAACAAAACATATTTATATCTCCTTTTAAATCTAAGGATTTATCAAAACCCTAATTTTTTCTCTCTAGCACTTTCAGACTCCCAGAGCTAACAGCCGCAGCAGCAGCACAAGAAGAAGAAAGGATCTACCAGAAGGTGAGAAGAAACTCTCTTATCTCTTCCTCGAGTCGAAATCAGGGTTTCGATTATCTTCAGTCTCTTTTATTGTTTTTCTAGGTTAAGGTTTTTTACATCATCCGTATCTGTTTGTTGGGCTTTGATTGAAACCCTGTGATTTGTCTCCTTGTTTTTAAGATGTTGTTGTTTAAGGCTGGTTATGGTTGATTTGTTAGATTTTGTTTGTTATTTGAGTGATGGGTTTTCAGATTTATGTTGAGATATAGACGGATTCATGATAAAGATTTGATGTTTCGGTGTAAGTGATGTTGTTTGGGTTGGGTTTTGCTTGTTCTGTGTCTATTTTGGGGGTTAGGGATGAAGATGTTGTGTTGAAAATTGAATAGAATTTTAGGGTTTTATTTGAAGCTGTCATAACTTGTCATTTTTAAGAAATTGGTGAACTTAATCTTGTTAAAATGTTAGTCCTAGTTGTTCATTTCAAGCATGATACTCAAATGTTGAGTAGACCCATGTAGAAGGTAGAATTGGCTTGTCATTTGTGGTTAATTGATATTGATATAGTGTTACTCAAAGGTTGACGTTGTAAATGTTTGGACTGAATTTATGTTCTTGTTCTAGTTTTTTCAGCTATTTTTACTGTTGATTTTGTGTGTCTTTGTCTGTTTGAAAAATGTGCATTTTGGCACTTCCCTCTGTCCTGTAGTATGTTGATGATACTGTGTGATGCAACATATTACTGGTAGACATGATTGTTCGTTTGATAGACATGATTGTTCGTTTGATTGACATGATTGTTCGTTGGCTCTTTACCTTCTTTTTGTGTGTTATTTTTTGATTCAGTGGCCATTTGGACTGTCTCTGATATGAGTTTCTGCTAGTTTGCAGTAAAGAAGATTAGCAAGGATGGTGAGGATCAGTGTTTTGAATGATGCTCTTAAAAGCATGTACAATGCTGAGAAGCGAGGAAAGAGACAGGTCATGATCAGACCTTCCTCAAAAGTTATCATCAAGTTCCTCATGGTTATGCAGAAGCATGGTATGCTAACTAACTTCCTTTTCATTTTGTTTTCATTAGCTATGATGATTCCATGTCTCTCATCTAATTTCATGTGTGTGCTATTTGATCTTTGATAGGTTACATTGGTGAGTTCGAGTACGTTGATGACCACAGGTCAGGCAAAATTGTTGTTGAACTGAACGGTAGACTTAACAAGTGTGGTGTTATCAGTCCCCGTTTTGATGTTGGTGTGAAGGAGATCGAGCCATGGACTGCAAGGTTGTTGCCTTCTAGACAGGTTAGTGTCAGCTCTTTTGTTTTCTTTTCTATCAGAAGCAACACTCCCAGACTCATACTGGTGACCAATACAATACACCAGACGAGCTATAGGGAAATAAATTCTTCATAGGCAGTAGATGTGTGATAGACTCTGTGCTTAGGGGTGAGACCACTGAATTTGTGTTTAATAGTGTGTGGATGATGTTTAGTGTCTTTCTTCATAAACAAAAGCACGCAATTGATAGTGCATTACTTGTTATTATTTCTTATGTGGTTGACTGTTTATTCTGCAGTTCGGTTACATCGTGCTTACTACATCTGCTGGTATCATGGACCACGAAGAGGCAAGGAGGAAGAATGTTGGTGGTAAAGTACTTGGTTTCTTTTATTGAGCAAAGAAATTTTGTTGAGGATGGGGTTTGGAATTTTGATGCTGGGGTTATAGTTGAGAAGCTTTTCTTGTTTCTCGTAACTTTTGGGTTACTTTCTATTCAATATGTTTTGGTTTTGTTTCATTTCAAGTTGACTGGAGTGTTGTTAGACGCCAATTGTAGAAGGAGAAATATGAATGTTTTGGAATGTTTATTTTGAAAGTTCTTAACTATTTGGATCAAGTGTGGTTAGTTTGTCTGATCCATGGTTTCTTATTATCTTCTAGCTTCATATAATTATAATTATAATTAGATAGACCTGGACAGTACACACCCATGTTCTTGGTTATTGCCAGGGTTATAATTCTTGTCGAAAACCCAAAGCTAGTGTTGCTTTCTAAGTGGCATCTTTCTTTAGCTAGGAGTAGGGCTGCACATGGTTCGGTTTTTATCGGTTTTTGGCAAAACCTAAACCGAAACCAATGTACTCGGTTTTCCAATAATTAAAACCAATGAAACGTATAGCCTATTCGGTTTATTTGGTTTCGGTTTCTACTCCGTTTTGTTAAAAACCAGACGGTTTTTGGTTAACCGAATGATTTATAAACAATAATGTGTCAGTGCTTTAACTCGAATAATCCTCCTAAGAGTCCTAACCATTCATTAACTACAATTCATTAGTGTGAAAAGATTCATTCTGCTATGAGAAATTGAAAAATAATAGAGGTTCGCAGTATCGAGCTAAGAAAAACCCCAAACATATTTTAATTACATATTAATTGAAACAAAACTAGTGCAGTTGCTGGCTCCCAAGCTACCTCTCCTCCTTCCACGGGAACTCCTGTGAATGATAAACATACAGAGATGAGCCTACAAATGGTGGATTCACAAATCATTTTCAACATTCCCAAGCAATAACAACAATAACAAATAACAACATTCCCAAGCAAAATAAACAAGATCAGCAGCACATGGTCGACATATTTCCAATCATTTTCAGTCGATAAGCTAAGTCTTTCGCAGCAAGGACTGATCACTTCTCTGCACTCTTTTAATTGATCTACCAAACCCAAACCATACTCAGAATACATAATACGGCCTACCCAGAATCAAAACTTCCAACCTAGTTGAACTACCAGGTGTAAATCATTCTCATTGGCATAATGGGGATTTTGCAGGAAAACAATGTCAAGAGTCTACTACCTAGTCAAAGCTATGAATAAGCAATTAACAGCTACTGATTAGTCAAACTGAGGTAACTAACAACTATAACCTGATGCTAACCAACATTTATAGGCAAGTATTTCTCAACTTAATATAAAAAATCAAAGACATATCCATTCACAATACCTTAAGGCACTACGAAGTTCAGAGGATATAAAGTTTAAGGTTCATTAAAAGAAATATGCATATGGAAAACAAGTCAGTACACAAGCCCAACATAAAGTGGCGTTTTGGATGATCATACTGTTGTGTGTCATAGTGCTACTAGAAAAACTTACCGGTAACCCATTAAATCATTTATAATCAACTTCACTATAACAAAGTTGAATCTTCTTCTTCTTCATCATCTATGTCAATGCGGATGAACTTAGAAGTTGCAAGAGAACCTAAAAATTCTGCAAGAAATTACATCAATAAGTGACAAACAATGAGTAGAGAAAATAACAAATCAGAATTTTACAAAAGTGAGTAGAGAAAATACCTGAAACATCTTCGGCATCATCAGTTCCTAAGGTGTTTGGATCAAGATCAACCGGTGTCCGTAACCAGCTTTGCGTGCAAATCAATGCCTTAACTGTCTTAGGCAGCAGTGAACTTCGATATGAATCAATAACTCGCCTTCCAGTACTAAAGGCAGATTCCGAGGCAACAGAAGAGACTGGTATGGCTAGTATATCTCTCGCCATGTGTGATAATACAGGATACCTTGTACTATTAGTCCTCCACCAACCTAAAATTTCAAACTGAACACCGGTAGGGCTAATTCTCGGTTCACGTTTCTCCTCTAAATATAACTCCAACTCAGTTTTCCCCTCAACATTGTCATCCTCCTCATCTTCTCTTGCTCTCTCTGCTATAAGACTAGCATACGCGGAATCTTCATCATCAGTAACCCCAGAAGATTGAGTAACATTATTACAATCACTTGTGGCACTAGACATGTTTTCATCATTTGCATAGAGACATTTGTACTCTTCGAAAAGTTCTTGAAAATCAGTTCTCACATAAGTCGATAAGTGTTTACGTAATGACGGACCCGTGATATCTAAAGTATCAAGAATAAAATTAAAACCTTTCATTTTCTCACGTGGATCAAGCAAAACAGCAATGAACATGAGATTGTTCATTTTCTCATATTCTCCCCAATACTTATTAAACTTGTCTAGCATTTTAGTGCCCATACCAGAGAGAAATGGATCTGAAGTTTTTACCCATGTGTTCATTGTTCTATGAATGTCACTTACGTTAAACAAGAACTCATGTGAAGTAACACGAGTACAGTAAGAAAACTTGACAGTCAAATCATAGAATATCTTTAAATTTTTTCCAAATGATCTTGCATTGGCCCAATCTTCTATATATGGAGCATGTATAGGAGGCGGAGGAGGGGCCTTCTTCTTGCCTTTGTTATGAGCAGGAGTACAAGATTCTTCCATGGCAACATCATTACTAGCACCGGTAGAAGTAGAAAATACAGGAGGGATGGATCTTTTGTTGAAACAAAACATCTTTTTGAAAGCCTTATCTTCCTATGCTAGCCTTTCAAAAGCTTTCTGATATCTACAAGCAGCTTCCAACATCATGTAAGTGGAATTCCATCTTGTATCCACATCTAAAACTAAACCTTTTCTGCAATCTATCTTTTCTTGTTTAGCACAATCCATAAACTTACTCAACCTAGCAGGAGAACTCATCACATGCTTCACCACTGCCCTTACTCTCTTAATACCCATGTGATACTCTCCCAAGCCAGCATTCACAACAAGTGCAAGCACATGAGCAGCACATCTAACTTGCATAAACTTAGTATTCAGTATACCATTTTAACTAATCACTTGCTCCTTTAAATGACCATCCTCCCTTAGATAATCAATAGCTAAATCATTAGCACTAACATTGTCAAGTGTGATAGTAAAATCCCCAGGAAGTTCCCAATCTAACAAATATTCCTCTAATATCTTCCCAATTACCTCACCTAAATGACCTAAAATTTGGAAAAAGTTGATTACCAGTTTGTGCAGCTTCCAATCTTTATCAATAAAATGCGCAGTTATAACCATGTAGATTTTATTTTGGGCATTTGAGGTCCATGTGTCAGTGGTGAGACAAACTCTCACATTGTTTTCCTTGAAGTAGTTCTTCATCTTCTCCTTTTCAGCTTCGTACAAATTTAATACACCCCGCGAAATGGTCATACGAGAAGGGATCTTGAATCTGGAATCAAGTACCTTACAAAGTTCCTTGAACCCTTCTCCTTCAACCACTCTAAATGGATGCTCATCTAAAATCACAAATAAAATCACTGCCTTTGTACATGCATCTTGATTAAAAGTTACCGCAACCAATTTTCCTTCTTCTCCTAGCCTAGCCGGTTGAAAATCAAGAGTTTGCTGTCCTTTTTCCTCCTTGGGCTTCTGCTTACATATCTTAAAATGATTATTCATACCACCTGTCCCATACTTGGTACCCTGAGCTGCAATCTTTGTCTTACAGTGGCGACATTTTGCATATTTCGAAGGCTTGGGGTCCATATCAAAGTGGTTCCACACATCAGAACGTTTCTTTCCCTTTGGTTTTGTCACTTCTGTGTCATCTTCAGTTGCATCTTCAGGGGTTTTACGCTTATTGCTATGTGTTTCTGTCACTTTTATGCCAGCTTCAGTTGCATCTCCATCTGCACTAGCATCTCCAGCAACACTAGCATCTTTAGCAGCACCTGCACCTCTAGCTGAATTTGCACCTCCATCTGAACTTGCATTAGGTGGAGGTCGAGGTGGACGCTTATTAGAAGAAACAGAGGCAATAGGTGTTGAACTGGATCCTCGCATTGTCAAAAGGCAAGTCTGCAATGTGATAAACCATACATTTATGTTAATCGTAATTTATGTCAAAAAGCAAGTCTGCATTTAGCATTTGTTCTAGCAATTTAATCGTAATTTATAAATAGAAAGGGAAACAAAACAACTCAGTTAAACAATGTCAATGTACAACCACTCTAAACGACATACTAGAAATTCTCTGCTATACTCCATTCGTTCAATCGAAATTTGCGAAAAAAAGATGTGTATTCTTTCAGGTGTAGCCACAGTACATGCAATTGAGTTTGTACATGAATGAAATGTGATTTGACCACTCCACAATCACTACAACACTTTAGAAGAAGTGATATCTAATTCAGTCTCTCGAAAAGAGATAATTTTGTTGATTTAGGAAGCCATAAAAAATTCTAAAATGTAAGGTTTGTGAACATCTAAAATGTAATTTTGTTGATTCAAGAATCATTAAGCATCAAATAGAGAGAAAAATAGGTACATTTCCAACTTTTGTCCAAAGGCTTGAGCTCAAACCACACTACATAAAAGGGTTTCAATCAAGTGCATACAAATATCAACTATAGCAAAAACAAGTATCAACTATAGCAAAAATCCAGGTCAAGTGCATACAAATATCAACTACAGCAAAAACAAGTATCCAATTCACAAACAAAGCATCAAAACAGACAGGAACGAGAAGTACATTTCGTAATCCCTTCTTGTGCTCAAATCTACACCTAAGCTTACAACTTCACCACTAACAAATTCAATCTGAATTAACTTGTAAAATTTATTAAAAATTAAGCAAAAGCCACTGTGTAAATCAACCTAAATGACCTTAATTTGAATTCCCCAATTTTTTTCAATTATACAAACCCTAGTATCATAATTAAAATCATAATATCAAAATCATTTCAAATGATACACACAAATACACAATCGCAATACCTTTATCAAAATCAGTTCAAATGATACACACAATACCTTTTTCAATTTTCGGTCTCTTCTACAGTTCTACTCCAACTTCGTTCGACTGATTAGTGATTAGGACTTTGATAGGTTTGTAACATTTGTTACTTATCAAACTAGAAGAAGAAGAAGAAGTAAAACAAGAAGGTGATGGTGGTAGTTTTAGGCTTCACCGCTTCAGTACTCAGCTTCGTTTCACAGCCCTTTCTGGTTTCAGGGAAGAAGAACGAAAGAAAAGAAGAGAAGATTTTGGGAAGACTAGAGGAGAGTAAGTTATTAGGGTCAAATATCCCCATCCACGGCCTAAAATCATTTAATCCTATGATCACTATTAATCGGCTAACCAATTGGTTTTTGGTTCGGTTTTGAGATAAAACCTAAACCGAAACCAATGTTGTCGGTTTTCTAAAACTGTCAACCATTAATAAACCATAGGAATATGATTTCGGTTCGGTTCGGTTTAAAATGTTCGGTTCTGGTTCGGTTTTGTGCAGCCGTAGCTAGGAGCAAGTAAAGGGGAAATAGTTTATGATAGTTCTGTCGAGTGTTGAATCATTTTACAGACAATTGATCACTGAGATATTTGAAAAGCCACAGACTAGGATATATTGGCTGTGTTTTGTAGAAATGATGTGATTTTAGTGGATGATCTTGCTTTGAACATGACTTGGTGTCCAATAAACCCTGTATAGAAAAGTTACAAATCGTTGCTGGATACCTCCCTCAATTGCTAGTGGGTAGTGTTTAGCTGACTACTCACTTTCTCAAGAGAAGTAGTAAAAAATAAAAAGAGATTCCAATCACAGGATAACACCTAAACCAGAAAGAACAATAAACAAGTTGCAAGAACATAATTCTAAGTTGCCATATATTCTAATTTTTCTCTCGCAAAACTACATGATAGTTGGTAAGCAAAACATGTATAAAGAGAAAGAAGAAAACTGAAAAGCTATAGAGGTTAACAGTTTCTTCATTGAGACAGACAGCTTCATTAGCTACTACTGCTACTAACAGCAACTAACCAAGCCATCACAGATTCAAACTTTGCCAAAGGATCTGTAGTTGCCCATAAAATGGTTTCATAAAGATTAGATCATTACAATCTAACCAAAATCAGTTGTTTCCTTCTCCTCCTCTTCTTATATGTCAACATGGCCGGAGATTCGCATTCGGCGATACCTGACCGAGAACTCATAGAGAATGATGTTCTAACATGAAATAAAATTAAAATGTGAATAGAAGAGAAGTTTTTTGCACAAGGCTTAAAATGAATATGCTTAGGTTACAAGGGGAATTCTATTTTTGTAGAGGAAAAAAGTAGAGGATCTTCTAAGCATATACTTGAAGCATAATATGTGAACGTCTACACTTTTTAGTTTTTTATTTTCTTGAAAGAAGATGGCGTGGCACCTTTTGGTTTTTTCTTCAATTTGATGATCTATCTCACTCTAAAGGGCTGTATGTTGTGTCTTTCCATTTTGGCATTCCCCTTTGGAGTTGGAAGTGAGTAGTAGAGTTGCTTCTTTCTAACACAGGAGATAGAATTGGATAACCTAATTTACATGATAGAATATGCCCTAACATTATCATCTTCATAACAGTTGATACTTTTGTCTGCATCTTTGGACAAAAGAAAGGACCCATCCTTGGTGGGATGGAATATGTTTTGTTCCATCCCTCACTATGCAATTTTGTTAGGTCTTTCTCAGAGTTGCTGGAAAGTGGAACTCAGCTAACAATTCTGGTATTGTATAACTTAACAGTCTTCACCTATAACTCTCAGATAAGGAGCAACAGGTTATCCCTTGTACCAAGTTTCGGTTAAAAATTCAGAAGCCATGTGATTACTGCTAACTTCTGGCTACTGCTTACTGGTACTGGCAAAATATTACACCAAGCAGGAAATAATGATCCATGATTCTGATATTATACCAGTAAATACAGTAAAAATCAGATTCTATGATGTCATGAAGAAAATATAAGGGCTTGCCAAAGAATGGCAGTGACATAAACATACACATTTTTCAGAGAAAAATTGAAATTGTATTATTGTATGCGTGTAGCAGAGTAGGCTTTATCAGATGACTTTATAACAAGTACCAAAGTTGGTTTGCGATGAAATTCACCCTTACAACAAAGGTATAGATAGAATTTGAAATATATTACTAGAATATCCAATGATCGCCCAATCTACCTCCTTAGGGCTTCGACGATATAGTCTGCATAAAGATCCCTTCAAAACACAAATGAGAAAGAAAAGTCAGTTAGGATATCTTTATTTGGCTAATGTACTTAAAATATGGTAGTTTATGGTTCGGAAAATGATCGATGGGAGCAGAATATCAGTTCAAATATGACATGTCAATTTGATCAGACAAGATGGAAAACTTGAAAATGAACAAGGTGGGCCAGAAAAAGTAATGCAGACTACTAAAAACATGTAAGGTTTCAATACTTCAGTCTATTTATGTTTCCTGCACTGGATATTAATGGACACTTAACAGTTACAAAGAGAAGTAGTGGAGATGGTGCAGATGGGGATCCTTACATTGAGTGTTGGATTGCCTTAGAGGCATCTTCTGCTGGAAGAAAGTCGTTCACTGCAACTTCCTTGTTTTCATTTTTCTTGTCTGATATTTGTCAGTTAAGATAAAAGCAAACTCGTGAACTAAGTCTCTAGGCTCAAAAGAACTGAATAAAGATATTATGTAAGTAAGAATTTGTTAAAGCTTTAAGGATACAGTCTTCAAAGAAGCGACGAATCTCAGCCAAGCGATGAGGTGGAAGTTCTTTAATATCAGTGTAATGTCTATATTCAGGATCGTCCGCGCACACTGCTATGATTTTGTCATCTTTCTCACCCTGTAGGCCACCAGCATTAGTATGATATAAAGTTCTCCTCAATGACAAAATGAACATCTAACATATGTGGGTAAATATGTAAACCTGATCAATCATAGGCATCAGACCTATGGCCTTAGCACGGAGGAAACATCCTGGGAGGACAGGTTCCTAAAATCATTTGCAACATTATCAAGAGACAACATCTGTTAAGTCGGGTATAGCTTCAAAGTTGTCATGATTCATAACATAGACAAGATATAAATCATAAACCATACCTGCATGATTATAAGCACATCCAGGGGATCAGCATCCTCACAGAGAGTACGTGGGATGAAACCATAGTTGTGGGGGTACACAACTGATGAGTAGAGTATACGGTCAACCTGCACAGTCAATTTCACTCTTCAAAAGATACTTACGACAAAGACAGGACCCAAGTAGATAAGCTCACTCAAGAAAAAAGTATGTCTAACCTTGATGAGCCCAGATTTTTTGTCGAGTTCATATTTCACCTTGCTCCCTTTCGGAATTTCTACCACCTAAAATATTTAGGAAGGTCATCAGTACAAGTTCGTCTACCCTAAACTCTGTTTAATGTAAATAAGCAGTTCTAAAAATACTGTGTCTCCTTCATTAATAGGAGACAAACAGTTAAGAGTCAATGTTCTAAACATCACTCTGTTTACAAAGCAGAAGTGCAGGTTTACGACTGAAACTTGAAAAGATAATTTAGACATGAGTCGTTGCTGTCAATCCAATTGTTGTAATTGACTAATTAGATCAACTCATGATAATAATGGTATTCTACTATTCTTATTATGCAAGATGCAAGAAAAATTCACAGGAGCAGTCAAGCAATGCCGCAGCTTTGACATTTAAACATATATTTACTCTTAGAACATTTACTCTTTTGTAATTTAAAGCTATTATTAGTTCTTCCCAGGCAATATCTGATTTATATAATAATAAAAATAACAACCAGATAAAATTTAGTGCCCTTACACAGTTGAAAATTGTTGGAGCTCCAGGACCTGGTTACGAAATAAAAAAATGTTAAATAAGGATTATGTGCACAGAAGAAATGCTGTTATAATTTTAAGTTAACCTTCAGTGGCAAGGTTCTAAGAACAGATCCGACAAACAAGAAAGTTAAGAAGAATCATGAGGTCTGTCGTTTGCTGAAGCTGGATACCTATCTCAAGATCATGCCAAGGGTGTGCAGCAACTGCCCTCCGAGACATAGATGAAAGGATTCTTTCATTAAGTGATGGGCGTGCATGAGATGAATAACTTGCAGCCTTAATTGCATTGAGAGTTTTAGACTTAGCTGGAGCAACATCATTTGCAATCTCAGTAGGGGAATCCATTGCTGCAAGTTGTTCACAAGGAGTTTAAATTTCAAGTTTTCTGAAACTGAAAGTCTTTCTCCAGCTTATAACACAAATAAGAGTGCATCTTTTGGCTGCTATAAATTGGAAAATAAAATTATGCTAGACACCGCAACCTTCCTAAAGATTCACAAGAAAGATGCTCCAGTAGCAGGAGAAATTTAATAAAATAACAGCGAGGGAAACAACTCCGTGGGCAGTGAGAATAGGGAAATCTGCTTCGTAGTATTTCTTATAAATAACCAAATGGACGTTTCGTGGGAAAAGTTGTAGCTCTTCCACCAGGAAAGCCTTTTCACAAGACCAGACACAACTGATGATTAAAAGTGGGTAAACCTATCTTACAGACTGTAGAGCTTACCAACTAGCAATGCATGACTCGAGATACATAGGATTCACAGATATTTAAGCATCTTTAAGCAGTGATTATCACCAGGCCAAGTAAATTTCGGTTCTCAATTCAAGTATACTCACAGACCAGAAACAGTAGATACTACATTCCAAGAAACTCAGTACAAACACTAATAATACATAAAACTATAGTCTATAAGACCCCTAATCAGTTCAACGCATTCTTGAGGAAGACTAACATTAGGTTCCGTAATAGAACTCTGAGTCCAAAAAACTATATTATGAGGGGACAAATTTATAAAGTCCGATTAATATGACAATGGAGTATCAACAGAATTAAGAAGACAGAGTTCACATCAATCTTAGCTTCTTACTCATAAATGAATACTTCTTCGGCCAAAAAACCCGTAAGATAGCAAATAACATATGCAAAAGTGACATTCAATCTCCAATTCCTGAGAACAGCATGAAAAAATCCTGCTAAAATCTCACCGTAATGATTTTGAATGTTCAATCAGATCTGACCTAGACCGTAGACACTTAGAACCTCCGCATGACAGTGATGAATAAACTCTAATAACCACCAGGAATTTCAGTTCCGTGAATACTAAAGTTTCCAAGGTTCTGAAACAAAAACCCTAGATCTACAGTATAAATCAATCCAATCCATGAATTAGTTTTACTAAAAACACAGTATACAAAATTACATAACCTAAACAAATCCACATTACTTCAACAGAACATGTTTAAATCCTCAAAACAACTCACACACAAAAGACTTGAAGAAACCAAATCAACATAAGAATCAATCTCATCAATCGTTAATACCAGTAAAATCAACCTCAGTTGCATTTGATCAACACTAACCAGCAATAGACAAAAAGAAAAAACACATTAAAGATCCATGAAAAAGGAAAGTAAATTGAGATTTCAATAGCTTCAAACCTAATCAAATATCAAATCAAACATGAAATAAAAAATCAAATCGACGATTCCTAACAGATTACAGTAAAATCGATATCAATCGAATCAATATCTCAAGCAGAATCGAAAAAACAAAGCAATCTCTCTTACCAGTTAGTAACTCTGATTGAATCTACAATCGACAGAAGAAGAAATTTGTTGTTATCGAAAACCCTAAAGCTCTGCAGATCTCGAAAAGAAGAATCCTTGTGCTCTGCAGAGAGAAGGAGAGAGAGAAAGTAAAGTGGAATGAATGAATGAAACGTAAGATAAGAAGAAGTGTGAGTGTGAGTGGAATGTAATTCCCGCTTCTTCCTTCTTTTGTCAAGAGAAAAGAGAGCAAAAATGGAGATTCCCAAGAATGATTCCTTTAAGACGGTGGGGCGACTACAGATCACACGTGGCATACCATTTACGAGCGAAAGATATCTTTTCTGTGGGACCCACTAAATTTGTACCAACCAACGAAGGTGAGATGAGTCCAGGCAGCTTTGGATGCCCTACCCAAGACTAATAAATATCTTATCAGACCATGGTCATAATTTTTAGCCTTTTTTTATTTCAAAGGCTGCTAATTGAGGTACCATACTGTTTGGAGGTGTACTAATATATATAGGATAAAAAATCAATTGCCTTTGATTGGTACGTCCCCGAGCAAAATGATAGCCCTCATTAGCAGTCTTGTTTATATTGTGTATTGGTGGGAGTGACTTGTGAGACTGGGAGGTCAGATTTGGCTTTGATTTACTGCACCAAGTGTAGTCGTAAAGAAAGAATGTTAGGAACCGTGATGGACAAGCATTTCACTGTGCACTATCTACAGTCGTCAGCTGCAGTAAATATCTGGCATTTTTCTTTTGATCCATAAAGAATTTGGCGGTAACGAATTTATTTCGAACAAAGATCATTAGTATCTTGCCCAATAGCATTGCCATTGTATTACAGTGACACTGGCGGTATCTCACATTTAAAGGGTATTTTTACCGTTTTACGAGCACCAACAAGGGAGACTTGAGTTTGGGAGCTAGTGTATAACTTGGACCGAAGGAGCTAAACTCTGGGACTTATCGAGCTTGCCCAATATAGATTAGGACATAAGGTGGGTGTTCGTATTTTTTTACTGTGCGAGTCTTGCTTCATAAAAAAAACCAAATCGCATGTAGTTTTTAAGGAGTGAAACCTCGTAATAGACTGTATAATTTTATCGGCGTTTCGGGTTAGGGTTTCTCGTCATCTAGGTACATTTTTTCTTCTCAGGTACAAGAATGGATGATAAAGCGCCACTGCTGAAGAAACCATATTATAAACCTCTTAAATATTCTGATGTTACTAAACCTTTTAATGTTTTTGATGTTAGAAATACGTTTACTTGTTTCGTTATAATGTCTGCCAAAACATTGCATAATGGTGTCAGCTCAATGATCAGAATCAAAAACTTGATCGTCAATTTAAGGATGTTTTGGATGTTTCAATATCCAGCAGCGGAATAAGGATTTCGTCTCTAGTAGATATCCCATCTGGTAAGATTAAAGTACTCCAGATGCCAACCAATTTTGAACCAATATCCTTCGGGATATATCACGGAAGTTTAATGAGAGCTCTGAGGATTATGGTGATAAGAAAGGAAATTCATCGGTTTGTTTTTGCTTATCAAGCGGAGAAGCACCTGCTGATCCTTGCGGATGGCCAGACCGAAGCACCTGCTGATCCTTGCGGATGGCCAGACCGAGGTGATCACCAAGACAGACCCTCACTTGTGCCAAAACAATACAAATAAATAAGCTAGAGCAACTTTTCTGCATCTTAATGGAAAAACTCATCTTTATGTTGTCTAATTCTGCTTGCAATTTTTGGAGGCAGAAAAGATGTTTATTTGCAATTTTATCGTCGGGTTGCCAGGTAATTATGTATTTAATGGTTAACACTTCATAACAATAGTGCCAGTAAAAGTGACTTTATTTCCTGTTAGAATTTTGTTTTGCTGTTTTGGGAGGCTTTTGGCCTTTTGGGGATTGAATCTGCTATAGCATGTTGCAGGTAAGCTCTCTTGTCCGTTGTTGTTTCCTTTAGTAGGCCTTCGCCTCTCTTTTTCGTTGTTGTTTCCTCTCTTGTTTCGTTGTGGTTTCCTTTACTAGGCCTCCGCCTCTTTAGTCTAGCTTTTATTATTTAGTTCACCATTTGACTTAAAATCGCCAATTTTTTTATTTTTTGCTTAGTAATAAAATTTTATTGATATTAAAGAAGATTACAAAAATTCACTCAAGGTAAAAAACCGCCAATTATCTTTGTCGGTATAAATTGCTTCCCATCTATCTATTTCGTGTCATATGCCTATGCTTTATGGCTTTATATGACTTTTCCCCCCAAAATTTACCTTATTATATGAGCAAAGCTCATTGATGTTCCCTATTTGTTCAAAAGGGACAGGAATAGTTAAACTAACCATGATGTGCGTCGAGACTCAATTGACCCACTGAGTTGCCAGTTCCGCTTCGTACCATATATACCCTCCCTGGCTGCAACATCCAAAGTTCCGGTCCCCCAACAATACTACCATATCAGTTACATCTTTTCTTCCTGCAACACCCACAGTTGCAATTCCTTTTTAACCATTAACCACCAACAATATCCAACTCTTCTTCCGATATCTCAAATTAACAGTGAATCCTAATCGTGACTCTTAATTTTATAATTGAATCAAAATTGAAACTCCATATAATCAATTTAACTTCAATTTAACAAACCTGTATAAGATTCATCACATCTTACCCAATTTTACTTTAATGGATTCAAAATAACATAAACCATAAATTTAATTTACCTTTTCTTTTGAGTTTGAATCAAAACCTGAATTAACTCCACTATCATCAACTGTTCTTGATTATATTCTTCTTCTCTTGCCCTTTGACCCTTAATCTTCTTCATCATCATCACTTCTCAGAGAAACCCTAAAATAATCCCCAAATCCTCTCTTCTCATACTGGAGCTCAAAATATCACTCCAATTACTCAGATCAATCAAACCCAACCTCTAACTTTTCCTTATTCACTTCTAATTTAATTTCCAATATAGTTCACAAACCTCAACTATTCAATTCTTCACTGAGAGTTGAGAACTAGTTGTTAAATCCTCTCCATTGCTCATGACATCATTAAGAGTCTAAAAACCTTAAACTAAATTTTTATTTTTTAGTATATGGAGATGAAGTTTCTAGAGATAGGGGGAGAAATTGAAAAGAGGATTATTTTTTTTTCTACTGTGAGTTTTTTTCTCATTGGAGAAGAAAACGAAAGAAAACTGTTTTTTCCCATGAGTTGCTCACTCACCAGGAAGGGTATATATGCTACGAACCGGGACTGGAAACTCAGTGGGTCAAATGAATAAGTCATGTGGATGTTGTCTAATTATACTTGCAATTTATGGAGGCACAAAAAGATATTTATTCGTAATTTAATGGTCTGGTTGCCTGGTAATTATGTATTTAATGGTTGACACTTCGTAATAGTTATTAGAGCATCGTTCGGTCGAACTCGCAAGCGTTTCTATCTCAAGCTTGTTTGTCAATTTTAGTTGCCAAAACTATAAGTCTTGATTTCCGGTCTACTTATAGTTGTGTCCCGGATTAGGATAGAATGTGTAGTTGAGCTTTAGACTTCACGGAGTTCATCGATTGAAGACGAAGAACTACAAAGGGGAGCTTGTGGAACTTCATCAACAAAAGGTATGCGGAGACTTGAACTCATTTATCACTCAGAAGTCTATTTTCATTCTATCCCCTATTGAGACAAAAGTCGTATAGCTATATAGACTTTATTTCATACATATTTGATATTTCGAACTAAGTTTAACTCGCTTACATATTTCTCTAAATATGTGTTGGTAAGATTTCGCTTTAACCAAGTTCATCTTTATTCTTGACGAAAGTCAAAAGATGATCATGTGAAAATCGCCTGGTAACATCTTACATGATTTGTGTGAGATAAGCATTTGATGTAGACTCAGAATGTTTCGTATTGATCTATTAATCACTTGAAAATTGCTTTTAAGCTAATAGTTTGTGTGAGACATCTATCCATGTCTTCCAAGAATGTTTCAATGATTAAAATGGAGTTTAGAACGATTAACCATTGATTGGATATAACATAGTATGCATACTTGTATGCTAACTGTTGCAAGTTATTCAAAGTCCGGGAACCATAGTATTCGTACTCGTATGCATACTGGTTTGATAGTTGAAGTCCGGGAACTTAGTATGCATACTCGTATGCGTACCGTATTAACAGTTCAAGTCCGGGAATTCAACTGAGGTTGGTCACGTACGAAAATATGCATACCCATTCCCATACTGGCAAACCCAGACCAAGTCCGGAACTCTAAGTATGCGTACCCGTTTGCATACTTGAGTGGGTTAAGTTCTAAAATCGGTTTGTTAATGAACAAATACATTTATATAATAAGGAATGCAATCTTTTGCAAATCGTGGCTATAATTTTCATGAATTGATTCGAGTGAATCAAAATATGAAAAGGCGTGGGTCTAACAACCACACCCAATATTTCGCTTAGAAATATGTATGAACTAACTCCAATATACTTTCAAGAGAATCAACTAGACAATCAGACTCAATCTTACGAAAAGTATATCAAAGAGTTATATCTCAATTTCTCGGTTCAATCCTCACTCAAACAAATAGGTATTTGCGAGCCTGATTGAATACAAGAGAAATCACTTGAACGTACCAAAGACCAATGTTCAAGGATCAATCAATTTCAATCAACAACCAAAGGTTGTATTTACCAATTGATCGATTCAATACACAACCTGTGATATTTCAATTATATAACAAAATATAATACGGAAAAAAAATAACACAGATACCAGGAGTTTTGTTAACGAGGAAACCGCAAATGCAGAAAAACCCCGGGACCTAGTCCAGATTGAAGTAACACTGTATTAAGCCTCTACAGACACTAGCATACTACAAACTAACTTCGGTATGGACTGTAGTTGAACCCCAATCAATCTCACACTGATCCAAGGTACAGTTGCGCTCCTTACGTCTGTGATTCCTGCAGGATACTACGCACTTGATTCCCTTAGTTGAACTCACCCACAACTAAGAGTTTCTACTACCCAAAGTCGAAGACTTTAATAAACAAATCTGTCTCACAGAGAAAAGTCTACAAGAATAGATAAATATGCCTCCCACAGAAATACCTACGAGTTTTGTTCCGTCTTATGATAAATAAAGGTGAATAGAAACCAATTGATATACCGGACTTATATTCCCGAAGAACAGCCTAAAAATATCAATCACCTCACAGTAATCTTAATCGACTAGAGAAATAAGATATTGTGGAATCATAAACGATGAGACGAAGGTGTTTGTGACTACTTTTCTATCTTTCTTATCGGAGAAATTAATCTCAAGACAATATTACGATTGTACTCAAATACATAGAAACATCAAGATCAGATCGCAACTACAGAGAAAATAGTTGGGTTTGGCTTCACAATCCCAATGAAGTTTTCAAGTCGTTAACCTACAGGGTCTCGAGAGAAACCTAAGGTTAAAGGAGAATCGACTCTAGCTTATACAACTAGTATCACATAGGAGTTGTGGGGATTAGGTTTCCTATTTGCTAGAGTTCTCCTTTATATAGTCTCCAAATCAGGGTTTGCAATCTAAGTTACATTGGTAACAAAGCATTCAATATTCACTCGTTAGATGAAAACCTGATTAGATTCAAGCTAATATATTTTAACCGTTAGATCGAACTTAGCTTGTTATACACAAATGAAATGTAACTTCATTTAGGTTTGAGTGACCGTACCTAAACGTGTACACTTAGTTGGTTCAACAATAGTTAACCAATGGTTATCCATATGAGCACTTTCATATATATCAACCTTATTCATTTTCACCATAACTAGTTCAAATGACTCAAAAGAAATAGTTAGAGAGTTGTTCAATTGCTTAGATCTCATATAAGTATACAAGACACAATCGAAGAAAAAACGATTTTGATTCACCTGAATGGATACATGAACATTATAGCCACGATTTTCAAAGATTGCATTCCTTAATTTATAAATGTCTTAGTTCACGAATAAACCGTTTTTTAGAAAATAACCCATTTAAGTATGCATACGGGTACACATACTTAAGTACCTGGATTAAACTTCCGGCAGTACACGTACAGGTACGCGGACTTAGCTCCGGACATCCTAAACCAGTAAAGTATGCATACTTTGGCTCAAGGATTTTGGACTTACACAAGTATGAGTTCACATACAATGTTTATATCCATTCATGGTTATATATTCTAAACTCTCATTTCAATCATTGAAACTTTCTTAGAGGATGTTATATAGTTGTTATTCACAAACTATTTTTCATCAAAGAGATTATCAAGTTATTGAAATGATCAACATGAATTTTGTCACGAGTAAAGATGAACTTGGCCAAAGAGAAAGCTTACCAACACATATTTCGAGAAATTGATAAGCGAGACAAACTCGGCTCCAAATAGCAAATGTTATAATCGAAGTCTATATAGCAATATGACTTTTGTCTCAATATAGGAGATATAATAGATAGACTTTTGAGTGATATATAAGTTCAAGTCTCCACATACCTTTTTCTCGATGAAGTTCCACCCGTTCCTTGAGTAGTTCTTCGTCCTTGCATGATGAACGTCATGGAGTCTAGAGCTCAACTACACTTACTATCCTAGTTCGAGACTTAGCTATAAGTAGACTAGAAATCAAGATTTATAGTTTTGGCAACTAAAGTTGACAAACAAGCTTGAGATAGCAACGCTTGCGAGTTCGACCAAGCAGTGCTTTAACAATCTCCCCCTTTGTCAATTTTAGTGACAAAACTATCAATACATATGGAATACAAAATAAATAAACTTTGCAGCTTATCATCCACATGCTTGATCTTTTTGGTTCTTCAACATTACTCGAAATCTTCGTCACTTCCAAGTACTCCAATGATTTTATTCAATTCAGCATCATCGTTGTTGAAGATCCAAAGCCATAATAATGAGAAAATAATAACTCTCAATCATTGTTATACAGTGTCATAGTATTATCACACAACATCAAAGTTCAATTGTATCACAACTTCGACAACAATACTATGGTGATATGTATCACTCCCCCTTAGTCAATACTCTATCTCGCATGGAAACCTCTCCCCCTTACATAATGATCTGAAACCATATGTATTTGTAGTGCGAACTACATATTAATTCTCCCCCTTTTTGTCAATAAAATTGGAAAAGGTACGGAAACTAGTGGGATCCTAATGAAATTTCCATAGAGACACTTCATGACCAAAATAAAGTACATATCAACTTTTTAGATGCAATCATATAGCCGAAACTAAATGCATTCATCAAGGAGTTTATAAAGATACAAGATAACCTCTATAATATTTCACAGCCGCAATCCCCACAAAGATTTGGCAATTAAGCACAAGTTCGATTAAGAACCCTCCCCCCATAAAATGTCATTCCCGAAAAAACAACAAGAGCGACCTTACTTTCACAAGAAAAGAAGGATTTCTTTGGACATTAACAAATCTCATAAGGATATGAATTTGTATCCAAAAATCTCAATTAAATTAACCACAAGAGAACCCATGATTAATTCAATCGGAAATGCCCGCATAATAGAACTTACGGAGCCGCATAGTATTTACATAAAAAATATGGATCATGGAAGATCAATACTGCGGATTAAACAAAGATTCATTCTATTTCTCATCACCATTTGCACAATGACATATAATAGACTTAATCTTTGTAAACAAAAAGCTCATCCTTTCTTCCATCAATATTTGCATAATGACATAAAAGGCTTAACTTTTGTTAGTCAAAAGTTCATTCAATCTTTTATCAATACATGTATATCGACATATGAAAGACTTAACTTTTGAACACTTATGGGATAATCATAGTTCAAGGAAGGAAAAACACATATCCCATAACAAATTTCAATATATGAAACCACAAAGATTAATACTGCAAAATCATCTTCCAAACAAACTTTAGAATTTAAATAAATAAATCTAAAAACATTGCAAGATGAAAACCTTGGACATAACTATGTGTACTCACAATAATAACTATTCCAAACCCTAGTTATCCTTATTAAAAACAAGAATAAAAATCTCATAAGAAGTTTCCTAGGCATTATAGAGATTTCTCAGAGCATCTACCAAGAATTCCTTTTCATTATTGAAAACCCCATTGATTATAGGATCGTTCAATTCCTCTAAATCTTCAGAGATATCAGTCAACTCACTAAGTTCTCTTTTTAGCTCACGCAAGGTGGTCTTTGTCAGAGACAATATTTTTTTCATAGTGAGTTATCTTTTCTAAAGAGAAAACGATTTGAGATTTTAAATAATTTCTTTTGTTGATGAACTCTTTCACCATACCTCTAAAGTTATTATCAAAATGACAAACTGACAAGAGGCAGTTAGAGAAAGAACTTTCTCCATCATTTGTATATCTCTCTTTCTTCATCCTTGAGGAAATGATTCCTTCACACAGATACTCATTAACTGCTTCGACTGCATCCCTTTTTGTGGTACCTCTGGTTAAAGGAGCCATGAAAACTGTATCTTTCAAGGAGAAAAGAGAAGAAGGACTTGATTAAAAATGATTATAAATAGACTTATGGATATCCAAACTCTAGAAGACTTTGAACCAGTCTTACATGGTTTATTATCAATTATCTAAATTATTAGGAGAATATTTTCTTAACAAAAATAAAAAAATTCACAAATACAAAACTTGAGCCACTTTGATGCAAAACCTCATTTCTTCAAGTTAAAGATGAGGATGTGGACGTCCCCGGTATTAGACAGTAACAGAGTGAGCTAAATGCTCACATCTCCTACCACTTAGTGGCTTGTCAACGTTTGTTGTACAAACAAATTTCCTACCTCTTCTGAGTATGGAATTACTGGATTTTTTTTGAAAATCCTTGTTGATCATCTAAAATCAGATTCATCCTTTGCATGTTCTCTTGAAGTTTGGCAATTCTTTTGTTGTTCCTCTCGAATCTCCAACACGTTCTTTGAACATGATTTGCATTTCCACAAAACGAACAAATCAATGAAGATTTTTTGCTCTGTTGAATTGCCTCATGTTTATCACAACATTCAACATTCATTGTTCCATGATCAGTTGGAACAAAAGAGTTGTTTGTGCTTGTAGTTTTGCTTCTAAACCCTAAACCATTTGTGTTCCCAAAGGACTTCTGACCGTGCTGAAATTTTGTCAGAACTTCCAATAACCTCTACAGTTCATCCTTAAGAGTATTAATCTCTTTTTCCTTTATGGACATGGTTCTGGTGAATGATGAGCACGAAAGTGTGAAGCATTTTCACCCATAAATACATTAGCTGGGACTCATTTTATCACTAATAAACTTGTTTGTAGGTGTTTTTATGAAATAAGCTCTTATGGAGAAAGTTGCTCGAAAAGTGGTTTTTGTACCCCAGAGGATACATGTTATTCGGACTCTAAGTTTTGGATAAGGGGTACCCAATTACTAAGGGGCATCCTAATTGCTATTCGCACTCCCGGATTGGATAAGAGGAGGAGCGGTGTTTGCCTTTGATTTGTAAAAGGAAGGATATATTCTCGGTTTGAAGAAAATAGAGGTGAAGATATTGTTTGTGTTATTACATGCTGATTTGGAGAAGATTTGCCGTGGGAGTATATTCTGCATTGATTGGAAGAGTTATATGGAAGGAAATGGAAAGAAGATATTCTGTTTTGATTTGTTATTATCCTGAAGATAGTTCAACAACTCATATACACGTAACATAAAAGGGAAAGAGAATAAAATCTCCATGATTTGGCAGAGAAGTCAAAAGAAGATATTTTCGGGTTTAACTGATTTGATTCTCTGAGTTATAATAGGAAGTTACGTAGGATATTCTTTTAATATTTGCAACTATCTAATATGGAGTTTTGGGATGAATCAAACAACTTAGAATCGCGTGATAATAATGGAAAATATTCCCGTGGAGAATAATGGAGTAAAAATAGAATATTTGCATATTGAACAAGAGATATTGGGTGATGCTGAGACTATATAGTGAGTTTACTGGAGTCATAGATGGGCATCGAGAGTTGGGGAGAAGAACAGAGGGTTGCAGAGCAGATTTCTCTGCTGCTGCAGAGAAGAAGAAGAAGAAGAAGAAGAAGAAGAACATTTGACGCCTACAGATTGTTGCAGAGAACTGTCGTTTATTAATAGTACTCGTAACAGTCAGTTTGGCACGCTTGTTTTGAATTTGCAACAATTTCTTGTAACGGTGACGTCTGTAACGCCAATACAGCGTTGTAGATTTCTATATTATTAATCTTCTTCAATAAAAACACCTTTTGAGATATGAATTATATTTTTGAGCGTGTTTCCAACCTAATGAGCTAAACCCCAACACTGGGACGACGAAGGAAGCCGAATTTCATACATGGGTAAATTTATTTTATTTTCTATATGACTTTTACACTAATTAAAATAGAATTATGATTTGAATTAATTAGTTATTATTTTATTTGATGGGTCATGCTTGCGTAAATGTTTGATGCCCCATGCTTACGATTTACAACTAATATTTTGAGAATCTACTTTGGAAAAATAAGAGTCCATGTTATTTTTATTGAGCGATAATTGTTGAGAATGAATAATTGAGCCTTTTGATATTAATTCGGTGGAATCCTAGTCCCAGTAGCTCTCTTTTATTATTTTCGTTAAACCTTTAAATTTAGTCTTCACAAATCTTAGAGTTCGAATCTTATATTACTACAACAACAATTAAAAATCACATAAGTGAATTCATCATTTAAGACAATCTATCTCAAGAGTTTTTAACTGGAGCGATGATTCAAGTTTCTTCAATGAAGCTTTTAACTGATGATTTTCTTGGAGAACCTCTCTATTCAAGAATTCAAAAATCTACGTGTTAGACCCAAAATCTAAATCAGAAATTGAGTAGGTGGAGAATTCTGCTGCAAGAGCTGAAAGTTCATTGAACCCATCAGAAGCATCCAAGATGTTGACACCAAGGAATTATTTTTCTTGTGTTGAATCATCTGAAGCATTAACTGGAGACAGACGTTTATCACATCTATTGCTTCTTTTTACAAATTCTTTGATATTTTCTATTATCAGTAATTTATCAAAATCAACATGATTGGAACAACATTCATTAGCCCAAGACAAGTTAGAAGATTCATTTGCGGTGGTCACAACATTGAATGCAGATGTTCTGACTGTGTTCTGATCAAGATCAAGACATTTTAACTTTCCAATTAGAGTATTTCTGGAAACACATCAAGGTTATTTCCTTAAATGATGACATGATTCTTAGAATCGTATTTGGATGGCAGAGATCTGAGAATCTTCATCACAATGTCCTTTCCAGGAATAGTCTTACCCAATGCAAAGGATGCATTAACAATTTCAGACACTTTGTGATACGAAGGTTTTCCCAATCAGAATTTAGGTTTTGAAGCCTAACTTCTTTTTCACAGGTATTCCCTTCAAATACAGTTTCTAAGATATCCGAGGCTTCTTTAGACTTTGTGAACGTAGTCACATGATGCTGAAGATCTGGGGTAATGGCATGTATGATAGCATTTAAGCTATCAGAATTTTTCTTTGCAGCAAGGATTTCTTCTGGACTATATCTACCAATATCCTTCGGTATAGATACATCGCCTTCTGTATTAACCGGAGGATCATAGCCATTAAAAACACATACCCATGATTGAAAATCACGAGCTTGAATAAAAGCATTCATATCGATTTTCCACCACAAGTAGTTTGAGCCATCAAAGACTGGTGGTACGTTTATGGAGATTATGTCCATAGAGTCATATCGCTAAAAACATGGACTTATAAGGTCTCTAAACGTGTTTTCTTGCTTTGATACCAATTCAAAAAGCGGGGGTCTAACAACCACGCCCAATATTTCTCTTAGAAATCTGTATGGACCAACTCCAATATACTTTCAAGAGAATCAACTAGACAGTCAGAATCAATCTTACGAAGAGTATATCAAAGAATTATATCTCAATTTCTAGATTCAATCCTTACTCCAACAAATAGGTATTTGCAAGCCTAATTGAATACAAGAGAAATCACTTGAACGACACCAAAGACCAATGTTCAAGGATCAATCGATTCAACGCACAACCTGTGATATTTCAATTATATTACATATATAATACGAAAAAGAAATAAAAAATACACCAGAAGTTTTGTTAAAGAGGAGACCGCAAATGCAGAAAAACCCCGGGACCTAGTCCAGATTGAACACATACTATATTAAGCCGCTACAGACACTATCCTACTACAAACAAACTTTGGTCTGGACTGTAGTTTAACCCCAATCAATCTCACACTGATCCAAGGTACAATTGCTCCTTACATCTCTGATCCCAGCAGGATACTACGCACTTGATTCCCTTAGTTGATCTCACCCACAACTAAGAGTTGCTACGACCCAAAGCCGAAGACTTAAATTTACAAATCTATCTCACACAGAAAAGTATACAGGAATAGATAAATCTCTCCCCCACAGAACTACTTACGAGTTTTTTTTTCAGTCTTTTGATAAATCAAGGTGAACATGAACCAATTGATACACCGAACTTATATTCCCTAAGAACATCCTAGATATATCAATCACCTCACAATAATCTTAATCGACTAGTTGGTGTGAAAATGAAAAGCACACAAAACACTTGCAAGTATACAAGGCCAAGATTTGTAATAAAAGGGTGAGTAGGGGTTTGTCCACAGGGAGAGGAGCATATAAGAAGTTTTCCTAGCTAAAGTGTGTAGTGATGATGCAAGGCAAAGCAATATGGCATACAGACAAGAACCACAGCAGCAAGGAACCACAGCAAGGAAAACAGACAAGAACCAAGGCTTGGAAGCCAAGGGCAAGGTGAGGATTGTGCACTGACTTCAGTGCACAAAAGGCTTCAAAGTGCAAGAAGAAAAAGGCAAGAAAATTAACTGAATTTAAAGCACACAGGACTTAAAATGCAAGTTACTGAGAAGGGATTGGTGGTTAAGCCAAGGCTTAGGATCCACCTTGTGTCCTAATCAAATGACATGTTTCTAGGTTGTGTTTGATCCTATGCATACATCTAGAAATAGAAGAATACTAAATTGCTCACTAGTTTGCCCCTAGCATTGGCTGTCTTTTGACAGTACAGCCAATCACAGGCTCTATGAGCATTGGTATCTCCCATTTGCTCAATCAAAACATAGCAACAGGAGAACTATCCTAGCTTCTAGTCACATGACAGTGCACAAGGCTTCAGCTGAGCCTTGGCCTGATGCTGTTTAGCTCATGCTAAACATGATATAGCAACATACATACATTAAGACAGATGATTCATACACAATTAACATTCAAGATAAAATTCTAAAAACACATGCAACATTAACCATCAACAGATAAGCAACTGAAATTGAAGTTCATTAAAAATTTGGCTCAATTCTCTACTGGCTAGTCCAGAGAGATACACAGTGTCCTCTACACACTTCACATAACATCAATTTATACCCATTACACATTTTTAGGTTTTCCCCCAATTTTCCCCCAAAATCAGTAGAACTAGGGTTTGGTGAAATTGATTTACCTACTGTTGATGAGATATTCGCTCCATCTCGTCGACCCACTCTCCAATTACTTCTTCTCGTTCCTCTCGAGCTCCAATTGATGCTTTAATCATCACTTATATCCCCAATTTCTCACCTAGGGTTTCAGTGAGCAGAGAGATGAGAAATTGAGGTTATTAGTGATGCTAAAGAGATGGTACGTGATGGTGATGATGGGCTTAGGTAGAATAGAGTTGGGGAGAAAATAGTGGAGTGATTTGGGGTGAGTTGGTGGTGATGGAGACGGACATGGTGGTGGTACAGAGTATGGTGGTTCTGCAGAGGGGGTTGGTGGAGGAGATGGGTTCGACAGAATGGGGAAGGGTGCGTTTGTTTGGGGTGTAGGTGCTCGGTCGCTAGGGTGTGAGGCGAGTGTATCGAGTTTGATGATCTGCAACGCTGAGCCGTGGGATAGGGAGATGAAAGATCAATCGGACGGTGAGATGAAGTGAAGTTTGTAGCGACCGCTGGATTATATAATACAACAAAATCAACGACGCCAGATGGAGTTAGGTGTTGTAGTGTAAGGCGGAGATATCAAACGTTGATGAACAGCAAGGGAGCGACCGTTGGATTCAACTACCATCTAATCTGAAGGCTTGGAATTTCAGCGCTGTGGTGCTCGGCAGAGACTTCAGATTTTGATGCTCTATGAAGGAGCGACCGTCGGATGCTTCTGAGAACTGATCTGATGGCTGAGAACGGAGGCGCTTTTGTGTGTAGAAAATGAGGTTGTGCGCACCATTCTTCGCGGCTTCCTTGCGTAATTTCTCCCGGCTTTTCACTACTTTTCTGCTCTTTTCGCTCCGCGACTCATCCGAACTTTATTTATTACCTAAAAATGCAAAATTAATTAATAAAAATATTTATTCTTGAAAACAATGAAAATACAGAATATGGGATAAAATGTAGAATTACTGCACAAAAGATGAGTTAAAAGCCAACAAAAAAGGGATAAAAATATACAATATTTGGCACTCATCAAATACCCCCAAACCTGAATTTTACTTGTCCTCAAGTAAAACAAAACTAAGGAAATCCTAACTATACCACTGTCGCTGGTCTCTCGAATGCATTTAGCGTATGCACTAAGCCTTTTAAACCACTAAGTGTCCCTAGTGGACGAGTTAAGTCTCGTGAAGGTTTGCTTAGAACGTACCTACAAAGTTCTAGGTCAAAATATAAGCTCAGATTCCATCAAATGTGACATGTGCAAAACAGTTTAAGCTCACAGCAAAATGGAGATGTCAATCTAGCTATCAAAGGCACAATCCTAGCACTGATAACAAAAAAAAGACATGTGATAAGAGTGTAAAGTGTATCTACACATGTGTAAAGAAAGATCTGAAGTCATGACTACTAATCACCAAGAGATAGTTTCTCAGGCTAAGAACTGAGGTCGAAATCTAGCTAGCTGTCCGGACTTTACGAGAATTGAGAATGAGTTGGAGGTATTTCACAATTACTCGCGTTGTACATCAATGGCATACACCCTCCTTGCTTATTACAAAAAACAACAAAATAACTCTTTACATGACTCTTATTTACATTGACTACTCATCTTTTATTTTTGGAACAAGAGAGGATGGAAATGATAAATACTTGATTTTTTTTTTTTTTTTTTTTTTTTTACAAGGAAACACTTTTGATACATATACAAAAGGAAACAAAAGATTACATGACACTTTGCAAGAGGTAGCCCTTTTTGATGCACCCAGTTAAATTCGATGGTTGTCTTTCTTAATGTAACCTCCACCTTCTATCCCAACCAACCAAAGAACAAGCTAGTCAAGTTTCGTTCAGTATTCTAAAGTGATTGGCAATCGTAACTTCCTATCAAACACTTTGAAGATCGAGGCCATACATGTATTGGTAGATCGTGCGCGTGCAAATTTCTTATCACTATGTGAATTGTGCTAGAATCAGGGTGCCTAAATATCTAGACTAAGACTCCTAATAATTACATATTTGCACAAGAGTCAACATTTCAAGGTAAATGAGCTCCATTTTTATGATTTTTTAATTTTTTAATTTTTAATTTTGATTTTTCAATTTTTTTGGAATTTCAATTTTTTCAAAAAGATGGAGTTCGTTTTCAATTATGGCAAATTATCATGGTATCTACTCTATACCCCCAAACCTAAACTAAACATTGTCCTCAATGTTTCAAAATATGGAAAGAATTATAAAACAATATATGAAGAGGAACATGCTGAGTAGAGTAAAAGGAGAGAGAATACCCGATTGTACGGCGAAAGCTTGATTAAAACTCCGTTATTCAAGGCAAAAATCCATCATATTAGGAGTCACAATGGATGAGCACAAAATATACACAAAGGGAAATTTAACTAACACATTATCTACAAGAAAATTTGGTTTTTAATGGGATTGGACTTTTTGGAAAAAATTTGGTTTTGTTGGGATACATTTGGTTTTGATGGGAAAACGAAAAATTTTGGTTTTTAGGGAAAGATTTGGAAAACTTTTTGGTTATTTAGGGAAAGAGTGGACCAGTTTAGTCCACATAGACTGGGTCCTCCAGGTTGGTTGTTTCAATGTCGGGTGGAAATGGCTCAAGGAATGGCTTTAATCTCTGCCCGTTGACTTTGAAAACGTTCTTGTTGGAGACATCCTCCAGCTCTACAGCTCCATGAGGAAAAACTGTGCGTACTAGGTACGGACCCTTCCATCTGGAACGCAGTTTTCCTGGAAAAAGATGTAATCGGGAGTCATACAGCAAGACTTTCTGACCAGGAGTGAAGGATTTGCGCAGAATACGCTTGTCATGAAACATCTTCATCTTCTGCTTGTACAGCTTGGCACTGTCATAAGCCTCATTTCTCAATTCTTCCAACTCGTTGAGTTGAAGTTTCCGTTGAATTCCAGCTTCGTCCAGAGAAAAGTTCAGCTCTTTGATTGCCCAGTAGGCACGATGTTCTAATTCCACAGGTAGATGGCACGGTTTTCCATACACTAGACGATAGGGGGACATGCCAATTGGTGTCTTATAAGCTGTTCTATAGGACCACAAAGCATCATTCAATCTCAATGACCAATCTTTCCTGGACGGGTTGACCGTCTTCTCCAGAATGTGCTTAATTTCCCTATTAGACACTTCCACTTGTCCACTAGTCTGAGGGTGGTACGGAGTAGCAACCTTGTGAGTTATGACATACTTGCGTACTAAAGACTCAAAGTACTTGTTACGAAAATGTGAACCGCCGTCACTGATGATAGCTCTAGGGGTACCAAAACGTGAAAATATGTTCTCTTTTAGAAATGAAAGTACCACCTTGTGGTCATTTGTTCTGGTTGCTATGGCTTCTACCCACTTAGAAACGTAATCAACTGCAACTAGGATGTACAACTTGCTGTCAGACATGGGAAATGGACCCATGAAGTCTATCCCCCAAACATCAAAAATCTCCACAATCAAAATGGGGTTCGATGGCATCATGTTTCTCCTCGAAATGCTTCCTAGCTTTTGACAGCGTTCACAAGCAACACAATAATCATGGCAATCCTTGAACAATGATGGCCAATAGAATCCACACTGCAAGATCTTTGCAGCAGTTTTCTTGGCACTGAAATGGCCTCCACATGCTTGGTCATGACAAAAAGATATCACATCTTTCTGTTCAGTGTTGGGGACACATCTCCTAATGATTTGGTCTGGACAGTACTTAAACAAATATGGGTCATCCCAAAGGAAATGTTTGACTTCAGCCAGGAATTCAGAGCGGTCTTGTCTCGACCAACGTGAGGGCATCCTACCTGTAGCGAGGTAGTTAACAATATCAGCAAACCAAGGAAGGTCTGAGATAGACATCAGCTGTTCATCTGGGAATTATTCTCTAATCAGCTCACAATCATCAATAGACTCTAAAGTTAATCTAGACAAATGATCAGCAACCACATTCTCACAACCTTTCTTATCACGGATTTTGAGATCGAATTCCTGTAATAAGAGTATCCATCGAATAAGGCGAGCTTTAGCATCCTTCTTGGAAAGAAGATACTTCAAAGCCGCATGGTCTGTGTATATGATGATCTTAGACCCTATCAGATAAGACCTAAACTTGTCTAATGCGAAAACGACGGCAAGCAATTCCTTCTCGGTAGTTGAATAATTGAGTTGGGCATCATTAAGGGTTTTGCTAGCATAGTATATCACATATGGTAGTCTATCAACTCGCTGTCCTAAAACAGCACCAACAGCATAATCAGAGGCATCACACATAAGTTCGAACGGAAGCTTCCAATCGGGTGGTCGGACTATAGGAGCGGTGGTGAGAAGGGTTTTTAATTCCTCCCATGCCTTCACACAAGCAGCATCGAAATTGAAGGCAACATCTTTGGAGAGAAGACTGCACAGAGGTCTGGAGATTTTGCTGAAATCTTTGATGAATCGCCGGTAAAAACCAGCATGACCTAGAAATGATCTGATCTCCTTCACAGAGCAAGGTTGTGGTAGATGTTGAATGAGGTCAACTTTAGCTTTATCCACTTCAATTCCTTTCTCTGAGATGATGTGTCCTAGAACTATTCCTGAATTCACCATAAAATGGCATTTTCCCCAATTTAGAACAAGGTTCTTTTATTTACATCTGGATATCACGAGGGCAAGATGCTTCAAACATTCGTCAAACGAGGAACCAAAAATAGAGAAATCATCCATAAAGATCTCGAGAAAACTATCTATCATGTCAGAAAAAATGCTCATCATGCAACGCTGAAAAGTAGCAGGTGCATTACACAACCCGAAGGGCATACGTCTATAAGCAAACGTCCCAAATGGACACGTGAATGTAGTTTTTTCCTGATCTTCCGGAGCAATGTGAATTTGGTTATAACCGGAAAAGCCATCTAGAAAACAGTAGTGACTGTGTCCAGACACACGTTCTAGCATTTGGTCAATGAAAGGGAGCGGGAAGTGATCCTTCCTTGTTACTGTGTTCAACTTCCTGTAGTCGATGCATACTCGCCATCCTGTGGTTGTACGAGTAGGGACTAATTCATTCTTGTCGTTCTGAACTACAGTAATGCCTGACTTCTTAGGCACAACTTGAATGGGACTAACCCATTTGCTATCGGGAATTGGGTATATGATACCCGCATCAAGTAGTTTCAGGATCTCTCCTTTGACTACATCTCTCATGTTAGGATTAAGTCTCCTTTGCATTTCCCTCGATGGTTTGGCATTCTCTTCAAGGTTAATGTGGTGCATGCAAATGGTGGGACTAATTCCTTTGAGATCTGAGATGGTCCATCCTAAGGCCTCTTTGTGTTCCTTAAGTACTTCTAAAAGCTTACTTTCCTGTTCCGTGTCTAAACATGATGAAATAATGACAGGTAAAGTATCAGAAGAACCTAGGAATGCGTACTTCAACGTACTAGGCAATGTTTTCAATTCAAGCTTGGGTGGCTCAACAATGGATGGAATAAGCTTGGAATCAGAGAGTAGGGGTTCCACTTCATATTTCCTTTCAGTGACGTCCATTTGAGGTACAGATTCGAGCAGAGATAGGACGTCACTACAGTATGCATCATCATAGGAATCAGGTTAAAGTTCTCCATACATGCTTGAAAGGGGTCGACGGATAGAATGTTAGTCAACGAATCTTGCATTAATCCTTCAATCATATTAACTTCATGCACATCATCATCATCAAGATTCACAGGTTGTTGACTAATATCGAACACATTCAATTCTACCGTCATGTTACCAAAAGACAGTTTCAACACTCCATTCCGACAGTTATGATCGCGTTGGACGTAGCCAAGAAAGGACGTCCTAAGATGACAGGAATGTGACAGTCTGGGTTTTGTACAGGTTGAGTGTCTAAGACAATGAAGTCTACGGGAAAATAGAATTTGTCAACCTTGATCAAAACATCTTCGACCACTCCACGAGGAATCTTGACAGATCGGTCTGCCAGTTGTAGAGTGATAGATGTTGGTTTCAACTCCCCAAGACCTAACTGCTCATAAACAGAATATGGCAGTAGGTTAACACTTGCACCTAGGTCTAATAACGCTTTATTGACCGTGTGTTCTCCTATAGTGCAAGAAATTGTTGGACATCCTGGATCCCTAAACTTGGGTGGAGTTTTGTTCAGAATGATGGAACTCACCTGCTCAGCTAAGAAAGCACGTTTTTGCACATTGAGCTTGCGCTTTTGAGTACACAAGTCTTTGAGGAATTTGGCATAAGCAGGGATTTGCTTGATTGCTTCAAGAAAAGGAATGTTGATGTTGACTCTCTTGAACAGATCTAACATCTCATTGTAATGGGTACTTTTCTGTTGATAGATCAATCTTTGAGGAAATGGGGCAACAGGAGAATGAGTTGGCAAAGGGACATTCACAGCAGTAGAATTGTCAGATTTTCCAACTTGCTCAGATTCTTTGGTTTTCTGGGGTTGTGGAGACAGCGTGGAATTTGTATCAGATCATTAGGTTCGCCCACGTTGTTCTCGATGACTTTACCACTTCGGAGGGTGGTAATGGCATGGATTTGATCGGTGAGGTTTCAGTGCAGGATGTTGTGCCTGTTTGAAATATCCTCTTTGGATTTTGTTGGGGTTGGCTCGGAAGTTTACCCTTTTCTCTCTCTCACACATTTGATCCATCTTTTGATCTAGATTTTTCTGACTTTGCATCAAACTCTGGAACATTTCCTCTAGGGTGGATAATCTCTTGTCGGTATTGTGTTGAGGATATGATTGTTGTTGAGAGTTTGATTGTTGTTGAGGGTTTCTCGGGTGTTGATAACCTTGATTGTTCTGATATCCCTGATTGTTTTGATAGCTCTGATTGGGTTGAGATGGTCCTCCTGAGTGGGTCCTTTTGACCATGAAAAGTTAGGGTGGTTTCTCCATCCTGGATTGTAGGTCTGTGAATAAGGGTTATGCTCTGGTTTTTGAAACATGGCATGTGCCTGTTCAAGCCTAGATCCTGGACTGCAAGCAAATCGGACAATTTTGGAATTGATGGTTGGGGTCGTTACAAGCAGCACAAAGACGAAGCGACATGTTCTCGGAGAGTAGTGGTGGAAGGTTTTGAATTTTTATGTAGTTCTAACTCTTCTAATCTCCTAACTATTGATGCCATGTTTGCTCTTCCCTCAAAATCCGCTTCAATCCTAAAAGCCTTTGCTTCGGATGTAGTCTTTCTGGTTTCACGGATGGATTCCCACTGTTGCGTCTTTTCAGCTACTTCAATCAAGAAGTCCCAAGACGCGTCAGCAGTTTTATCTACGAATAGACCATTACACATCGACTCAACCGTTGTTCGGGTGGACACATCTAGACCTTCATACAAAATTTGCACAAGTCTCCATTTTTCAAAACCATGATGGGGACATTGGAGCAATAATTCATTGAATCTCTCCAGGTATCTAGCTAAGGTCTCACCTTCTAATTGCACAAAGCTATTCAGACTTTGACGAATTGTCGCAGTCTTGTGGTTCGGGAAAAACTTTTTGAAAAACTCCTTTATGAGGTCATCCCATGTCATGATGGATTGAGGCTGTAAAGCATAGAGCCAGGCCTTTGCCTTATCTTTCAGGGAGAAAGGAAAAAGCCTTAACTTCAGGGTTTCGTCGGTCATTTGAGTGAAACGCAGAGTTCCACAAATTTCCTCGAATTCTCTCACGTGGTGGTACGGGTTTTCATTCTCAACACCTCTAAAAATAGGAAGCATCTGTATTGTGCTTGATTTCAGCTCATAATGGCCATTAGCCTCGGGCAGCAAATACAAGAAGGTTGACTGGCTCTAGTTGGGTACATATAATCCTTGAGGGTACGGGGTTCTCCCATTGTTTCTGGTTGATCTGGACTGTCTCCCTCAGAACTTAGAATTTCGATAGGTTCGTCTGGGTTAATTCTAACAAGTCTGTTTGTCTGGTCTCTGTAGGTCACAATCATGTCCTAGTAGGTACCTTAACTAACATGTTGGTCAGACAGAGCAATCGGAAACAATTTGGCCCACAAGGGTTATGAAGATTTGGTTTTGAATGGGTTTTGGTTTAAAGAAGGGGTTTTGTTTTTGTTTTAAAAAAATTTTGGGTTTTTGAAAAAAAATATTTTTTTGAACTAAACCTAGCATAAATTAGCACAACTCATAAAAGAAAATAAAAACAATAATAATAATTAAAACAAACCCATAAAAGAAAAAAGAAAAATAAAAGAAAAATAAAAGAAAACAAAAAAATAATTACAGTCCCAAATATAAAAAAAAAAAAAAAATAAATAAAAATTATTACAATCCCAAATAAATAATTAAATTAATTATTACAAGCCCAAATTTGAATTTAAATGAGGCCCAAGTGGGTTAACTCATGGGTTAGGCTTACTTGTTTTTTTGGAGGGAAGCCCAAAAATAGGCTTTTAGTCCCCTTTTAGTTGCACAGCCCAGTTGGGCTTTAGGATCGTCCTAAGCAGCTCACGTCCAAGCCCAGCAGCAACAGGTGGAGCAGAGCCCAGCAGCAGCAGCAACGAAGCCCAGCTCACAGAAGACCACGAGCCCAGCAACAAAAGGAGGCAGAGCCCAGCAGCACTTGGTGAAGCCCAATTCAGAAAAGTACAAGCCCACTAGAAGAAGGCAGAGCCCAGCAGCTTCACTTGGCAGCAGCAGTTGCTTTGGTTCACCAGCAGCAGCAGCAGCAACAACAGCAGTTAGCAAGTGAACAAGATAGCAATGAACACACACAACTATGCAAGCACAACAAGGCCACAACAGCTATGAAAACTTCAAAAATATGGCAGCCAGCTCCCCGGCAGCGGCGCCAAAAACTTGGTGTGAAAATGAAAAGCACACAAAACACTTGCAAGTATACAAGGCCAAGATTTGTAATAAAAGGGTGAGTAGGGGTTTGTCCACAGGGAGAGGAGCATATAAGAAGTTTTCCTAGCTAAAGTGTGTAGTGATGATGCAAGGCAAAGCAATATGGCATACAGACAAGAACCACAGCAGCAAGGAACCACAGCAAGGAAAACAGACAAGAACCAAGGCTTGGAAGCCAAGGGCAAGGTGAGGATTGTGCACTGACTTCAGTGCACAAAAGGCTTCAAAGTGCAAGAAGAAAAAGGCAAGAAAATTAACTGAATTGAAAGCACACAGGACTGAAAATGCAAGTTACTGAGAAGGGATTGGTGGTTAAGCCAAGGCTTAGGATCCACCTTGTGTCCTAATCAAATGACATGTTTCTAGGTTGTGTTTGATCCTATGCATACATCTAGAAATAGAAGAATACTAAATTGCTCACTAGTTTGCCCCTAGCATTGGCTGTCTTTTGACAGTACAGCCAATCACAGGCTCTATGAGCATTGGTATCTCCCATTTGCTCAATCAAAACATAGCAACAGGAGAACTATCCTAGCTTCTAGTCACATGACAGTGCACAAGGCTTCAGCTGAGCCTTGGCCTGATGCTGTTTAGCTCATGCTAAACATGATATAGCAACATACATACATTAAGACAGATGATTCATACACAATTAACATTCAAGATAAAATTCTAAAAACACATGCAACATTAACCATCAACAGATAAGCAACTGAAATTGAAGTTCATTAAAAATTTGGCTCAATTCTCTACTGGCTAGTCCAGAGAGATACACAGTGTCCTCTACACACTTCACATAACATCAATTTATACCCATTACACATTTTTAGGTTTTCCCCCAATTTTCCCCCAAAATCAGTAGAACTAGGGTTTGGTGAAATTGATTTACCTACTGTTGATGATATATTCGCTCCATCTCGTCGACCCACTCTCCAATTACTTCTTCTCGTTCCTCTCGAGCTCCAATTGATGCTTTAATCATCACTTATATCCCCAATTTCTCACCTAGGGTTTCAGTGAGCAGAGAGATGAGAAATTGAGGTTATTAGTGATGCTAAAGAGATGGTACGTGATGGTGATGATGGGCTTAGGTAGAATAGAGTTGGGGAGAAAATAGTGGAGTGATTTGGGGTGAGTTGGTGGTGATGGAGACGGACATGGTGGTGGTACAGAGTATGGTGGTTCTGCAGAGGGGGTTGATGGAGGAGATGGGTTCGACAGAATGGGGAAGGGTGCGTTTGTTTGGGGTGTAGGTGCTCGGTCGCTAGGGTGTGAGGCGAGTGTATCGAGTTTGATGATCTGCAACGCTGAGCCGTGGGATAGGGAGATGAAAGATCAATCGGACGGTGAGATGAAGTGAAGTTTGTAGCGACCGCTGGATTATATAATACAACAAAATCAACGACGCCAGATGGAGTTAGGTGTTGTAGTGTAAGGCGGAGATATCAAACGTTGATGAACAGCAAGGGAGCGACCGTTGGATTCAACTACCATCTAATCTGAAGGCTTGGAATTTCAGCGCTGTGGTGCTCGGCAGAGACTTCAGATTTTGATGCTCTATGAAGGAGCGACCGTCGGATGCTTCTGAGAACTGATCTGATGGCTGAGAACGGAGGCGCTTTTGTGTGTAGAAAATGAGGTTGTGCGCACCATTCTTCGCGGCTTCCTTGCGTAATTTCTCCCGGCTTTTCACTACTTTTCTGCTCTTTTCGCTCCGCGACTCATCCGAACTTTATTTATTACCTAAAAATGCAAAATTAATTAATAAAAATATTTATTCTTGAAAACAATGAAAATACAGAATATGGGATAAAATGTAGAATTACTGCACAAAAGATGAGTTAAAAGCCAACAAAAAAGGGATAAAAATATACAATATTTGGCACTCATCACTAGTGAAACAAGATATTATGGAATCACAAACGACGAGAAGAAGGTATTTGTGACTACTTTTCTATCTTGCCTATGGGAGAAATTAATCTCAAGCCAATCTTACTATTGTACTCAAATACGATAGAAATAACAAGATCAAATCACGCAACTACAGAGAAAATAGTTGGGTCTGGCTTCATAATCCCAATGAATTCTTCAAGTCGTTAACCTACATGGTCTTGATAGAAACCTAAGGTTAAAGGAGAATCGACTCTAGCTTATACAACTAGTATCACACAGGAGGTGTGGGGATTATGTTTTCCAGTTGCTACAGTTCTCCTTTATATAGTCTCCATATCAGGGTTTGCAATCTAAGTTACCTTGGTAACAAAGCATTCAATATTCACCGTTAGATGAGAACCTGATTAGATTCAAGCTTATATCTTTCAATCGTTAGATCGAACTTAGCTTGTTATACACAAATGAAATGTAACTTCATGTAGGTTTGAGTGACCGTACCTGAACGTGTACACTTAGTTGGTTCAACAATAGTTAACCAATGTATAGCCATATGAGCACTTTCATATCAACCTTATTCGTTTTCACCATAACTAGTTCAAATGACTCAAAAAAACTAGTTAGGGAGTTGTTCAATTTCTTAGATCTCATAGAAGTATACAAGACACAATCGAAGAAAAAAAGATTTTGATTCACTCGATTCGACTCATGAACATTATAGCCACAGTTTGCAAATATTACATTCCTTAATTTATAAATGTCTTAGTTCACGAATAAACCGTTTTTTTTAGAAAATAACCCACTTAAGTATGCATACCGGTACGCATACATAAGTACCCGGATTGAGCTTGTTTTTGGTTCACAAACTCTAGCAGAAATTCACGGGATGTGAACTTCCGGCAGTACGCGTACAGGTACGCGGACTTAGCTCCGGAAATCTTAAACCAATAAAGTACACATACTTTGATTCAAGGATTTTGGACTTACACAAGTATGAGTTCACATACAATGTTATATCCATTCATGGTTATATATTCTAAAATCTCATTTCAATCATTGAAACTTTCTTAGAGGATGTTATATAGTTGTTATTCACAAACTATTTTTCATCAAAGAGATTTTCAAGTTATTGAAATGATTAACATGACTTTCTTCACGAGTAAAGATGAACTTGGCCAAAGAAAAAGCTTACCAACACATATTACAAGATATAGATAAGCGAGATAAACTCGGCTCGAAATAGCAAATGTGTATAATCAAAGTCTATATAACAATACGACTTTTGTCTCAAGATAGGAGATAACATAGATAGACTTTTGAGTGATAGATAAGTTCAAGTCTCCACATACCTTTTTGTCGATGAAGTTCCACCAGTTCCTTAAGTAGTTCTTCGTCTTTGGATGATGAACTCCGTGGAGTCTAGAGCTCAACTACACTTACTATCCTAGTCCGAGACTTAGATATAAGTATACCACAAATCAAGACTTATAGTTTTGGCAACTAAACTTGACAAACAAGCTTGAGATAGCAACGCTTGCGAGTTCGACCGAGCACTGCTCTAACAAAATCGATTTTGCTTCAATTGTGTATTGTATACTTCTATGTGAATATAAAAAATTGAACAAATCCATAACTACTAGTTTCATTTGAGTCATTTGAACTAGTTGTGATTAAGATAAATAAGGTATGTTGATATGAAAGTGTTCATATGGCTAACTCCAGTTAACTATTATTGAGCCAACCATGTGCACACATTTAGGTACGGTTACTCGTACCTAAATGAAGTCACATTTCATTTGTGTATAACAAGTTAAGTTCAATCTAACAGTTGAAAGATATTAGCTTGAATCTAATTAGGTTTTCATCTAACGGTGAATAATTGAATGCTTTGTTACCAAGGAAGCATTGATTGGAAACCCTGATTTGAAGACTATATAAGGGAGAACTCTAGCAATTGGGAAACCTAATCCCCACACCTCTTGTGTGATACTAATTGAGATTAGAGTCGATTCTCCTTTAACCTAGGTTCTTCCTAAAACCATTATAGGTTAACGACTTAAAGATTTTATTGGGATTTTGAAACCAAACCCAACTATTTTCTCTGTAGTTGCATGTTCTGATATTACTTTGTTCTATCGCGTTGAGTATTATATTCTCTAAGATTTTCTCGAGATTTAATCTCCGATAGGTAAGATAAAAAGTAGTCACAAACATCTTCGTCTCATCGTTTGTGATTCCACAATATCTTATTTCGCTTCCATACGATTAAGATTATTGTGAGGTGATTGATATTACTAGGTTGTTCTTCGGGAATATAATACCGGTATATCAATTGGTTCCTGTTCAACTTTTACTATCAAAATACGGAACAAAACTCGTAGGTATTTCTGTGGGAGACAGATTTATCTATTCAATAGATTTTTCTGTGTGAGACAGATTTGTTTATCAAGTCTTCGACTTTTGGTCGTAGCAACTCTTAGTTGTGGGTGAGATCATCTAAGGAAATCAAGTTACACAAATCATGATCCTTTGACAAAGCCTACTTAAAAAGGCTAAAACTTACCCCACTAGATCAAAAAGTTACACAAATCCTAAGAAGTCACACAATATGAGACCGGAAATTAGGGTTAGTGAAAACTGAAATAACATCTCATAAACGAAAGCAAAACATAAAATATATTCATTCACAACAAGCTGTGCAATCGAAACAACCATCAAAAAGAATGATTCAAAGGATTTGAATAAAAGCTTAATCATTCATATTATTGATAGTTTTTGAATAGAATTTAGACAAATATTGAAATAAATCAACAATTGATTAGTGTATTCTTATAAGAACTGAATCCTATATATCTTTACATGCCTTTTCTGTGATATCCTTCAGATTGGTTTCGAATTCTGTAAGATTTTCTTGTTGTAATCCAACATCTTCATATGATAGATATCAACATTATTGCATGTGGTTGACCACTGAATATGCTTCAACTTTTGCTCATAACAAAAGATTCCATGTTTTGCATCAACAATTAAATCCATGAGTAATTTTCTTCTTCCAATAAGTTGTAAAATTCCTTCGAAAAAACTGGTTGCATTAACCTTTGATGGAGAGGATTTAATGGGAAAAGGACAATATTCAGAACAAAGTTCGAATCTCCCTTTTTCAGTGGAGGTAATTAAGTCGAGAATTTTCTCGACCTCTTCAATGTAGTACTCACAAACAGCTTCACCACTTTCTTCACCATTCTTCATAAAAAGAATAGTATGAAGTTCTCTGGATAAAGGCCGAAATCTACATGTGTTAATCATAACAGAAATCTCTTTCCTTAAATTTTCCACATATTCCTCCTTCTTACAAAAACACATTATAAACAATAGTTTTTGTTATACAAGAGGTTTCTCTTAATATTTAGATATTGTATTTTGAAATATAAAACCGAACCTGATAAAACATATAGCTTTCGAGCGGTTCAAATAAGGAAGTTTATGAAATTTCGAAAGTATTCCCAAACTAGAGTTGGTGCAAGAAAAATGAAATATAACCGGAACTTATATTTTATTCACATATGTTCCATTTTTATTTTTTTATTCAAAAAAAAAACTCAGGCGCAATCAGTTATTTCTAACTGATTTCCTTTTCCGTGTTTTATGATGAGACCAGTTACCACAAGTCATACAAGACTTTGTACCACAAGATATCTCTAGGTCATTTTATTGTATGTATTGTTAATATGAAAATCTTACAATTAGGCGTATTGTTAACAGAGATGGAACTACTGCAGATCCACCTCCACCAAAGCTTTTACTTTTCTCAACCAGTTTTAGCGGATGATTTCTAAAAGACATGGTATTAGATATGTACTAGAGAGTAGTAACTAAACTGTTTTGTGAAGGGATAGGTCCAAGAGGAGAGAATATATAAGAGATAGTTTATGGCTTCCCTTGTGTTTTAGATTTATGGTTTTGTCTAAGACATAGGATTTGAGATTTCTTTATCATACTTTGAGATCTGCCGTTTATATTAGGGTTAGTTGTGATCGTCAATTGATTTATGCTATTTTGTTTAACGGCTGATTTGTACTGCATGGATTACCATAAATGAAAGGGGCACACAACTTTACAACTTTGAGATATGCCCGTTAAAATTAGGGTGATCGTTGATGGTTTTCTTATATTTTGTTTGACGGTTGATTGTATTGTACTGTATTGTATTGTTAATATGAAAATCTTCATTTCGATTTTGTATTATATCTCTAGGTCCTTTCGATTACGAAACAAGTTTCGTATATGTACTTCCTTTAAACATATGTAATAAACATATTTTCCTAGGATGAAATCACACCTATATCCAATATACAATCAAGTAACGAGTTACACAGATTATGCCAATGTCACATTTACGAAGTTAAAAAGATAAACGTGATACATCATAACCAAATATTATTCCTTGACACTTTGATCATAATAAAATGACAATGTATACTACTAGAGAATTGAATATAAACTCGCATGTTGTATTTTAATATTAAATGACTTGAAAGCAATGATATGAATGAAAACAAGTCAAGTCGGTATCACAATACCTCAAGTGGAAGGATGATGTCTTCGTTGTAGTCGATACGTCTTCAGAGTAATACTTGTATGTATGAACATTCCTAAATTTTCTAGTCTAACCTAAATGAAGTAGACTCTAGTGCATTTAATCAAGCGACTCTAATTGAGTTTTGATACTAAAATATGAGAACCAACCTTGACATACCAACGCTTGATGGATTCAATCGAGCAATGCCCTAACAATGCAAAATGAGGTAGAAAATGACAAGATTTTATATAGAGAAGCCCAAAAGATTTAAAACAATGAGTGATTTTTTGTTAAACGTAGAAGCAATGGTTTTCAAAAACATACATATGAGTGAAAATCAAAAAAACTTGATCTTTTTAGAGAATGTGTTAAATACTTCAAGGATCGTGCTATCCCGCGCTGCCGCACAAGAAAGCTACATAAGCTAGCAGGTTACTAGACGTTCTGAAAAGTCGAGGGTACCCAAATATACCTCAAGATAAAACTTTTTCCTACCTATAAGTCCTTTCTCCGAAAGTGATTTTCTATGGACTGAGTCGAGACAATAAATAATCGGTTCACACTTCGTGTAATCGTCTATGGATACGAGATCGAGACAATACAACAACGAAGTATGTTTACTTGATACAAAGGTTCAGACTTAACCAAACACAATAGGATTTATTATCAAGTAAATAGGAATTAACGTTTGTGTAATTTATATTAATTATAATAAAAAATTATAATGCGGAATATAAAAGTAAATGACACAGAAAGATTTTGTTAACGAGGAAACCGCAAATGCAGAAAAACCCGGGACCTAGTACAGAACTGAATACTATCAGGATTAAGCCTCTACACAAAATTACACTAACTTCGTATAGTTCAGACCAAGTAACTAACCTATATTTCACCTAGTTCCTTCTGTATTCCCACGCCTCCAACTTATAAATAAGTCACGTACTTGGAACAATTCCTTTGGTCCGTATCCAAACAGTAAAGGAACAACAAATATGTTTGGTATCAACTCTATTCAACCAAGTGATATGATTCGGACAAAGGCACTTCCATTTATCTCAACATAAACTCCTTTGTCAGGTCCTTAGATCTATCTTATATTCAATCACCCAAAGGTAATCGATTAAGATTAAGCCAACAACACCTTTAATCTGAAGAACCGTGTTGATTCCGATCTACTCAATTAATCAATCCAATCTACCACAAGGATAAATCGATATTAATTGGATCCTCTTTTACCGAAACAAGTATTGTGCACATCAAAGATTATAAAACCCAAGTCAGATCTTCAATATCTTTTTTGTCTTCAAATCTTCGTAAATCTTCAATAAAAACCTGCACACAATCACTTGAATCTCTTGTGGTCAATCGATATACTATTTTAATGCTTTTGTAGAAAATAAAAGTAAATCCAATCATCCAAAAATAAATGGTGAAATGTGAAACTAAAACAGTGCTTGCCACACAAAAAAAGCCAGCAAGGTTACCCGAGACACCAAAACGAAACAGAGAAGGGATGATACACAAGTGGAACGGTCTAATTGAAAACAAGGAGGTCAAGCACGTACACATGCTTTACCCTGAATCATGGTTTTGTGGGGCTCAGAAGAACAGTCGTGTGATTTTCAGCAAATTGCAAGCAGAAAACATTATAGTGGGTTACTATGCCATATGTCGTCGCATATTTACACATCCAGTTTTGGGAAGTTGAAAAGGCATTAGCTGTTAAGGAAAGCCTGTTAGGTAGTGGAATATTGGAACAAATAAATGGGTCCAAGTGAATATCTTATTGGAGGGAGAAAAATGAATTAAAAATATTTTGCTTTCTCATCGATGGGATTATTTTTAAGTCTACCAATTATGCATACAAGCAAAATGAAGAAGAATATATATGGGGAGATCACATTGATGACCACCATGCAAGTTTCAATTAAGGATAATTAAGAGAATGACGACACGCCTTTATTTGGTATATATTTTCTGTATTGTGAAGAAGAAAAAGGGGGGGTTCTGGTGACTGTTTTTGGGGAGGTCTGTTTGGAGGCTAGAGAAGCCAACGAACAGAAGGAGAAGAGGAGGCCGCCGCCGGTGCTACTGTGAAGTTCCGTGAAGGATTGGAGCAGAAAACAAGGGAAAGGAGAAGAGGCGATTCGATTGTGGTGATGCACAGTCGATTGGTTTATTTTCATTTTCCTAGTAATTTATTTTTATGGGTTTTAAGAAATCCATCTCCATGTTTTGTTAAATTTCATAACTAGGGTTCTTCGGTGGAAACCATTTCTTGCAATAGACCATGAATAAATTGATAATATTTGTTTTAGGCAATTATGAATTGATTCAAATAATTTTATCTTTACGCTTTATTGATTTTCTATAAAATAATTGTTGTTGCTTCATCGGCTTTGTACTACAATAGCCTAAGTGCATTAATTTATATGGTTTTGCAATTTTATTTGTTATAGTATTTGATAGTCCATGCTTAGGTTAAATCATTTGATGGGTTATACTTAGACGCCGCAAATAATAATCGTGAATGCATAAATACGTAGTTCCAATGATTTGCTTGCCATTATAATTTGATAAGCCATGCTTTGGAGACTTTGATGGGTTATGCTTAGGAGATGCAAGTTATATTAGAGAAAATATACCGATAATAGGTGTTGCAATAGAACAAAGATATAGACGTGTATTTAGAATTATGAATCATTTTCGGCATCGAATAGAAATAATGGTGGAATCCATAGACATTGGTTACCGACACTCTCTCATTGCATTTTGTTAATTTTATTTATTTATTTTTATTGTTTCAAATTCAATTCTAAAATCCCAAAAATCATTTCTGGTTAATTAATTAGAGATATTGATTAGAGTACTTCCACCGCTCCCTATGGGTTCGACCCGTACTTGCCTCTGTCTACTTGTTAGACACCGTGCGATTGCGGTTATTATATAAATAGGCATCTCCGGATCCTATCAGTTGTTCATAAGATATGCAACGAATAAAAAAACCAATAACACCTGGCAATTTCCTTTTCGGTCCACAAACAAGTTTATGAACTTACTTCCTTAGAACACATGTAAACATTGTTCCCTAGGATAAAATCCCCACCTCATACCCATACATAATCACAATAGCATTTAAATAATTATGGCGATGTCTTATCTACAAAGTTTAATGGTTAAGCAATAAACATCTTATTGTATTCCTTAATACTATGTCTATCTAGAGTTCACATATGCTTCGAAGTTATGTTTTCAATATGCACGACTTGAAAGATACGTTAGGGAATAAAACAGTTCAAGTCAAATATCACTAACCTCAAGTGGAAGGATGATTGTTGTCGTTGTAGCTCCTTGCTTCTTCACATCTTCAATACTTCGCAATACTTGTAATGTATCATATCCTAATACTTTCAATCTAACCTATACGAAGTTGACTCTAGTACATAATCAAGTGACTCTTAACATGAGTTTTGATTCACTAAAATATGACAACCAAACTTGACATACCAACGCTTGGTGGGTTCAACCGAGAAATGCTCTAACAATCTCCCCCTTTGTCAATTTAGTGACAAAACTCTTACATCATATGGATAAACAAATTACAAGAATTCATTACAATCCGCTTGATTCCCGATTCAACAACATAGTAAAACTGCTTACATTCAATCCTTGAAAATGCCGTTGTTGACATTATAATAACGAAGCTAATACTCCCCTTAAGGAAGATAGGTAGATATTCAATCCGCACGTCCTCTTTATACCAATTTATATGACATGTTACTCCCCCTTAGTCTGTGCTTTCACTCTTTCGTTAGATAAAACATGCAAGTACCAATGTTTTATTCCCTAGCGATGCCAATCAATATAAAATCAATGCCAGCATCACCAGTTTACTCCATATATTTCTCCCCTTTTTGTCACAAAAATGACAAAGAAACGAAAAAATAAAGGACAACACGAAAAGAATCTTACAAATCTCAGAATAGACTTACAAACTTGTAGAGTTAGGCACGAGGGTTCCACACATCACGTTCTGATAACCAATATCAAAGCCGAAACTATAAGTAGTCTTATTTTGATATGTTACCAAGGAAACAATTGTCCGAAACAATTTTTCCAATTTAGTTTAGCAAACCAAAAACAACTAATCACATTAGTCCCTTTGCTAAACCTATTGTTCAAGAAAAACCGCTTAATTCGATAAGACCAAAATAAAGATAAACTCCATTTTTCTCATCAGGTTCTAATTATCCATAACTTAGACTTTTCAATATTAAAAAAGACAAGTACTAGGTTAGTTAAATAGAATTCCTTGTTTAGGCATTCAATTAGACTTGAATAACCGAAACCTCACTTTGATAAGACAAACTAAGATCAGAATTAACTTAGTTTCTTATCCGGAATCGAATTGGACTAAAAAACTCATCCCGTACACAAATTATTTTGTTAAGCCATAAATAATTCGTACAAACCAAAATAAATCAACTTGCATAATTATTCACCTCAACCGGAAGCAATTGAAACAACATAGACATTAAAAGTACCGCAAATTGCACCGTAATTTTGTAATCCTAAACAATTGATACCATACAAAAGCAAGATAACAATGGTTTTTCTTAACCAGAACCAATTGAATCACACACACATCAATTGTACCGAAATTTTGTAAGCCTAAACAATTGATACCACACATAAAGCAAGATAACAATAGTTTTTCTTAACCGGAACCAATTGAAACACATATCCACACACACATCATGGAATAAATATCAATTGAACCGAAATTTTGTTAAGCAAAAGCAACAAATATATATAATATAAACTCAGGATTTTCTTAAACAAGAAAATAATTAACTAACAAGATTGTTACCTCAAACTTCGCATCAACTTCTCCAATACGATAGCATCTTCGTCCAGGGAGAATTGATATCGAAATATCACCACGTTGTCATCCTTATACATAAACAAAATAATAACAAGACACCTCAACCTTTACCAGAGAAAGGTGAAAACCGGTTTTAACAATTGCAAGCAAAAGTTGAAAACCGTCGAAACACATATGCTTTTATGCTAAACCAAAACCGATTCAACATATTGTGTCTTTTTCACATATAGTTTCTATCAGAACCCCTCATGATCCTTTGATAAGTCTTACCTACTAGGGCTAGAACTTAATCTCGCTAAATAAAAAAGTCACCCAAACCATAAGGGTTCAAAATATATGAGATCGAATATTAAGGTAGTAAAACTGAAATCAAACATCCCATAAACATACATAGCAATAATTCATAATGACAAATTAAACCAAAAGAAGTGCATACACTGCATTAAAACCTTTAACACATCTTATTGTTACACAAAGGTTCTTACTAGGGATATAGCCTTTAAACAAAAGCTCATACACAGACTCACAATAATACATAATATTATACACTGATAGTTGTAAAACCTAGTCCGAGATACCCAAGTCAGTATCCTCTTCCGAAGAAGTATCTTGATACTTGTCTGAGATGCCGCACAAGGCTTCAGCAAGATCTGGATGGATGTTTGTAGAATGATCAATCAGTTCTACTATGCAATCATTCTTTCTCTGTAGTCTTCTATTAAGAGTTTGTGGATCCCCTTCAATTCTTATAGGAGGAGGAGCACTGCAGACTTGTACTCTCATTCTGTTGAGAATTCCTTCTCCTAATTTCTTTGGAATCTTTTCCCTGGCGTTTGGCCAGACAATTCCAAAAGAGCTGCATATTCTTGTGATCAAACAAGCAAAGCCAGGAGTTCTTCTTTTACCCCTTCGAATTGTGATCATTTGTCTGATCATTAGCCCATAGAAATCAAAAATTTTGACCCCTCTGACAAGATGATATACAAGTTTAGCAACATCTCTAGTCCATTTTGTCTTATGCATATTGCTAGGATATAGGTTTGCACAAGCTAGTTTTCCAAAGACTTTGAGATGAAATTCAATATTGTGAATAAGAAGGGAGTTACCTGACCATGTTCCCCCAATTACTGAAGACATGGTATGTCAACTCTGTACCTTTCATCCGAACATGGTAAGAAGGTATTCATGAAAGGATAGAGAATCAATTCTGAAATTACTTGTTTGTTGACTTCAAACGATCTTGTACCAATCATAGTTAAAAAAGTACAGCCTTCAAAGTTCATTTCATGCATATTGGCATAAAATAGCTTCACAAGGTCCGAAGTTGCCTTGAAAGAGCTTTCATGAATGATACCCCATTCTCGATGCTTCACAAAATTCATATATTTCGTATCTGAAACTCTGACAAATAACATTTCCATGATGGGTTCTTTAATTGAACCGAACTTCATAAGGCATTCATCATTGACAAAGTAATTTTGAGAACTAACATCATAGGTAAGGCTAGGCATGGTGTCATATTGTTGTTTCTAGTTGTGTAGAGCATATCATTTCTATTTGAACTTTCTTCAATATTGAAATTTCTTCTACCCCTATTAGCCATTGACTCAACAAATAGAGTAAGAGTCCACTTACAATCGACATGCCCTGTTGAGTGTTGAAACTCCTTGCTTAAGTTGAATTGGAGCAATTCGATAAAAACCCTTTGTTCTTGTTGCAACTTAATATTGATTGAAGCAAAAATTTCCACTTGAATCGAACATGCAAAAAACACAAGTGAAGAGTTTTTGAACCTTTGTTTGCTGTAGAGGTCTCTTTGTGGTCGGAGAAGATAGAGGAAGAAATATTCCCATTTTTCTTTGTTTTTATCACCAATACAAACGTGTACTTGGATGTGGATCCGGATTCGGATATGACCAATAACCAAGTATTGAAACTTGATGAGGGATAACCAACAATCGGTTCTCTGACCAATATTAGTTTGTTTTGGTTGTGACAACTTAGACATACTAGGTGTTGACATGAAGCTATTTGTCAATGAAATTTCACCTGAAAAGTCATGACTAGTTTTATTAGGCTCACCACCTATATCAGAGTCATTATATTTTTCAAGAAGGAATTCTTCTGAACAGTTATAGTGAAAGTCTTCTTGAAGAATATCAGATTCTTCTGAGGTATAATTCGTCAAATACTCATGAATGAGTTGATTTACTTTAGAATTATTATTTTTCTTTGAGTAGTCCAGTTCTTTGAGGAACTCACCAACTTCATTTTGAACTCTACTAGAGTCTTCAAGGATCTTGAGTGTTTTAGATAGTGACTCATCTTCCTTTTGTTGATATATCTCAATCTCATTCTTTAAGTCAGAAAGTTTTTTTTTCCATTTCTGCAAATTCAGAAAGTTTTCTGTCAATCTTGCTAGAAGCATCTTCAGTGAGATTAACATATAAGCGACATTCGTCGAATGTCTAAAATTCTTTTGAACGAAGCGACTCAACAATTTCAGTGTTTGACATTCCTTCAAACAATATTGAGTCATCTGATCTTGGTATTACGCTAACTGAATCGGACATTAGATTCAATTCTTATAGGTTGGATCGCACCAAAGACAGATTGTTAGATCTTTTCGTGTTTTCCGGATCTGATACCAATTGAAAAGGCGAGGGTACCCAAATATACCTCAAGCTAAAACTTTTCCCACATATAAGTCCTTTCTCCAAAAGTGATTACTATGGACTGAGTCGAGACAATACAACTAATCGGTTTACACTTCATGTGATCGTCATTGGATACGAGATCGAGACAATACAAAAACGAAGTATGTTTACTTGATACAAAGGTTCGGACTTAACCAAACATAATAGGATTGCTTATCAAGTAAATAGGAATTAACGTTTGTGTAATTTACTTTAATTATAATAAAACAATTATAATATGGAATATAAAAGTAAATGACACAGCAAGATTTTGTTAACGAGGAAACCGCAAATGCAGAAAAACCCGGGACCTAGTACAGAATTGAATACTCTCAGGATTAAGCCTCTACACATAACTACACTAACTTCGTATAGTTCAGACCAAGTAACTAACCCTATAGTTCACCTAGTTCCTTCTGTATTCCCACGCCTCCAACTTATAAATAAGTCACGTACTTGGAACAATTCCTTTGGTTCGTATCCAAACAGTAAAGGAACAAAAAATATGTTTGGTATCAACTCTATTCAACCAAGTGATATGATTCAGACAAAGGCACTTCCGTTTATCTCAACATAAACTCCTTTGTCAGGTCCTTAGATCTATCTTATATTCAATCACCCAAAGGTAATCGATTAAGATTAAGCCAACAACACCTTTAATCCGAAGAACCGTGTTGATTCCGATCTACTCAATTAATCAATCCAATCTACCACAAGGATAAATCGATATTAATTGGATCCTCTTTTACCGGAACAAGTATTCTGCACATCAAAGATTATAAAACCCAAGTCAGATCTTCAATATCTTTTTTGTCTTCAAATCTTCTTAAATCTTCAGTAAAAACCTACACACAATCACTTGAATCTCTTGTGATCAATCACGCACAGAACGGAGTCTGTTAACAATGGATTATCACAAGATCGTCTTTAGAACTAACAACAGTCTAAATATCCCTGTCGAAACTCTGAACTAGTTTGAGTGAATCTTATATCAGAAGAGAAGATTCTCAAGAATAAACAAACTAGGTGCAATCAGATTTCAACCACTGTTAGTCAATCAAATCAATCGAAAACAAAAGATACACCACAATTATCTAGTTTCCCACCAACAGGTCGCGCTAGAGCTTCTCAATCCCAAAGAAGACTTTAAACTGAGCGGCCGTAAGAGATTTCGCCTAATTAGGTTACTCTCCTCTCCGAATAGGCGGCTACACCAGTAACAACAACAAAAGAGTAAATCGGTTGTTACGAAGGATTAGTTTGCTAGAAAGGCAAACTTCGAGTATTTATATACAAGGAAGTTTGGACACCAAGGAATTTCCAAAAACGAAAATATATTCTCAAGATATTCATTAAAGCACAAATTCGGTTTCCATAATTCCTGGAAATGCTCTGTCCAAAAATAACGATCGAAATCTCTCGGAAAATCTAATTAGTAAATACACATTATTAATTCTGTAATTTCCCTATAAAATGAAATTAATAACCTTAATTAAAATATTCTTAACTTACTTATGTTTCGATCCTGGGATTCTCTTCTCTTAGCCGTTAAGGAGTATCTTTGAACAATTAAAGAAATAAACATTCACAACACGTGTTCAAAGTTTGTCGACATCTTAACTTTGTAAGTTCTCTTTCACACTTACAACCTTGAAACCGATTTGCCACACTTCCAAACAAGTTTAGAATTGGTTCATCTGACTTTCAAGAACTATGTGATTGATCAAACCAATATTTAATCACAATCATGGGTTTATGGTTCTACCAAAACAAGTTTCGGTTCTACCTCCATGTGAGTACTGTGCATAGTCACACTAGCTTTCCAAAAATTCGGTTGACTAGGTACTAGGATCGGTTCCCCACATATATATGGTATCTAGATTATATGTGTTGCACATGTCCATAGGATCGGTTCCCCTTTCTGCTATAAACCTTGCTGCACCCCATACAAGGATCGGTTCCCTTTGATGTACTGCACCCCTTACAAGGATCGGTTCCCCATTTCCTTTTAATTGGTCAGACATACAAAATCCGTTCATACCACAGGTGATTACTTAAGATCGGTTTTACTAATAAAAGTTATACCAATACATAAAGTCAGGCCTTTGTCAATAGTTCTATCAAGAACACAACAAGTTGTGAGCGGTTATACTCTATCACACATATTGGTTGTTCATAATATATGCAATGAATAACAAAACCAATAACACCTGGAAATTTCCTTTTCGGTCCACAAACAAGTTTATGAACTTACTTCCTTTGAACACATGTAAACATTGATCCCTAGGATAAAATCCTCACCTCATACCCATACATAATCACAATATCATTCAAATGATTGTGGCGATGTCTTATCTACAAAGTTTAATGGTTAAGCAATAAACCTTTTATTGTATTCCTTAATACTATGTCTATCTAGAGTTCGCATATGCTTCGAAGTTATGTTTTAAATATGCACGACTTGAAAGATACATTAGGGAATGAAACAGTTCAAGTCAAATATCACTAACCTCAAGTGGAAGGATGATTGTTGTCGTTATAGCTCCTTGCTTCTTCACATCTTCAAGACTTTGCAATACTTGTAATGTCTCATATCCTAATACTTTCAAGCTAACCTGTACGAAGTTGACTCTAGTACATAATCAAGCGACTCTTAACATGAGTTTTGATTCACTAAAATATGACAACCAAACTTGACATACCAAAGCTTGGTGGGTTCAACCGAGCAATACTTTAACACGTTCAATTCGTAATTTTCTTTTTAGATTAAAAAGTTTATTAACTACTCCTAGACAGGTGTCCAAAAGCAACTTTGACAAAAAAAAATCATCAATTACTTCTCAAACAAACTCTGATCTTCTTCTCAAATAAAAATACAGTTCTTCACTACCTCCATTAATGAATCATCTAATCGGAACATTTTTACCAACTCATAATTACAGATTGGAATATTGAATCTTGTTAATTCTTGATTAAATTAATATTTCAGGAATAATCTTAAAATTACTATATTATAGCATGAATCATAATTACATGATTAATCAAGAATTCTTCAAACACCTAATCAAAAAAATCTGCAATATATCTCTTCACTACCTCCATTAATGGAGGCTCTGCTAAGAACCCATCCTAGAATACTCGGCTAATTACCCATTTAGAAATTTCAATTACAATTTCTCATGTGCCACAACCTGCAAGTACATCGACAACACCATACATGTTAAATTGAAGGACTTCAAAATAATTAAAAAAAAATTGTGTGATTTTATATGGAGATGCCTGTTTTGTACTCGGATTAATCTAGGGTTCTGCTAATTTTTATCCTTATTCATCAGTTACTGAAAATCATCTATTGATTTTAGTTGCAGGGGAAAAACGTTAATGCAAAAAATCACATAAGGTAGACATAAAGAAAAAAAAAGTTGATTTTTTTTTAAGCAAGAACAAAAAATAGAATATGAAAATGTTTTGACTAAAATCTTGAGATCCTACCAAAAGAGACTTCGTTACATTCCTATTATATAAATATTGATGTACCACAGTCTAGATCATAGAATTGTGTGATCGAACAGCTGATGTGAGTTAGCTTATACTTCAATACGATACCTTTTCTTTTGATGCTAACAAATCCTTAAGAGTAGTAATGACATTTCCTCCGTTATTTTCCTCCATAAAATGATTTTTGAATTAGTCATATCATGAAGAAAAATTATTTCAACATCTTAATTGAAATCCATCCAAATTTAAAATGAAAAAAAAAAATTAAACAGGTAAAAGTACTTCCTCCTCCAATAAAAAGAGCAGCGTACACTTTTACACAACAATTTTTCTCTACTGAAAATTTGAAACCAAAAATGACCCCTTAATGCATACAATACTCAAATCAAAATATATACATAGTTTTTTTTTTTGCAACAATCAAATCAAATATACATGAGAAATCTGGTTTTTGTATACCTGGTTTATATATAATTGAGATTTATGTCTATTTATGGGTTTGTAATTGAGATTCATGGTTGTACGTGGGTTTGTAATTGATTTCCTTTCATGTATTTTTTTTCCTCTTTGAATGAAAATTATCAGGGAGACAATGATTCCTACTAATGCGGCTTTTTCCATTGATCCCCCACTGAATGATATTAGTTGGGAGAGAGAGCGAAATAACCCCAATATCTTGCTCACATCTTTTTGAATTACTCATGCGCGTCGTATAATGGCTTAGAAGGTGAGATCATTCTCGAACACTATTTTTATCCTACAGTTTTAGAGGAATGGGAGCTATCTTTAACTGGAGAAAGCTCATTTGAAAAGACGAGGGTACCCAAATATACTTCAATCTAAAAATTTTCCACCTATAAGTCCTTTCTCCGAAAGTGATTGTCTATGGACTGAGTCGATACAATACAACTAATCGGTTCACACTTCCTGTGATCGTCTGTGGATAGAGATAGAGATAATATGACAACAAGATAACTTACGTGATTTACTACGGATACAAGATCGAGACAATACAATAACGAAGTATATTTTTACTTGATAAATGGTTCGGACTTAACCAAACACAGTAGGATTACTATCAAGTAAATAGGAATTAACGTTTGTGTATTTTACTTCTAATTTTAATAAAAACAGTTATAATTGCGGAAATAGAAAAGTAAAAGACATAGCAATATTTTGTTAACGAATAAACCGCAAATGCAGAAAAATCCCGGACCTTGTCCAGAATTGAATACTATGAGGATTAAGCCGCTATACAAAATCAAACCAACTTCGTATAGTTGAGACCAAACAACTAAACCTATAGTTCACCTAGTTCCGTCTGTATCCCTGCGCCTCCAACTTGCAATAAGTCATGCACTTGGAACAATTCCTTTGGTTCGTATTCCAAACAGTAAAGGGACAACAAATTTGTTCGGTAACAACTCTTTTCAACAAAGTGATATGAGTTCGACAAAAGGCTCTTCTGTTTATCCCAATAAACTCCTTTGTCAGGTCCTTAGATCTATCCAATGACAACTACCAAAGTAATTGTCAAGATTTTGCAATCAATACTTTTAATCACAAAGAATTGTATTGACGTCGATCTACTACTAATCAATCAAATCTACCACAAGGATAAAACGATTATAGTTGGATCATCTTTATCGGAAACAAGTATTGTGCACATCAAAGATTATGAACCCAAATCAGAAATCTTCTTCGTCTTCAAATCTTCTTAGATCTCCAATAAACACCTGCACACAATCAACTTGAATCTCTTGTGATCAATCACACACAGAATGGAGTTTGTTAACAATGGATTATCATAAGACGTCTTTAGATCTACAAACAGTCTAAAGATCCCCATCGAATCTTCGATCTAGTTTGAGTGAATCTTATATCATAAGAGAAGATTCTCAAGTATAAAAAAAACTAGGTGCAATCAAATTTCAACAACCATTAGTCAATCAAATCAATCGAAAACTAATAATAAACCGCAATTATCTAATTTCCCACCAACAATACTAATAGAGCTTCTCAATCCCAAAGAAGTCTGTAAACCGAGCGGCCATAAGAGAATTCTCCTAATTAGGTTACTTTCCTCTCCGAATAGGCAGCTCCTCTAGCAACAACACAACTAGGTAGTTTTGCTGGCTCTGAGGATTAGTTTGCTCGAAATGCAAACTTTGATATATATATATGTACCAAAGAAGTTTGGACACCAAGGAATTTCCAAAACCGAAAATATTCTCAAGATATGCAATATATTTCCAAATTCGGTTTCCATAATTCCTGGAAATGCTGTATCCAAATAATGACGGAAAGTCTCCTAGAAAATCTCCAACTAGTAAATACACATTACTAATTTTTATTTTCTAAAAATATGCAAAACTAACAACCTTAATTAAAAGATTCTTAATTTATTTTCGATCAAGTATTCTCCTTTAGATATTAAGAAATATCTTTGAACAATAAAAGATAAGCGTTACTGCACATGTTCAAAGTATGTCGACATCTTTACTTTGTAAGTCCTCTTTCATACTTACAATCTTGGAATTGATTTTCCACACTTCCAAACAAGTTTAGAATTTGTTCATCAGTCTTCCAAGAACTATGTGATTGATTATCCTATCAAATCACCAAACATGGGTTTCACGGTTCTACCAAAACAAGTTTCAGTTCTACCTCCATGTGAGTACTAGAATTAGTCACGCTAGTTACCAAAACTTGGTTGACTAGGTACTAAGATCGGTTCCCACATATATATGGTATCTAACTTGTATTTGTTGCACATGTTCATAGGATCGGTTCCCAATAACTAAAAACGTGTTGCACATGTTCATAGGATCGGTTCCCAATATATAGAACCTAGTTGTACCTCTTACAAGGATTGATTCCCCTCTTGTGATTGGTTGCACCTCTTACTAGGATCGGTTCCCCTTTTCCTAGAGTTGGTCATACCAATAACACTAAATCGATCATACCATATCAGGTGATTACTTAAGATCGGTTCCACTAATAAAAGTCATACCAATACAAAATCCAAGCCTTGTTAATAGTTTTACCAATAACATAAGCAAGTCACGAGCGGTTATACTAATCACACATATTGGTAGTTCAAAAGATATTCAATGAATAACAATACCAATAAGCCTAGCGATTTCCCTTTCGATTCACAAAACAAGTTTATGAATTTGCTTCCTTTAAATCTTCACATCATACCCATACATAATCACAATAGCAGTCAAACGATTATGTCGATGTCTTATATACAAAGTTCAAAAGATAAACGTTATACTTCGTATTGTATTCCTTAATACTACGTCTAACTAGAGTATAATCATTCGTAGCTTTCCAGTTATGTTTTCAATATGCACGACTTGAAAGATACGTTAGGGAATGAAACAGTTCAAGTCAAATATTACTAACCTCAAGTGGAAGGATGATGTCGTCGTTGTAGCTCCTTACTTCTTCTTATTCTTCAAGTCTTCATGTAATACTTGTAATGTCTCATATCCTAATACTTTCAATCTAACTTATACGAAGTTGACTCTAGTACATAATCAAGCGACTCTTTAAGTGAGTTTTGGTTCACTAAAATATGACAACCAAAGTTGACATACCAACGCTTGGTAGGTTCAACCGAGCTATGCTCTAATAATCTCCCCCTTTGTCAATTGTAGTGACAAAAATCTTACATCATATGGATAAACAAATTACAAGAATTCATTACACATACGCTTGATTCCCAAATTCAACAGCACAATAACCTGTATACATTCAATCCATAAATGCCGTGTTGACATTATAATAAAAAATCTAATACTCCCCCTAAAGGTAAGATAGGTAGATTTGTTTAATCCGCACGTCTTTGTTATTCTTCTATCAATATGATATGCTACTTCCCCTTAGTCTATGCTTTACTCTTTCGTTAGATATAACGTTTACGCACCATTGTCCTTTCCCTTAGTGATGCCAATCAATATAAATCAATACCAATATCACTTGTTTACTCCATATATTTCTCCCCCTTTTTGTCACAAAATGACAAAGATACGAGCAAATAAAGGACAAACCGAAAGGATCTAACAAATCTTAAAAGACTTGCAACATATAAGAGTTAAGCACGAGGGTTCCACAAACCATTTTTGATAACCAATATCAAAACCGAAACTACAAAGTAATTTTGTTTTGATATGTTACCAAGGAAACAATTTCCCGAAGCAATTTCCCCTAATAGTTTAGCAAACCAAAAATCGACTAAGCATCTTAGTTCCTTTGCTAAACCGATTGCACAAATATAATCTCTTGTTGGATAAGACCAAAATAAAGATAACTTTATTTTTTTCATCAGGCCTAATTATCCATATAACTTAGACCTTTCACTTTTAATCAAGACAAGTACTAGGTTAGTTAACTAGCATTTCTTGTTAACGCATTCGATTAGACTTGAATAACCGAAACCTCCACTTTGATAACTCTAACTAAGATCAGAATTAACTTAGTTTCTCTTATCCGGAATCGAATTGGACTAAACAATTCATCCCAAAAGTCTATTGTTTTGTTAAGCCATAAACAATTCATACAAACCAAATAAATCAACTTGCATAATTATTTACCTCAACCGGAAGCAATTTAAACAACATAGACATTAAAGCACAACAATTGCATCGAAATTTTGTAAGCCTAAACGATTGATACAAAACAATAAAGCAAGATAACAATATTTTTTCTTAACCGGAAACAATTGAATTACACAGACATCCATACACAAATAATGGAATAAACATCAATTGTACCGAAATATTGTTAAGCAAAAGCAATAAACATATGTAATAAAATCATGCTTTTTTTAAACAGGAAACGATTAACTAACAAAGTCGTTACCTAAAATTTTGCATCCTTTTCTCCAATAATGTTCGCATCTTCTTTTCCAGGGAGAATTGATACCAAAATATCATTATGTTGTCATCCACTTGCAAGACAAAAGAACACCAACAATCAAGTTTTACCAGAAAAAGGTTGAAAACCGGTTTTAACTATTGCAAGCAAAATTTGAAACCCCGAAACACATATGATTTTATGCTAAACCAAAACGATTCAACATATTGTGACTTTTTCTGTTTCCATCGGAACCCCTCATGATCATTTGATAAAGACTACCAATATGGGATAGAACTTAATCCTGCTAAACCAAAAGTCACCAAAAGCATAAGGGTTCACAACATATGAGATCGAATATCAAGGTTATGAAAACTGAAATCAAACATACCATAAACATACATAGCAATAAGATAAAGCATTCAAGCACATGCTATGTAAACAAAAAACTATCACAAGAAAAATTATAAACCAATAATTTTATTCAAAAGAAAGATTTTATTGAAATAATCAAAAACTAATATCTATTTTCTTCCTTGAAGTAATTACCGGGAGGAAAAATCCTTGAGATCAAGTAATTTTTGATGCTCTTCTTTTATTTCCGATTCTTGGTTCCAAAACTCAGATTCAATCTTCAAAATTCCTTTAAGAGTTTTTGGATCTTTTCGAGCAGCAAAGCCCATCTGTTTCTAAAAACAGTCAAGTTGTTTACCAAGAGTTTCAAGATGAACTAGAAGAGACTTGTTGTTAGAATTTGGTGAATCCTTCCAACCGATTTATTACTGGATTGACCTCCAATCATTTGAGATATAGTCTTATAAGAGACAGTCATAATACTTCTCATGTCATCAAAATCATCTCCCGCAATGAATTTACAAATCTCTGTGACTATACATGGAAAACCGAGATGCCTCTTTATTCCTTTGGAGGAAATAGAATCTGAGATTTTGATTATTTGGATAACAATAATTCCGAAGAGATCAATTTGAGAATCTCCTTTCAACAGGAAGTAGACGAATTCTGCAAAATGCTTATCCCAAACTGACTTATCTCTTGTACTTTCAAATAGGATAACTAAAGCAAGTTTACCGAATACCCTTAGGTGGAAGGGTATATATTTTGTTGGTAGTCTACTATTTTCCCACTATGTTGATCTTCCAATGAGATGTGTTAAAATGGTACCATGTTGTTGATGGTGTTTTTTAGCTTAGAGTTAAAATCGTAAAACCTTGCATCTGACGTCACGCTGCAAGGAAACGGTGCCGTGAGTGCTAACCTCTCCACCAGCATATTTATTGAGCCATTCAATATATTTACATGAAATTTATCCAGACTGGCGAATGTAGCAACCATCCCAAACACTCTGTAAATTTCGGCACCTCGCCAATACAAGACTCACTGAGTACTTTCCTGTGCTATGTTCCCCGTCAGAACCCTTAATATCGGTATGGAATGACGGATTTGTGTTCACTCGCAGCGGAGTAACATGAACCTCCAAGTACCAAAGTTAAGGCCATCGCACGAAATGCTCAGACGGAAAGCACACTACATTCTGTAGATAAGGATTTTAGTGGCAGCATACAAAATCCAGCCAATTATTGTGATAATTCACAAAAACTCATAAACCCGACTAATTTGAAAAACTAGGGTTTCACGCCCCGCGCAGTACACTAGACCCCGTTGGTCGAAAAATTATGCTTAGCCAAACTAGCCGATTAAATCCGCCACATCACAGTGGAAGTGTGGCCACGCCCTAGCTTGCCGACCCCACTTCCCATCGACCAATCAGGTCACTTTAAATCCGCCACACTCACACAGAAGTGTAACCACGCCCATGCCTGGCCGACCCTCTTACATTAACCAATCAGGTTACTTTAAACTCGCAACAGTGTTGAAAAGAAGGAAATCACGTCAAATGGCTTCCCAAAAACCCACCATCATGCCAAGCAGCATGCCAAACATGCCAAAATCACATACTAGGCACACATGCCAGATGCATATGCCAAACATGCCAAACATGGCCACTCACCCCATGCGACGTACCATATAGGCTAATTAGGGTTTCGACAAACCAAACCCTAATTTAGGAAAGACTTCCACACCAACGTGCCAAAATTTCAATGGCTATGGCTACGCGTGCAACCGTGTTAAAGGCATGCACGAGCCATGCCATCCATGCCGTAATACCGCTAGCACAAGTTAGAGGCGCCACTGCCAATTAAAGGTAGCCATGATCAACGACTACCTTTCCTCCTGAGATGCAATCTCAGCCATCCAAGTTCGCCGCCAAACTAACAGGCTTGTGGAAACTTTTGAGCGACCATGCCACCAAACCCTTTGGCCACGACATCAAATCCCAGTTTGGCCACGACGCCTAATTTCGGCCACAATACCAAACCTTAGCCTTGGCCACGACGCCAAGCCCTAACCTTGGCCATGCCGCCAAGCCTTAACTTTAGTCACAGAGCAAAATCTTAACCTTGGCCATGTTATAACACTACAGACGTGGCCATGCCACTGACATGCTGCTATGCCACAGCCACTGGCATGCCACCATGCCACAGCTACTAGCATGTCGTTATGCCACGACCACTGGCATGTAACCATGCCACAGCTACTAGCATGTCGTTATGCCACGACCACTGGCATGCCACCATGCTACGGCTACTAGCATGTCGCTATGCCACGACCACTGGCATGCCACCATGCCACAGCTACTAGCATACCGTTATGCCATGGCTCCACCAGGCGCTACTTTGCCAACGCTGCCACTTCTATATACAAAAAGATGCGGCCATAATCAATGGCCACTCTTCCTCATGATATGTAATCACAACCATCAAAATTTTCCACCGAGCCGTTCAGTTCGTGACAAGTTTTAGGCGACTAGCCAAAACGAGCCTAGCATCACGTATGCTATTTACCTACGACAAGCCTCTCAATTTTAATTTTCCACACGTAGCAAAGTGCTACATGTTTTCCACGAAAACACTCGAGACATCAAAACATATAACAAACTGGGGGATACTCATCAGGGTATTGGTCTGGCGGTTTAAGCGTGCGGCGTGCAATACGCCCGTTACAGAAAGTGTCATAAAACGGGGCGGTTAGTAATGGCAAGAAGTAATGGTGTAAACGTATCTTTCATTATGGAAACATAAATTCCAGGCGTTACCCGTTACTCCCTTCTTCCACCACTCAATCGTTTCCACTTCCCACGAGACCAGGGTACGTTTTGTTGCGACTTGTATAAATAGGTCTCACCTATTTTCTACCAAACGACAAGTTTTGGTCAGGAGAAGAATGCAACATCCAGAAATCATCTGATAGCTTTTCATTCAGCTAGCCAGTTCAATTTTCTGATACAAGTCACGAAATACCCACACTTCCAGAATTAACTATTCTGGTCTCAACACTTTCTTCGCTTCCCTTCCCTTCCTAAGACTAACCCTTCTCCTTCATTTTGTGACCGAAGCAAGCCTGGAATGGCCATTTCTTGGTTTAGGCCAGGATTGTATAGATTGATCTCTCGAACAAAAGTACTCCCGTGCAGTATATTGTTTTGGGTTTAGATTTGTTTCTCATCCACACACCCAAAATTACCAAAATCAACAGAAAAAGTTTTCACCCACAAACAATTGGCGACCACAGTGGGAGATTAATCTCTCAGTTACAATTTCAATTTCCAATTCCGAGTTTTATTCTTCAAACCAGACACCGAGATGGGAGAAGAAAACGATCCGCACGGGGTTCAATGGCTGAGTTGTCAGTTATTACATGATGATGAATGATTGGGGACTTCTCACAGTCACAACAGCGTCGCCCATAAAACTCAGACTTACGCCCGGAAGATCCATATTGTTGGGAGATCCTAAATGCGAGTAAGTCTTGTTAGACAAAGTACATAATCTACTACTTTAAGTTTTCACTTTGATAATAGAAACCGATAGCCATGTTACCCCCAAAATTTCATCCTATACTTTCTACCGTCATACAACATTCACGGTTCCATGACTCTCCTGGAATATTCATGCTACTAACAATCATGATCAAAACGACATTATTATAAAATTCATTCCAAAGAATAATCCTAAACCCTCAAACCATAAACCAGGCGTTTCGTTTTCTTTTCAAAAAAAAAAACCTAAGCAAAGGAAGTTCAGAAAATAAAAACATTCAAGGAAAATTGCCTAGCAAAGGCTCGTTCTTCTTGGAGAAAACGTCCTTCATGCTTTGAAGAGCCGCCTGCTTCAGCTTCAACTCCTGGGACAACTTATCAACTTCGGCCTCCTGTTGATTAATCAAATCCGTGGAAGGGCCATCAACCTCTTCAGCCTGCAGCCTTTGGATCTCGGAAAATCCATCACATAACCAGGAGGCATTAAACTCAAAGTTTACACACATATCCCGATGGAATTCCCAGCTTTTGACTACATCTCCAGAAACAGTGTGTCCAGTCATGCCACACATGTCATGAATTGAAGATAAAGTCTCCTCCACGCGCTTAACCAATGAAAAGGGACTATCAACCTTCCTGGTCGTGGCGACGTGCCCATACCTCTTCCGTATCTTGGTATGTAGCTCTGCATACTTCACGGGCACACTGAATTCTCCAACCAACACATGACCTTCGAAAGGAGCCTCAAATAGAGGATCAAAAACGACACCTGCAGCTGGATGTGCGACTAGCAAAGATTCTTTGGGAACAATTACGCCCGTCGTCACGACAACATTTTCCGCCATGGGAGACATAACAGTATCCTTATGATGATCAACCTCCATCTCCAGATTACCAGAAGGTATGGTTTCCATGATTGGAGACACTGTTACATCTTCATTGCCGTGAATCTCCATCTCAGAATTATTTTCAGAAGCGGCCTCCTCCTGTAAATACCACCAACTGAATATTTATTCGGTATAAATAAATAGTCCAAGAGGAAAACGTGTGGTGGACTCACCGACTCTTCTGTGGGCCCACTGGGATTGAAAGAGGACTTGCTGCCCCGCTCTGAATAAATTTCCCCATCACCGTCAGACTCCGAGTTTCCTTCTTCTTCTTCCTCTTCACTGCTGAGAGGCTCAGTATCGCCAGACTTTTCTTCAGAAGGCATCACCTTTTGGCCATTGCAAGTCTGGTAAATACGTTTATCTTATTGAGACCTGAATCAAGAGGGAAGAGGTGTTCAGTGGCAACAATTTAGAATATTTATGCAAGACGACCAAGTCCGGAAGAAAATCATACATACTCGCACATTAGAAGAACTAAAAGTCGGAAGAGCCGTCGAATCCAACTGAAAACCACCCGCACGATTTTTAGACCTTGGGTCCTTCTTCTGAGGATTGTCCACATCCGAGCTAGGAGATTTCCGCTTAGCAGTAGAAGTCTCCCTCAACAATGGATGTTCCGCTAAAGTCGCAGGGGAAGGCTTTCCACGAGAATTTTCCACCACGTCATTCACAAATCCATGGATGGAAAGAAACTCATCCTGCCAGAACACGTTGCACCTGGAGGTTGTCAATTGACTTCGTTCTGATAGCAAGAAAGGAAGACTTTTACCTGGCGCGAGAACACGGGCATCAAGGACTGATGGCAACAATTCTTCCGGAGCAACCGTCTGGAGAGTAAATGGGACCCCTTCGTCAAAACCCATATGCCGAGACGCCCTGCCAATATTATAAGGGACTTCCTTGAAAGACCCCCGGAAGAAAGATGACACGTGTCCGGGGATACAGCTTCTCATAAATACAACCTCTCCAACGCTCATATTCTCTTCAGCAGAAAGCAAAGTCAAGTTCGGAGCAGCGGCGAAAGTGTTCGGCTAAACAATGGACGCGTGGACTGGAGCCCAAGGAAGAAATCTAACGGCATAGGCATTGTCAAGAAAGTCGATGAGCTTTGATCCAGATTTTGGGCGCTTATTCAACCAGCGTAGTATTCTGGAGCCGCTGCAAGACTCAAGAAGTGAAGCCGACGGTTTGGGAGCATATTTTGCGAAATGCTCCCACAACCATGTTTGGAGAAAAGAGACGTGAACATAAGAGTCCACTTTCATATAACCATTTGAAACGTACATGTCCGCGACCAGATGATCCAAATGGGTGTACAAAGAACCAAGAAACAAGCCACCAATGGGAAGAATGACCCCTTTCACCAATTTGATGGCAAATTTAATGATCTCCTTCCTTATCTCCTTCTTACCAGAGCCTTCATCGAAAATATCTGGACATCCACATAGCTAAAAATGCAACAACATGGAGTGTATCATCCAGCACTATATCTGACTCTGGCTCATCAGGGAACAACTCAGACACCGCCAGCTATAGAAGCACTTAGTCTCGTAATCCTTCCGAGCGAATCCTTTTGACTTCTCGACAAGAGTGGCACACATTTGTTCTTCATCGTCGGACTACGTGATATCAAGATTCCCTATTATGAGAAGGTTCAGCAACATGGCTACACTCTCTAAAGAGATGGTCATTTCACCCCTCCTACATATGGCCGTGTGAGTATCCGGACACCATCTGGAGATAAAAGCGATCAAGTCTGAGATATCTTTCTTAATTTGAAGTGTTGCAGAAACCATGACAGCATCGATGATTTGCGCCTTGGTCAAATTGGCCCTCACACAGTCTTGAATTATCATGAATTGCATCCATTTATCAAAAGAGCGAAATTGACTCTGACAGATTTTGAAGTCAATGGGAGAAGAAGGATACTCTTTCCTTTGAGGGAAAAACCGCATTACACGCCCCGGTCGAACTGACTGGACCTCTCCTTCATTTTCTGAACCGCTCAGAAGGATCGCCACATATTTGGAATTGGTTTTCCTAGGCGAAAAAGACTTAGTAAAAAATTCATCATCTTTGTTCTGCTTGGAGTTGTTAGCACTTCTCGACGCGGCGGCAGAAATGTTTTTAGGTGACATCTTAACAAAATTTCTTATACTATTCCCACTTTCGAGGTAACTACAACAAAGAAAGACAAGAGTTACTACTTTGAAGAAAAAACATGCATGGAGATTTTGTCAGGATCTGGGTACAATAATCAAGAGCCAACAATGAACCTATGAAGTATTTTTCCTTGGCCGCATGTCATGGTACTCACGACCAAAGAATGGGGACTGATGCTTCCTTGACGGGATATGTGTGATGCCGTGAAAAAAAAATGCTCTTGGCCGAAACCATTTAACACCACGGGAGCCATTCTCTCGGCCAAATAATGCCTTTCCGCGGGAGTTGCACTCATGAACAAAGGAAACCCTAACAACTAGGTTCTATGGAAGGAGCGAATATAGTTGTCCGCGCTTAAACAATTACCTAGCATGTTAATTGGTTTCGTTGCTATTCACGTTATAGCTAACCCTAATATAATACTACTTGCACGAATAAGAGTTATTCATATCTAAAATATTCTATGGAAGTCACGCCTATGGCTAGGGTTTACACCAAAACAGAAGAACAAAGAAGGAACGCTGGAATACATACCTGAAATAAGCTCGCCCGCTGTGTTGCCACTGCTTTGCCGCTAGCTCCAAGATGTGAGAACAAAATCAATGCTACGAGATTAAGAGGACGGGTAACACCTTTTATAGTCACAATACTTTTAGGGGTTTGAATGGAGGAAGGTTTCCTATATGGGTTATACACTGAAAGAGGCAGCCGGACCCGCGCTGGCAAAGCTCCATGGTGCCAACATGCCGCGGCCAAGCTAGCGCGATCAGTCCGCATCCCAAACCCAAACCGACGCTCCATTTCTCCATCTTCACCACTCCACGTCCAATCCAGCACTACGCCAACGCTCCATGGCTCCATATTCACCATTCCACGGCTATTCCAAGCAAGCCAGGCCATTGTCCCTTCCAAGCGGACCATGCCATTATCCATTCCAAGCTAGCCACGCCATTGGCCCTTCCAAGTGAGCCACGCCATCCACCGTTCCAAGATAGCAGCGCCGACGTCTCCACGGCCAAGCAAAGCCAGTAGCTTCAGGCTAAGCCAAGCCAAGCCAGCAGCGCCAACGGTTCCAATGCCATAGCCAGCACCAACAACTTGCATCCTTCTGAGCGCCAACTTTTCCGCTCCTGACAAGTGTCATCCGCATCCCAAGCCAACTCCAACCGCATCCTAACCAATTCCCTAGCCAGAAGTTCCATGAACCATTCCTTAACCAGTAGCCAAAGACGCGGCACTGGTGCCAACAGCCCACGGCTAAGACGAATTTATGCAAAAGCTGCCAACACAAGGATCACAGATTCCTCATGCCTTCCACCAAAGGTTAATTGAATTTCCTTGGAAATCTCTTCACGTCTTGCTCTTTCGATTTTACTCTTGTCTGTCACCATATTATGCTTACCCCGCAACAATGCCACTGTTACGTGCTAAGCAGGGGACTTAATGTTGATGGTGGTTTTTAGCTTAGGGTTAAAATCGTAAAACCTTGCATCTGACGTCACTCTGCAAGGAAACGGTGCCGTGAGTGCTAACCTCTCCACCAAAATATTTATTGAGCCATTCAATATATTTACATGAAATTTATCCAGACTGGCGAATGTAGCAACCATCCCAAACACTCTGTAAATTTAGGTACCTCGCCAATACAACACTCACTGAGTACTTTCTTGTGCTATGTTACCCGACAAAACCCTTAATATCGGTATGGCATGACGGATTTGTGTTCACTCGCAGCGGAGTAGCATGAACCTCCAAGTACCAAAGTTAAGGCCATCACACGAAATGCTCAGACGGAAAGCACACTGCATTCTGTAGATAAGGATTTTTGTGGAAGCATACAAAATCCAGCCAATTATTGTGATAACTCTCAAAAAAATCATAAACACGACTAATTTGCAAAATTAGGGTTTCATGCCCCGCACAGTACACTAGACCCCGCTGGTCGAAAAACTATGCTTAGCTAAACTAGGCGATTAAATCTTCCAAAGCACACTGGAAGTGTGGCCACGCCCTAGCTTGTCGGCCCCACTTCCCATCGACCAATCAGGTCGCTTTAAATCCGCCACACTCACACAAAAGTGTAGCCACGCCCATGCCTGGCCGTCCCTCTTACATTAACCAATCAGGTTACTTTAAACTCGCCACAGTGTTGAAAAGAAGGAAATCGCGCCAGATGGACGCAAAGCCAATTGGCTACCCAAAAACGAACCAGCATGCCAAGCAGCATGCCAAACATGCCAAACGCACATACCAGGCACACATGCCATATGCACATGCCAAACGCGCCAAACATGGCCACTCACCCCATGCGACGTACCATATAGGCTAATTAGGGTTTCGACAAACCAAACCCTAATTTAGGCAAGACTTCCACACCAACGTGCCAAAATTTCCGTGGTTATGGCTACGCGCGCAACCGTGTTAAAGGCATGCACGAGACATGCCAGCCATGCCGCAATACCGCTAGCACAAGTTAAAGGCGTCACTGCCAATTAAAGGTAGCCATGATCGACGACTACCTTTCCTCCTGATATGCAATCTCAGCCATCCAAGTTTGCCACCAAACTAACAGGCTTGTGGCAACTTTTGAGCGACCATGCCGCCAAACCCTTTGGCCAAGGCATCAAATCCCAGTTTGGACACGGCGCCTGATTTCGGCCACAGCGCCAAACCCTAGCCTTGGCCATGACGCCAAGCCCTAGCCTTGGCTATGCCTCCAAGCCTTAACTTTAGTCACGGAGCCAAATCTTAACCTTGGACATGCTACAACATGACAGACGTGGACATGCCACTGACATGCTGCTATGCCACAACCACTGACATGCCAACATGCCACATCTACTAGCATGTCGCTATGCCGCGTTCACTGGCATGCCACCATGCCACAACTACTAGCATGCCGCCATGCCACGACTACTAGCATGTCGTTATTCCACGGCCACTAGCATGCCACCATGTCACAGCTACTAGCATGTCGTTATGCCACGGCCACTGGCATGCCACCATGACACAGCTACTAGCATGCCGTTATGCCACGGCCACTCGCATTCCATCATGCCACGGCTACTAGCATGTCGTTATGCCATGGCCACTGGCATGTCGCTATGCCATGGCCACTGGCATGTCCCCATGCCACAACTACTAGTATGTCGTTATGTCATGGCTCCACCAGGCGCTACTATGCTAATGGCGCCACTTCGCTATATAACAATATGCGACCATAATTAATGGCCACTCTTCCTCATGAGATGTAATCTCAGCCATCAAAATTCGCCACCGAGCCGTTCAGCTCGTGACAAGTTTTAGGAGACTAGCCAAAACGAGCATAACATCACGTATGTTATTTACCTACGACAAGCCTCTCATTTTTAACTTGCCACACGTAGAAAAGTGCTACATGTTTTCCACGAAAACATTTGAGACATCAAAACATATCACAAACTGGGGGATACTCATCAGGGTATTGGTCTGGCGGTTTACAACGTGCGGCGTGCAATACGCCCGTTACAGAAAGTGTCATAATACAGGGAGGTTAGTAATGGTGTAAACGTATCTTTCATTATGGAAACATAAATTCCAGGCATTACCCGTTACTCCCTTCTTCCACCACTGAATCGTTTCCACTTCCCACGAGACCAGGGTACGTTTTGTTGCGACTTGTATAAATAGGTCTCACCTATTTTCCACCAAACAACAAGTTTTGTTCAGGAGAATAATGCAACATCCAGAAATCATCTGATAGCTTTTCATTCAGCTAGCCAGTTCAATTTTCTGATACAAGTCACGAAATACCCACACTTCCAGAATTAACTATTCTGGTCTCAACACTTTCTTCGCTTCCCTTCCCTTCCTAAGACTAACCCTTCTCCTTCATTTTGTGACCGAAGCAAGCCTGGAATGGCCATTTCTTGGTTTAGGCCAGGATTGTACAGATTGATCTCTCGAAACAAAAGTACTCCCGTGCAGTATATTGTTTTGGGTTTAGATTTGTTTCTCATCCACACACCCAAAATTACCAAAATCAGCAGAAACGGTTTTCACCACAAACACATGTTCAACTCCAGTAATCAGGTGATTACATTCCACATTGTAATTAATAGTATTAGATATTGTTTTACGATAAACATAGTAGAGTCCTCGACCAACAAGAGTAACAAAGGTTAGGTTTTTATGATCAACATTATGAATATTTGCATAAAAAAATCTTACCATATCAGGTGAAATTTTTTCAAAATCAAAAAGCTTTCCCCACTTCCGATCTTGAACAAACTTCACATAATCCTTATCTTGGACATCTGGATCAAATTTATTTTCTGTGGTTAATTTCATACCCTTGGGAATTTCGTATTTCCTCAAACATGAGTTGTTAACGAAACTAGTAAATTCATGCTTGTCATCAATGCTGTTAGGAAATTTGATCTTACCAAGGCCATCCCATCTGACTCAATCATTAGAGGATGTGCCACTGGATTTCCTTTTCCTCATATTTGCGAAAATATGAAAAACCCTAGTTACCGTTTCGATCAATCTTCCCCAATATGTTTGAAGACATAGCAAGAGATTATCTTTTATAGGAAGAATAGTTGTCAAAAACCGGAAATAACTAGCTTTAGGAAAATCTACTGAAATCTAAACCAAGGCTTGTGGGGAAACAATTCCGATTTTATTTCTAGGTCTTTCTTTGGAAAATCGGTTTTTCATGGTTTGGATCTTTATTACAGATTGACTCTATGCTTCTGTCCAAAAATCTTTTTACTCTATTATTACCAAGATTTGATAATATCATTTGAAATTCACTCAAGAATTTTCTACTATAATATGCAGAGATAAATCTGAACATAATATGATATTTATTATTAAAAATACCATTATAATCATAATCCCTGTAATATTTCAAAAAATCACTTGCTTCATTAAAAAAAGTTGTGAGGTGTATGAAGCAATCCATTGTTAATATGATTATTAACTGAAAAAACATTATTTGTAATGTTACACGGTTTCCAAAATCGTATCCTAGATAGCGATACATTGACAGTCTTTGATCTGAAAATGTACATATATATATACTTTGGTAATTCATCCAAAATATATTTAAGATTACAGATTTTTCATGAACACAAAAGCAATGGTTCATATAGTAATGGAAATTTTGAGAGAAATCTTATGCATTTTCAAGATACATCATGTCTCATATAGAATTTTATCATTAATAACAAACACGATACACAACTTTATCAGATCCAAGGAATTATGTAAGTCTCCCAAGACATACATAGACATAATTCTGATTCCTAAGATATTTAGGAATAAGAGTATTACATACTTCATTCGTGTCTTCCACCACGATTTTTTGAAGTAGTCAAATCCTGCCGTTACGTTAACTAAATCAGACATAAATTCAATTCTTATAGGTTGGACCGCACCAAACACAGATTGTTAGATCTTTTTGTGTTTGCCTGCTCTGATATCAATTGAAAAGACGAGGGTACCCAAAGATACCTCAATCTAAAACTTCTCCACCTATAAGTCCTTTCTCCGAAAGTGATTGTCTATGGACTGAGTCGAGACAATACAAGTAATCGGTTCACACTTCGTGTGATTATCTATGGATATGAGATCGAGACAATACGACAACATGATAACTTGCGTGATTGACTATGGATACAAGATCGAGACAATACAACAACGAAGTATGTTTACTCGATAAATGTTTTGGACTTAACCAAACACAATAGAATTACTGTCAAGTAAATAGGAATTAACGTTTGTGTATTTTACTTCAAGTTATAATAAAAATAATTATAATTGCGAAAATAGAAAAGTAAAACACACATCAAGATTTTGTTAACGAGGAAACCGCAAGAAAAACCCCGGGACCTTGTACAGAATTGAATAATCTCAGGATTAAGCCGATATACAAAATCAAACCAACTTCGTATAGTTGATACCAAGCAACTAAACCTATGGTTCACCTAGTTCCGTTTGTATCCATGCGCCTCCAACTTGCAATAAGTCACGCACTTGAAACAATTCCTTTGGTTCGTATTCCAAACAGTAAAGGAACAACAAATCTGTTCGGTAACAACTCTTTTCAACCAAGTGATATGAGTTCGACAAAAGGCTCTTCCGTTTATCCCAATAAACTCCTTTGTTAGGTCCTTATATCTATCCAATAACAACTACCAAAGTAACTGTCAGGATTTTTCAATCAATAATTTTAATCACAAAGAATTGTATTGATGCCGATCTACTCAACTAATCAATCAAATATACCACAAGGATAAGCCGATTATTGTTGGATCCTCTTTACCCGAAACAAGTATTGTGCACATCAAAGATTATGAACCCAAATCAGAAATCTTCTTCGTCTTCGAATCTTCTTAGATCTTCAATAAACACCTGCACACAATCAACTTGAATCTCTTGTGATCAATCACACAAAAAATGGAGTCTGTTAACAATGGATTATCACAAGACGTCCTTAGATATACAAACAGTCTAAAAATCCCCGTCGAAACTTCGATCTAGTTTGAGTGAATCTTATATCAGAAGAGAAGATTCTCAAGCATAAACAAACTAGGTGCAATCAAAGTTCAACAACCGTTAGTCAATCAAATCAATCGAAAACTAATAATAAACCGCAATTATCTAGTTTCCCACCAACGGTACTAATAGAGCTTCTCTATCCCAAGTAAGTATTTAAACCGAGCGGCCGTAAGATATTTCGCCTAATTAGGTTACTTTCCTCTCCGAATAGGCGGCACCACCAGTAACAACACAACTAGGTAGTTTTGCTGGCTCTGAGGATTAGTTTGCTCGAAATGCAATCTTTGATATTTATAGACCAAGAAAGTTTGGACACCAAGGAATTTCCAAAACCTAAAATATTCTCAAGATATGCAATATATTTCCAAATTCGGTTTCCATAATTCTTGGAAATGCTTTGTCCAAATAATGACCGAAAATCTTTTAGAAAATCTCCAACTAGATATGCAAAACTAACAACCTTAATTAAAAGATTCTTAATTTATTTTCGATCTGGGACTCTCCTTTAGATATTAAGGAATATCTCTGAACAATAAAAGATAAATTTTACTCCACATGTTCAAAGTATGTCGACATTTTTACTTTGTAAGTCCTCTTTCATACTTACAATCTTGGAATCGATTTTCCACACTTCAAAACAAGTTTAGAATTGGTTCATCAGTCTTCCAAGAACTATGTGATTGATTATCCTATCAAATCACCAAACATGGGTTTCACGGTTATACAAAAACAAGTTTCGGTTCTACCTCTATGTGGGTACTAGAATTAGCCACGTTAGTTACCAAAACTTGGTTGACTAGGTACTAGGATCGGTTCCCACATATATATGGTATCTAACTTGTATTTGTTGCACATGTTCATAGGATCGGTTCCCAATAACTAAAAACGTGTTGCACATGTTCATAATATCGGATACCAATATCTAGAAACTTTCCACACCTCTTACAAGGATCAACTCCCCTCTTGTGATCGGTTGCACCTCTTAGTAGGATCGGTTCCCCTTTGCCTATAGTTGTCCATACCAATAACACTAAATCGATCATACCATCTCAGGTGATTACTTAAGATCGGTTTCACTAATAAAAGTCATACCAACACAAAAGTCAGGCCTTGTGAATAGTTTTACCAATAACATAAGAAAGTCATGAGCGGTTATACTAATCACATATATTGGTAGTTCAAAAGATATGCAATGAATAACAATACCAATAATCCTAGCGATTTCCCTTTTGATTCACAAAACAAGTTTATGAATTTACTTCCTTTAAACGAATGCAAAACATTGTTTCCCAGGATGAAATCTTCACCTCATACCCATACATAATCACAATAGCATTCAAACGATTATGTCGATGTCTTATTGTTTGAGGGTGAAAACGATTTCTGCTGATTTTGGTAATTCCGAGTGTGTGGGTGAGAAACGAGTTTAAAACGTAAACAATGTACTGCAAGGGAGTACTTTAGATTCGAGAGACAATCTGTACAAATCCGGCCTAAACCAAGAAATGGCCGTTCCATACTTGCTTCGGTCACAAAGTGAAGTAGAAGGGTTGGTTTTGGGGAGGGAAGCGAAGAGAGTGTTGAGACCAGAATAGTTAATTATGAAAGAGTATTTGTTTCACGACTTGTATCATAAAGTGGGAAGTTAACCGATGGAAAGCTAGCAAATATTTTCTGAGTGTTGTATCCTCCTGACCTGAACTTGTCGTTCGGTGGAAATAGGTAATGCCTATTTATACCAGTCGAAGTGAAACGTACTCTGGTCTCATTAAGAAATGGTAAACGGGTGAGTAAATGGGAGGAGGTGGTAACCTTTAACGCCTGGAATTGATGTTCCATAAAAGAAAGCGTTTCACCATTACTCCCTGTATTTACTAACCACCTCATCCTTATGACACTGTCTTATAAAGGGCGTAGTGTACGTCGCACGCTGTAAACCGCCAAACCAATTCCGAATGAGCATCCCCCAGTTTGTGACATGTGTTGATGTCTCGAGCGTTTTCGTGGAAAACATGTAGCATGTTGTTGTTTTCTGGAAAGTTGAGCTTGGGAGACTTGCCTACTCGGTGGTGACCTTCGACGGTCGAGATTTTGCATCTTAAGAGGAAAGGTAGTCGTTGATTATTGTAACCCTATGTTTGGTAGCCAGTGGCATGAAAGCATGATCAGTATGGCTTCAATATGGCCTAGTTTAGGCGCGGCCAAAAGTTAGGGTTTTGGATTTGTTTAGGCGCGACCAAACTAGGGCCAAAGGTTTCCATACGTTAGCTGGTAACCTTGGACGACTAAGATCTGCATCTTAGATGAACAAGTGTCCGTTGATTGTTGCAGGCCTTCGATTGGTAGCTAGTGGCATGAAAGCATGATCAGTATGGCTTCGATATGTCCTAGTTTAGGCGCAGCCAAACGTTAGGGTTTTGGCTTTGTTTAGGCGCGACCAAACTAGGGCCAAAGGTTGCCAGGTGTTAGATGGTAACCTTGGACGGCTAAGATCTGCATCTTAGATGAAAGTTTGGCCGTTGATTGTTGCAGGCCTTCGTTTTGGTAGCCGCATAGGGAAGGATGGCATGGTATGGCGCGACAAGGTGGTTGGCATGCCATTGGCACATGTGGCATGGCATGCCTTGACGCGGTTTAGCGTGGCCAAAACTAGGGTTTTGGGCCAAAGGTTACCATGCGTTGTTTGGCGACCTTGAACGACTAAGATTTGCATCTAAGATGGAAGGGTGGCCGTTGATCATCGCACGCCTTCGTTTTGGTAGCTGCATAAGGAATGTCGGCATGGTATTGCGCGACAAGGTGGTTGGCATGCCATTGGCGTGGCCAAAACTAGGGTTTTGGTCCAAAGGTTACCATGCGTTGTTTGGCGACCTTGGAAGGCTAATATTTGCATCTAAGATGGAAGGGCGGTCGTTGATCATCGCACGCCTTCGTCTTGGTAGCTTCATAGGGAAGGCCGGCATGGTATGGTGCGGCAAGGTGGTTGGCATGCGATTGGCACATGTGGCATGGCATGCCTTGGCGCGGTTTGGCGTGGCCAAAACTAGGGTTTTGGGCCAAAGGTTACCATGCATTGTTTGGCGACCTTGGACGACTAAGATTTGCATCTAAGATGGAAGGGTGGCCGTTGATCATCACACGCTTTCGTTTTGGTAGCCGCATAGGGAAGGTCGGCATGGTATGGCGCGGCAAGGTGGTTGGCATGCCATTGGCACATGTGGCATGGTCGGCATGCCTTGGCGCGGTTTAGGCGTGGACAAAACTAGGGTTTTGCCGTTGGGCCAAAGGTTACCATGCGTTGGTTGGTGACCTTGTACGGCTAAGATTTTCATCTAAGATGGAAGGGTGACCGTTGATTATCGCACGCCTTCGTTTTGGAAACCGTAAAGAGAAGGCCCGCATGGTATGGTTTAGGCACGGCATGCCATTGGCACATGTGGCATGGTCGGCATGCCTTGGCGCGGTTTAGGCGCGGCCAAAACTTGGGTTTTGGCGGTGAACCAAAGGTTACCATGCGTTGGCTGGCACCTTGGACGGCTAAGATCTGCATCTCGGATGGAAGGGTGGCCGTTGATAGTTGCAATCCTTCGTTTTGGAAGCCAGCAACATGTATCGGGGCCGACATGTCTTTGGCATGGAATCGTGGCTGGCATGGTTTGCCATTGGCACGGTGGAGAGGCTGGCATGGTTGGCATGCCTTGGCGCGGAGGTGTGGCTGGCACGGCATGCCATTGGCACATGTGGTGCGGCTGGCATGGTTGGCATGCCTTGGCGCGGAGACGTGGCTGACATGGTTTTCCATTGGCATGGTGGTGTAAGAATTTAGGATTTGGTGTACGAAGGTGATGTCGGTCAATACTAAGGGTTCTACCGTGGAACATGACACAAATATATGTAAAAAAAAAGGTACCCTGGTAATTCTTACGTAGGCTTGTTGAATGATTCAATAAATGCGCTAGTGGTCCTAGTGACGTCATGTCAGATGTAAGGTTTTACGATTTTAACCCTAAGCTAAAAACCACCATCAACATTAAGTCCCTTTCTTATCTCTGAACAGTTGTGAGGTAAACATAAGATGGTGACAGGCGAGGACAAAATCGAAATGACAAGTCGTAAAAAGATGGTCAAGAAGACCCGACCAATCTTTTTCGAGAGGTAAGCAGAGTTCGTGATTCTCGTGTTGGCGTCCTTGCATAGATTCTACTTGTGGTGTTGCTGGATAGACCGTGAAGTGGTGAGATGTAGATTGTCAGCTTGGAATAGGAGCCGCAAGCGTTGGTTGGCTTGGAATGGGAGCCGCAGGAGTTGGTCGGCTTGGAATGGGAACCGCAGGCGTTGGTCGGCTTGGAATGAAGGAAACTGGCTTCGGTCAGCGGAATGGTGAAAACTGTCTTCAGTCCGCAGAATGGTGTAAACTGGTTTCAGAAATTTGACTACCAAACGATGGTGATGACACTGGAACTTCGGTTATCAAATGGTAGTGATGGCGCCTGAAAACTTTGTCGAAATCAGGGTTTGGGATGCCGAAACCCTAATTAGCGCTCCTTATTAAAATCGTTGTGGAATTTTTGTACGAACTCGGATTTTGACGGTTCGCCCCTCCATCAGACCGGAAAAGAATTTCCTATCTCCTTCCGTGGGAATATTTAGGTTTTGAGCTCGTTCAGGAGGTTAAAATGACCTGACAGTGAAACTCAGGAAGAATTCAAGAGAGATGTTGTGGGTCCGGGGTAGCACAGTCGCGCCGAGTCATCTGTTCCCGTTCATGGAGCAAGAAAGGAACTTTATTCTATGCAAAACTCTAGAAACTCCGTCCGTATGAAAATAGGTATTGACCTTCTGTTTTCTGTTGCTTGTTTGTATCCGTGCTTTCGTCTGCAGTGTCTCTCCAGTGGATAATTTACCAAACTCCATTGCATTCTTGGGACGGATGGATGGAATATATGCTCGGCAACGATCATGTCAGGGTTAATCTTGGAGATTGTGGTTTCGGTGTCGGTCCATCCCCGGATTTAGGTTGTTCAGTGCCTGAACCTTCTGATCGTGATGATGATGTGATGTGAATGCTTGTATGGTCGAAAACTTCTGGCGCCCCCGGATGAAATAGGGAGACGTTCCGTTGCCGATGTGCTTCTATCAAGTCTTCCAGGACTTTGTTCCAAGCGACATCCTTCGAACCATCTTCTGAATCTTGGACTATCGTATGGAATGAGATGTGGTAAGAAGTCCCCAGTTATACTTCGGTTTGATCCGATGGCATGGATGAATATGTGAATGTATCTTTGTGGCATGCTCTTGAAGTCTTCGGTGTACATGTACGGCTTCGTGTTGTGAAATTCCTGCAGCTCGTGAAACTTCGACAGTGATGATGTTGAAATCAGAAATAACCTGGTTGAGGGGAGTGAAAGCGTCTCATGCTGGCCACTGTGGTCGCCAATTGTTTGAGGATGAAAATGATTTCTGCTGATTTTGGTAATTTCGTGTGTGAGGGTGAGAAACGAGTTTAAACCCTAAACAATATACTGCAAGGGAGTACTTTAGATTCGAGAGATCAATCTGTACAAATCCGGCCTAAACCAAGAAATGGATGTTCCAGACTTGCTCCGGTCACAAAGTGAAGGAGAAGGGTTAGTTTTTGGGAGGGAAGCGAAGAGAGTGTTGAGACCAGAATAGTTGATTATGGAAGAGTAGTTATTTAACGACTTGTATCAGAAAGTGGGAAGCTAACAGATGTAAAGCTAGCAAATATTTTATGAGTGTTGTATCCTCTTGACCTGAACTTGTCGTTCGGTGGAAATAGGTAATGCCTATTTATACCAGTCGAAGTGAAACGTACTCTGGTCTCATTAAGAAATGGAAAACGGCTGAGTAAATGGGAGGAGGTGGTAACTGGTAACGCCTGGAATTGATGTTCCATAAAAGAAAGCGTTTCACCATTACTACCGGTATTTACTAACCGCCTCATCCTTATGACACTGTCTTATAACGGGCGTAGTGTACGCCGCACGCTGTAAACCGCCAAACCAATACCCAATGAGCATCCCCTAGTTTGTGACATGTGTTTATGTCTCGAGCGTTTTCGTGGAAAAAATGTAGCATGTTGATGTTGTCAGGCAAGTTGAGCTTGGGAGACTTGCCGACTCGGTGGTGACCTTCGACGATCGAGATTTTGCATATTAAGAGGAAAGGTAGCCGTTGATTATTATAACCATTCGTTTGGTAGACAGTGGCATGAAAGCATGATCAGTATGGCTTCAAATGGCCTAGTTTAGGCGCGGAAAAAAGTTAGGATTTTGGCTTTGTTTAGGCGCGAACAAACTAGGGCCAAAGGTTTTCATGCATTAGCTGGTAACCTTGGACGGCTAAGATATGCATCTTAGATGAAAAAGTGGTCGTTGATTGTTGCAGGCCTTCGTTTTGGTAGCTAGTGGCATGAAAGCATGATCAGTATGGCTTTAATATGGCCTAGTTTAGGCGTGGCTAAAAGTTAGGGTTTTGGCTTTGTTTAGGCGCGACCAAACTAGGTCCAAAGGTTGCCATGCGTTAGCTGATAACCTTGGACGGCTAAGATCTGCATCTTAGATGAAAAAGTGGTCGTTGATTGTTGCAGGCCTTCGTTTTGATAGCCGCATAGGGAAGGCCGGCATGGTATGGCGTGGAAAGGTGGTTGGCATTCCGTTGGCACATGTGGCATGGCATTCCTTGGCGCGGTTTGGTGTGGCCAAAACTAGGGTTTTGGGACAAAGGTTACCGTGCATTGTTTGGCGACCTTGGACGGCTAAGATTTGCATCTAAGATGGAAGGGTGGTCGTTGATCATCGCACGCCTTCGTTTTGGTAGCCTCACAGGGAAGGTCGGCATGGTATGGCGCGACAAGGTGGTTGGCATGCCATTGACACATGTGGCATGGCATGCCTTGGCGCGGTTTGGCGTAGCCAAAGCTTGGGTTTTGGGACAAATGTTACCATGCGTTGTTTGGCGACATTGGATGGTTAAGATTTGCATCTAAGATGGAAGGGTGGCCGTTGATCATCGCATGCCTTCATTTTGGTAGCCACATAGGGAAGGCCGGCATGGTATGGCGCGACAAGGTGGTTGGCATTCCTTGGCGCGGTTTGGCGTGGCCAAAACTAGGTTTTTGGTCCAAAGGTTACCATGCGTTGTTTGGCAACCTTGGACGGCTAAGATTTGCATCTAAAATGGAAGGGTGGTCGTTGATCATCGCGCGCCTTCGTTTTGGTAGCCGCATAGGGAAGGTTGGCATGGTATGGCGCGGCAAGGTGGTTGGCATGCCATTGGCACATGTGGCATGGTCGGCATGCCTTGGCGCGATTTAGGCGTGGCTAAAACTAGGGTTTTTGCGTTGGGTCAAATGTTACCATGCGTTGGTTGATGATCTTGGACGACTAAGATTTGCATCTAAGATGGAAGGGTGGCCGTTGATTGTCGCACGCCTTCGTTTTGACATCCGTAAAGGGAAGGACGGCATGGTATGGTTTAGGCGCGGCAAGGTGGCTGGCACGACATGCCATTGGCACATGTGGCATGGTCGGCATGCCTTGGCGCGGTTTAGGCGTGGCCAAAACTAGGGTTTTGGCGTTGGGCCAAAGGTTACCATGCGTTGGCTGGCGACCTTGGACGTCTAAGATCTGCATCTCAGATGGAAGGGTGGCCGTTTATTGTTGCAACCCTTCGTTTTGGCAGCCATCGGCATGTAGCGGGGCCGACATGGCTTTGGGATGGAATCGTGGATGGCATGGTTGGCATGCCTTGGCGCGGAGGTGTGGCTGGTACGGCATGCCATTGGCACATGTGGTGCGGCTGGCATGGTTTGCCATTGGCACGGTGGCGCGGCTGGCATGGTTGGCATGCTTTGGCGCGGAGACGTGGCTGCCATGGTTTGCCATTGGCACGGTGGTGAGGCTGGCATGGTTGGCATGCCTTGGCGCGGAGACATGGCTGGAATAGTTTGCCATTGGCACGGTGGTGTAAGAATTTAGGGTTTGGTGTACGAAGGTGATGTCGGTCAATACTAAGGGTTCTACCGTGGAACATGACACATATATATGTAAAAAAAAAGGTACCCTGGTAATTCTTACGTAGGCGTGTTGAATGATTCAATAAATGCGCTAGTGGTCCTAGTGACGTCATGTCATATGTAAGGTTTTACACTTTTAACCCTAATCTAAAAACCACCATCAACACTTATATACGAAGTTCAAAAGATAACCGTTATACTTCATATTGTATTCCTTAATACTACGTCTAACTAGAGTATAATCATTCATAGCTTCGTAGTTATTTTTTCAATATGCACGACTTGAAAGATATGTTAGGGAATGAAATAGTTCAAGTCAAATATTACTAACCTCAAGTGGAAGGATGATGTCGCTGTTGTAGCTCATTACTTCTTCTCATTCTTCAAGTCTTCATGTAACACTATTCATAACCATCAGATCAGGAAAAATATAGTTCTTTTTCTAAGACGAATGTTTTTGTAATTGATAAATTATAATTAAATACAGATAAAATTCGATCTTAAATTGTGTAAATATCATTGACGACAATCTAAACACTTTACAACTAAAGGTCTTTCGGGTGTAGTTAGGTTCTTAGATTTTTTTTATGAAGGAACCCGATAAATTCATGATTATACACATCAAAAATTACCTTGCAACTCAATTTTATTGATATAATACAGTCCCACTTACTCCATAGGCCGTCACATAGTTTTTACATGCGCGCGAGTGACGAGTCACAAATTCAAAAATCGATTCGGATTGTAAGTATAAAGCGGCCTAAGAATCGCAAATGTCAATCCCAATCCCGAGTCAACGATACTTTAGCTCACCACAAATTTTTTATTTTTAAGGAGAAGCATAAAAATGAAGTACGTGATTCGACCCTAAGACCTCGTGCACACATATTAGGAGTCTGACCAATGTTTCGTGCACCTGTTTTTACTACTAAGTACTTTCGATGCGTTTTCTTTTTCCTCTTTGAATGACAATTATTAGGGAGACAATGATTCCTATTGATGCAATTTTTTTCCATTGATTCCAACTGAAAGATATTACTAGGGAGGGAGAGTGAAACAACCCCAATATGCAGGTCACATCTTTTTGAATTACTCAAGCGCGTTGTATAAGGGCTTAGAAGGTGAGCTCATTCTCGACCACTATACTTATCCTACACTTTTAGAGGAATGAGATCTATCGGTAACTGGAGAAAGCCTATTCATAACCATCAGACCAGGAAAAACACAGTGCTTTTTCTAAGAAGAATGTTTTTTAATTGATAAATTTTACAAATACAGATAAACTTCGATCTTAAATTGTGTAAATATCATTGTCGACAATCCAAACACCTTACAACAAAAGATCTTTCAGGTGTACTCAGGTTCTTAGATTTTTTGATGAAGGAATCTGATAAATTCATGATTAGACACATCAAAAATTACCTTGCAACTCAATTTTATTGATATAATGCAGTCTTACTTACTCCATAGGCCATCACATGGTTTTTACACGTGCACGAGTGACGAGTCACAAATTCAAAAATTGATTCGAATTATAAGTATCAAACGACATAAGAATCGCAAAAGTCAATCCCAATTCCAATCCCGAGTCAACGATTATTCGAATCAATACAATTTTTTCATTTCTAAGGAGAAACATAAAAGTAAAGTACGTGATTTGATCATATGACCTCGTGCGCACATGCTAGGAGTCTGACCAATGATTCATGATCCTGTTTTTACTAGTAAGTACTTTATTTTATCTTCGATTTATGATTCAATGTACGAATTGTCGCAATAATGAATAACGAGTTACGATACGATTCACGACTTTAAAATCTTGATCTATTGACTCTATTCCCCGTAATAGCTATAGGTGTGTACCAATATACAATTAAACAACTAGAATTACGCTATCCCGCTAATAGTACTAACCGCCTTTAACAGTCGTGCCATTCTTATCGTCCTTCATATATGTATTCTCATACGATAATTCTAAACCAACAGAATAAACCACCATGAAAAGTGTCGAAAGGGATCCAATGATCCTGGGCCAACTCTCTAGCATTTGGATGTATGCTTGGCAGACATGGATCCCCCGCTGGCAAGGACGAAGCCAGCCCATTGCTAGGGTGTACACTTGCATCCCCTGCCCAGCTGGTTGAAAAGCCTAATTTAAGCATACTAGAATATTTTTTGTTATTTATAAACCTAATTTTGTTTATTTGCGCCCAAAGTAAATTTTGCAAGCCCAAAGTATTTTGCAAATATTTTGCAAGCCCAAAGTAAATTTTTACACCCCGTTTCAGGATTTTTTGGCTCCGCCCCTGCCCGCCGCTCTCTTTCCCGAAACCTTTTTCGGTTTCTCCTCCCAAGAACCTCTAACATGCGCTGGTGGTGAAGGATACATAAAAACGATTCAAGACGGGGTGTTTTGGTAATTTCAGTCTTTCTTTCTTCCATTTCTATTTTCTGGTATTATCTCCGCCTTTATTCTCTCTTTCTAATTTCTTCTTCATTTTTTCATTTTCTCGATTCCATTAACACACAGAAAAGAAGAAGAAAACGGATCTTAAACGGATATTTTCTCGGGTTTATAATCATGGCTACTCCACCTGCAAGGGCTAGAGCTGATTATGATTACCTCGTAAAACTTCTCCTCATCGGCGATAGCGGTAAGAAATCACAAATTTCTTGTAATTGTTTTTAAAATTTTTGTCAAATTTGTTGGTGGAATTAGTCTGTTGAGGGATCTAATTTGATGATCTGTTTTTGGTCGAAGATTTTATGATTTTTGAACTAATTTTTCATTTGAAGTTTGACAAGGATCTGGATATAATTGAATGTGTACATGGATCTATACTGAAATTTTTCTGAATCAAATTTGGTTAGTTACATTTAGGCCAAGGATTAGATGTGGAAACAGAAGAGAAGGAAAATTTTAAGGTGGAAGCATTTATTTGAAATGGGAGATAACATTATAATTAAGGAACAAACAATGAAATTGAAATGCTAATTTTACAAAACTAGGATGAGTCTTTTGGTTGTTGTTTAAGACATTATTCAGTTTAATCTTCAGTTAGTTTGTAAAGACTGCATTGGGTAATGATCTGTTGTGAAATGCGCTGGAAAGTGAGAACTGAAGAGCCTGGTTATAGTGTATTGTGATTGTGTAGTGGTTTATAACTTTATTGCAAGAGCTATTGTGAGTTATTCAACGACTTTAACTAATTTTTCCTGCATTGTATACATTTCGTAGAACTGATTAAACAAAACCTTAGTATGTATCAGGGAGTTGGTATTTGCATGTAACCATGCACCCGTACACACATGAAGTTTTGTGTGTTTGTGCATGTTTTGGGTGAATGGTGGTATATGAAATTGAAGTAGATAGATTACTGTTGGATGTTGACATGTTTTTCAGTTCGGTCTGTAGTTAGTTTTGATAGATTGTATTGCATCATGCTTAGTGGTTAATATTAACTTTTGTGTTGCTGGAAACTGAGAACTTAAAAACATGGCTCTAGTATAATGTGGTTGTGTATTGCTTGAGCGGAGTTGGTATTGCGCGTTTCTGTATCCCTTTTAGACTAATTTTAAGCTGCCTAAGCATACGTTTTGTAGACACTAATTAAATGAAAAATATGTATACATCCAGAGAGTTGGTATGTTTTCCTTGATTCATGCACATTGATGCACACTAGTTTCTGTATTTCTGTGTTATTCTGCATGTTGTGGTGTTATTATATGATATTAAAGTAGACGAACTCTTGATGGGTAACAATTACATTTCCTAGTTGGGCTGTACATTTGTGTTTTTAGTGTATATGAATTATACAAACTGAGGCTCAAGTCAGACAGAACAGTAGTTAGTTCAGATGTGGTATGGTCCGCGCCAAACCTATATTGTATGAGACACATAGGATGACTGGAATGTCTAATGAATTGTTGAAATTTCTTATGGCGTTTCACTAAGTTCAGTGTGGCATTCTTAGTGTAAAAGGATTCTTTTGTTATTCTGTAATGTTTTTCTATACTTTTTATTCAAATAGCTTATGCCACTATGAGAGTTACTCTATCCAGTTTGACTAATTTTACTCTGCATTGGTGTAGATTTGTTAGATACGGAATAAATGAAAACCATATGTATCAGGAGACTAGGTATGTCTTCATGGATTCGTGCAAAACTATGCTAATTAGTTCAGCATTTGTGTATCTTCATGCATGAGTTTTGGTCGTTGTTATTCTCTTTTTGAGTAGGAAATGCATGTGAAGTCGAAGTAAATGGACTCTTTATGGGTAATGAAATGATACGAGAACGTTTAGTGGTTGACCTATGAATGAGTACTTTTATGTTTAATGTTGTCTCTTTAGTATAGATCAGTTGTTACCATCGATTCCTTATGTGGTGTCATCTGATATGTGAGTGTTCATGCTGTTCCATTTGAGAACTCTAGTTTCTGTTAGGTGTTATGACATTTGATCAATTCCTTTATGTTTTGATAATACTCATTTTCTGTAAAGCAACTAATGTCGTGCAGACAATTATTTTTGAAATATATTGGATAACCACAATTATATGATATCTTGACCTTGGTTGTCTGTATACTTCTTTTGCAGGGGTGGGTAAAAGTTGTCTTCTTTTGCGATTTTCCGATGGATCCTTCACTACCAGTTTTATCACTACTATCGGGTGCGGTGCTTTCTAACGTCCCTCATTCTATTGGGCTCTCTTTCTTTTAGTTCGATCTGACTTACAAGGTTCACTCGTATCCTTTTCTGTAGAATTGACTTCAAGATAAGAACAATCGAGCTTGATAACAAGCGTATCAAACTACAAATCTGGGATACTGCTGGCCAAGAACGATTCAGAACTATCACAACAGGTAATGTCTGCTATGTAGCTTTTACAAACTGATAGTGATACCCTACACCTTTTGCAAGTGTTTAACAACTTCACTTAAAGAGTAATATTTCATGTGCAGCTTATTACCGAGGAGCCATGGGCATTTTGTTGGTGTATGATGTTACTGATGAATCCTCTTTTAACAGTAATTTCCCACTCCTCTCTTTTGCTGACATTTATTGTTTTATACCTAGATTTAGTTTTCAAAGATCATAATGGTATTCATGCTCTCTTACTGAAAAAATGATTTGCTAACAACCTGTGGACCGCAGGATATGTACTTTTTGGATTATTTTTCCTTAGTATCGTATGGATCCTTGGATCCAGGAGGTGGTTGCATCTCTTGCTTGAGCCCAATTAGGTTATATCATTCCCTTATCTCTGCTGTCAGCTGTTTAATTTTTTTATGTTTGCATCACCAGATATCAGAAACTGGATCAGAAACATTGAACAGCATGCCTCTGACAACGTCAACAAGATTCTGGTGGGAAACAAGGCTGATATGGATGAAAGCAAAAGGGTGAGATTTTAATGTCATTCTGCTGCTTGGGATCACCTTTGTTTGCTGTTATTTTTTTTCCGTTGTTGTTTGTAACTTATGACCTTTAAGAAACTGTTGGTCATGTTTCTGTATTGGGGATGAGAGTTTATTCCTCGTTATACCTCAGACCTTTGTAATAAAACATTATTATTGGCTCCTCTTTCTCTCTAGCACTTTGAGCTTTTGAAGCATGTGGTTACTAGCAACCTTCATGAATTCCTAAACCATTTAGAGCTGATATCACCACTGTTTTCTTTTGATCATTTCAAATTTGTTTGTCGTAATTTCCATCAATTACTTACAGCTTCTCTTTTCTTTTTTTAGGCAGTGCCTACTGCCAAGGGTCAAGCCCTTGCTGACGAGTATGGTATCAAATTCTTTGAGACTGTAAGGATACATCTCCCTGTGGCGGATTCTTTTTGTTCTTATAAGCTAGAGAATTTCATATACTGATGCTTCTTTCTTTTGTGTTCTGCAGAGTGCAAAAACAAATCTAAATGTGGAGCAAGTTTTCTTTTCCATTGCAAGGGATATTAAAGAAAGGCTTTCTGAAACCGACACCAAAGCTGAGGTATGAGATCCCTATTTTACATGAACATCTGTATCTAGCTCAAAATATGGAAAAGTCCAGGCTTTTGGGCAAAGACTCTCAGAAAGTGTTCTGTAAAACTCTCAGTTGCTATCTTCTTATGCTCCACTTTATTTCTTTTCTAATTTTCTTTGGTTGGTTGACATGGTTGCAGCCTTCAACAGTTAGGATTAACCCAACTGACCAGCCAGAAGCCGCACCAAAATCAGCTTGCTGCGGATCTTAAGCGAACTCATAATCATCCCTCGAGGTGATAGCAAGCCGGTGGTGTATGCTGGAGAAGGCGGGAAGCCCATTCTTGTTGAATTCAAACACAAATGATTAAATTTATCGGTGAAGGAAGGCACCAGGCAGTTTGCTTGTATTTTTTTCTTTTCCCTTTTTGTTTCCTTACCTTTTGGGTTTTGTTTTTTCCCCTTAACTATTCTTCTCATCTGCAAATTGTTGTAGTGTGTGGAAGGCAGTAAAATCTGTTTCCCTCTCGCTTATTCGACGCATTGATATAACATGGCAGACAGAACAGAACAGTCCATTGAACTGGAATTCCTGGGACTTGGATAAAAAACAGCCTTTATTATATATTGTTGTTACCTGTACTCTTATATGTAGAAAAGAAAATATATCTGGTTCTTCTCTAATGGTTTGCATTCTTACTTGCCCTTGTGTGATACCTTTGTGCCGAGTGTTTGTTAATGTATCTCACCCATGAGATCATCGTGGCAATAACCAGTTGACAGAAATACTCTACATTTGCATCTCCACTAAACCTAGAACAATCCAGTGGCTAATTTTTAGCCCGGTTTGAAAATGGGTCCCTTGTTGCGGCGCAGGGCCAAAAAAACCCTATTCTCTCGGCCTGTTCGGTTGTTGCCTTGGTGGCATACAAGAAGTAAAAGTGCTTCTTAGTGGTCGTTTCATAAATTTTTTTATCACCTTTTTGCTCTTGGAAGTGCTTCTCTAGAAGTCGGCTCCAAAAAAGAAAAAAAAGAAAAAATTTCAAAGCGAAGAAGTAAAAAAACTCAATTTCTATGAAGCAAAATATTGTTGTTCTGGACTTGTGCTATTGAAAAAACATTTCTACTTCTGGTATCCGGACACACTATTGTATCTAGATAAATGTCTGAGTTTTCTGCTTCCAAAAGTTAAAAAACGGTGGTGCTATTCACAACACAAAAACACCACACTACTCACAGCTCAGGACATCTAAATCCCACATCTCTAAAATGGTGAACCTTTTTATCCAGCGGTGGGTCCTGCCTGAAAATCGTGAACCAATACTCTTGCAACACCTAGCATTTGAGCTGTGAATAGAGCTCTATGTGGAACAGTGAATAGCATTTCCGGTTAAAAAACAACTTCTAAAATATTATCTATACAGGTTTATAAAGTCGACAATTGAGCTCAAAATTACTTCTCTATGAGGCATCCAAAAACCCTAGCAAGAATTAAAAATGAACCTTGGGACTCGAACCTCAAATCCCAGAAATTTTGCATCATCCACCAAATTTTACACCGTGACAAGGAAGTGACTAGTGGTGGCGGTGGACGACTGGTTCCATTTGGTCGGTGGTGCCACAAGTGTTCAAACATTTTCACGTGCCAGGGTGTACTTAGTCCATTGAAAATGTCATACTTACGGAGGGACAAATACCCACCAAAACCTGAAAAATAAATAAATAAAATAAAACAAAGAGGTGGCACAAAAAGGGCAAACACGGCAGTACTACTGCCTCTCTCTTCTCAATCTCAGAGAAAAAGAAAAAAATGGTCCGAAACAACACAAACTAGGGTTTTCAACGAATCACCGAAATCTGATCCTCTCGGGTAATAATCTCCACCTCTTTAATCCCTTTCTCTCTAGAAAATCATCCATCTAAAGCATTATCTTGTTTTTCTTACGCAATTAGGGCTTTGAATTTCTGCATTTCATTTTTTTTGTATGAAACAGGTGCTATCAATTGTGAAATTTTGAGGTTTTGATTGAGTTTTGAATTTCAGTATGGCGTGGTTTAGAGCAGTATCTAATATATCAAAACTAGCAATTAAGCGAAATCTAGCACAAGCTAGATCTTCATCATATATAAGTCGAACACAATTAATCCGATCACAACAACAACAGACTCAGTATTTCCATTCATCAGTTATTAGATCGAAGTCAGCTCCATCGAGTGCGCCGGTTCCTCGTCCTGTGCAATTATCTAGATTAACCGATAGTTTTCTAGGTGGGACTAGTAGTGTGTACTTGGAGGAATTGCAAAGAGCATGGGAAGCTGATCCTAACAGTGTAGATGAATCATGGGATAATTTCTTTAGGAATTTTGTTGGTCAAGCGTCGACATCACCTGGTTTATCTGGTCAGACCATACAGGAGAGTATGCGTTTGTTGTTGCTTGTGCGAGCGTATCAAGTTAATGGTCATATGAAGGCGAAGTTAGATCCGTTAGCGTTGGAGGAACGTGAAATACCGGATGATTTGGATCCTGCGTTGTATGGGTTCACTGAAGCTGATTTAGATAGAGAGTTTTTCCTCGGGGTTTGGACTGTTTCGGGGTTTTTGTCTGAGAATCGTCCGGTTCAGACTCTTAGAGCGATATTGAACAGGCTTGAACAAGCGTATTGTGGGAGTATTGGGTTTGAGTATATGCATATTGCTGATCGGGATAAGTGTAATTGGTTAAGAGATAAAATTGAGACACCTACACCTAGGCAATATAATTTGCAGCGTCGTGAAGTTATGCTTGATAGGCTTATGTGGAGTACACAGTTTGAGAATTTCTTGGCTACAAAATGGACTGCTGCTAAGAGGTTTGGGCTTGAAGGTGGAGAAACTTTGATTCCTGGTATGAAGGAGATGTTTGATAGGTCAGCTGATCTTGGGGTTGAGAGCATTGTTATCGGTATGTCACATAGAGGAAGATTGAATGTTTTGGGTAATGTTGTGAGGAAACCACTTGCACAGATTTTCAGTGAGTTTAGTGGAGGTATAAAGCCTATCGATGAAGTTGGACTGTATACAGGGACTGGGGATGTTAAGTATCACTTGGGTACTTCTTATGATCGACCAACTAGGGGTGGAAAAAGACTTCATCTGTCTTTGGTCGCAAACCCTAGTCATTTGGAAGCTGTTGATCCACTTGTGATTGGAAAGACTCGAGCAAAACAATACTATTCGAATGATTTAGACAGGACAAAGAATTTGGGTGTGTTGATTCATGGTGATGGTAGTTTTGCTGGACAAGGTGTAGTTTATGAGACTCTGCATCTTAGCGCCCTTCCTAATTATACAACTGGTGGGACTATCCACATTGTGGTGAACAACCAAGTGGCTTTCACGACTGATCCAATGTCTGGGAGATCTTCGGAATATTGTACTGATGTTGCTAAAGCGCTGGATGCCCCTATCTTTCACGTAAATGCGGATGACTTAGAGGCTGTTGTTTACGTATGTGAGCTCGCAGCTGAGTGGCGACAGACTTTCCATTCTGATGTTGTTGTTGATATAGTTTGTTATCGTCGATTTGGGCACAATGAGATTGATGAACCGTCTTTCACTCAGCCTAAAATGTATCAAGTAAGCCTCTCTCTTTACTTCTTGACTATCATTGCACTTTTTACTGTTGATATGCAAACACATATTCCCATGTTTATTGTTTATATTTGTTTAGTTTCTTATTTCCGATACCTCTAGTGGCAGTGCCTTGCTATAGTTATTCGTTGTTCGGATAAGACCTCAGATATTGAAAGTTTCCGCATTCTTCAGATTGTAGCTATGTTCTTACGAAAGGGTATCTCTTTGAAGGATTAAATCTGTATCTCACACTTCTTACTTGGTGTGACAGGTCATTCGTAATCATCCATCAGCACTCGAGCTTTACCAAAAGAAGCTCTTAGAAACAGAGCAGATTACAGAAGAAGACGTTAAAAGAATGCAGAATAAAGTCAACACAATCCTCAATGAAGAATTCATTAACAGCAAAGATTATGTTCCTAGAAAAAGGGACTGGCTTGCTGCTTATTGGACTGGTTTCAAATCCCCTGAACAGGTTTCACGTGTTCGAAACACTGGGTATGTTGGGATACTTTGGAGGTTTTGCTCTTCTATTTTACATGATTTTTAACGCAATACTGATTCCATTGAGTTGTACCTCAGGGTGAAGCCTGAGATTCTGAAGAGCGTTGGAAAAACAATCACAAGTCTTCCAGAAACTTTCAAGCCTCACCGAGCAGTAAAAAAGATATTTGAACAACGTGCCCAGATGATTGAAACTGGGGAGGGGATTGACTGGGCAGTCGGAGAAGCACTTGCATTTGCTACATTGCTAGTGGAGGGAAATCACGTAAGGTTGAGTGGTCAGGATGTTGAAAGAGGTACCTTCAGTCATCGGCATTCAGTTATTCACGATCAGGAAACAGGGGAGAAGTACTGCCCTCTCGATCATGTTACCATGAACCAAGACGAGGAGATGTTTACAGTCAGTAACAGGTGATCTTTTTCACACTGTCTTTAAGTTTTTCATAGATGTAGTGCAATATTGCCATCTTCCACTGTTACCTTTTCCTGGAAGGTTATGAAAACACTTCAATGTTGAGTTTGGAGGATTATGATACAGTGTGTTTCATACTTCTTAGTTCTTAGTATCAGTTCTAGTGAGTTGTCCAACTATAATGTTAGCACAAGATTGTGAAAGGCATTTTGGCAAATGTTTTTTTGTGCTAATTGCACCCGTAAAAGGTTGAGCTTTGAGTATTGACCTTCTGAGACCCTTAGAAATTTCCGGTTTGTAATCTTTTAAGTTGGCATCAGATCACTATATATGAATCGGGTGGCAAATTTACAGAAAGGGTATATTTTTTCATTTATCCTTTGTACACTTGTGACACTAACATAATGAATCTTCGTCGTCTCTATATATGCAGCTCGCTTTCTGAATTTGGCGTTCTTGGGTTTGAATTGGGATATTCAATGGAAAATCCAAATTCATTGGTTATATGGGAAGCACAGTTTGGTGATTTTTCAAATGGGGCACAGGTGATGTTTGATCAGTTTTTGAGTAGTGGAGAGTCAAAATGGTTACGTCAAACTGGGCTTGTAGTGCTGCTTCCTCACGGTTATGATGGTCAGGGCCCTGAACATTCTAGTGCAAGAATGGAGCGATTCCTTCAGGTATATAAAATAGTGTTATTTGTATCTCATGATTCTCTCCTAGCGACATTTACTAATAAATTTTTTAATCTCTGGCAATCCATGTCATTAATGGTTGTTTTTGAGTCTTACCTGCCGTAACTGATGCATCTAAAATGATCTAAATATATAGATGAGTGATGATAATCCGTATGTCATACCTGAAATGGAACCAACTCTTCGGAAGCAAATCCAGGAGTGCAACTGGCAGGTTGCAAATGTGACAACCCCTGCCAATTATTTCCATCTTCTGCGCCGTCAGGTAAGTGCAACATAGTATGCTCGTCAATATGGCTCAATCTTAACATTTCTGTTCCATTTTTCTGATTATGCATGGTTCACATTCCAGATACACAGGGAATTCAGAAAGCCGCTAGTTGTCATGGCACCTAAAAACCTGCTTCGTCACAAAGATTGTAAGTCGAATCTGTCTGAGTTTGATGATGTCAAAGGGCACCCAGGTTTTGACAAGCAAGGGACCCGTTTTAAGCGTCTTATAAAAGACCAAAAGGACCGTTCTGACCTTGAGGAGGGTGTCAGGCGTTTGGTTTTGTGCTCTGGGAAGGTAATATTCATATAAGATCTGCGATACTAGTTGTTACATTCTTTAGCAGTTCCAAGTGTTCGTTGTTCATCCTTTTTGTTTTCTAGGTCTATTACGAGCTTGATGAAGAAAGGAAGAAAGTCAGTGGCGATGACGTTGCAATCTGCAGGGTGGAACAGCTTTGCCCATTCCCTTACGATCTCATCCAGCGAGAGCTGAAGCGTTATCCAAGTAAGTCCTTTTAACTCGATAAAAATTGTACAAAATTGAGAAAGTCGAGTAGAACTCATCAGCTCATTTTCCTGGCTAGGAAATAGTTTGACTCGAGCAAAGTATAATCCTCAACCAGCCATATCAACCTAATATTTTACTACATGTTTGAGTGTCACAGCAGTGCCAAATGCACTTTCTACTGAACTGCTTCCTGTCATCTAGTTTACCGGGGTTGATTTCTAAGCCCTTTTTAACTAGACACAACAGTCATGCTGATAAACTGATTCCTTGTTCCTTTGTATTTCCTTCTTTTCAGATGCTGAAGTTGTTTGGTGCCAAGAAGAGCCAATGAACATGGGTGGATACAACTACATTGCTCCACGTCTGTGTACTGCCATGAAGGCTTTAGGTAGAGGAACCATGGAGGACATTAAATATGTCGGTCGTGGCCCATCAGCTGCCACCGCCACTGGTTTCTACTCGGTTCATACGAAGGAGCAGACTGACCTAGTCCACAAGGCACTCCAGCCTGAGCCAATCAACTATCCTTTTTGAAGTAACTTTTGAAATCTATATCCTAGAGATAAAGGTATGCAGAGGAAGGCACATTCAATAAACTAAATGTTATTTTGTATATACCGGTTTAGGTTAGGATAGAGGATTTTATCCTAACCCTGCAAGGGAGGGTGGTTATGCCCTGCAGATCTTTCTTGTTCGGTTGTAAAATCAAATTTTGTGTAATTTTGTTTAGATTACTGTGTTTGAAAACATATCCCCCCAAGTAATAGTGCACTAGCCGTGTGCTCGGGGTGTGCTGTTGCATGAATAAATGCATTACTGTGGCAGAAATTCTGAACGGATAATATTTCATTTTTTCTTTTCTTTTTAAGAACAGGATAGAAAAATCAATCTGAAATTACTCCAGGAAAAATTTGACAGTCTGCCTTGATAATTGATAGGGGGCAAGCCACTTTTATTAAAGGGAAAACCTTTTGGGGCGGATTTAAAAAAGAGAAACGACAAAACTTTCCCTTATATATAATCACCCTCCGTTAAGTATATATACTAAAACAAAGTCAGTTTGGGAATCTTCAACAAATTGCCACTGTTATGTGCAAATCTGGCGTAGGTGCAGTTTCATTTTTGACAGTACACCGAAATCTGGTATGCAGAGTCGTTAAATTTAGCTTGAAATTGATTCTACTACGCCATAGCATGAAAGACAACTATTTATAATTAACACCAACAAGGCTAATGATATGGATATCACTCTTTTGAACAATAAGAGAATAATGGTTACCAAAAAAATGGAGAAAGCATGAGAGAGGGATACATATACTGACCATAAGCAGTAGATATTAGAGAATGAAGCATCAGATCATAGTTCATTTATTTGAAAGACACAATACATGTAAAGGATCACGGATTTCTTGAACTCGAGACGCAAAACCAAGCTAATTGCCACCTCCATGCCCTCTCCTTCGTTAGTTTAGCTTATCAGTTGGACCATCTTCATCCCAAAGCACATAACATGCAGCACCCATGGATAGGTTTAATTTTAAAATATGTTTCTATGTGACTATGTCCCTGTTGATGGTAATACAAAAATCAAAACCGAAAGGATTATTGATCGGGGAAAACTAGGTTTTTTTTAGATCCACCCCGAAATCAGCTTTCCCTTTAGTAAAAGTAGCTTTCCCCCTAACAACTTAGTGTGTATGCACCTTACACTGTCCCCTAACAGTGGGCTCTTCACTTTTGAGTTTCAGTTAAGGCCCCATGATAAAGATTGTCATACATTTTGTTTTGGAGGAAGAAAAGTTCAGCTGCTAAATTTGTTGTTAACAATCTCAGGTGGAAATTCTTGCAGTTGAAAATTGTCTTGCTTGATTATATAGTATTTTGGTTTTGCAAAGATGGTGAATCGCATGAATGGAATTAGGTAAGTTTTTTTACTTTTGTAGGGGTTAAAGATCACATCCATAGGTATCATGCGAAGGGATACTATCATAAGGGGGCGAACGTACTCGCACGTAACATATCCCAGGTGACGGAATCAACGACGTCATGAAGTCACGAGTAAAGTGTGAAGGATGTACGAAGTTAAGGGGTTCATGCGAGAAGATCCAACATAAACGTGCGAAGACATCGCACGTCAGATCCGAAAATAGAGGCTTTATTAGCTGTATTTTCTAGGATAAAGGGATCCTAATCCAGTCGCACGACGAGCGAACTCCACCATAATCCTTATAGCGTCCCTGCTCAACTGAAAAATCGCACGTTTAAATTTATCATGCGATAGGATTTTATAAAACAGAGGAATTCGCGGATCCAAGAGAGGGATATGCATACCAGCGAGAAGCTTCCCTACAGAGATAATGATTTTCTGATCATTCCATTGATCAGTCTTGAACCATTTAGGGTTAAGCGTCAAACTAGGCCCTGATGAAGAAAAAGCGGATAATGTGAAACATTTATCCCTGAATTCGACCTGTAACCTATCAAACTGTTCTACCATTCTCCAACCTGGCTTGTGTCCCATTGTTGATCTTCTAGAATGGGATTATAAATATCAAGGTAGTCAAGATAGCTAAGATGATCAAAGGGGCGAAATAATACAATAGACGGGAAACAAAAAAAACAGTTGGAACGAAGAAACATCAAGAATCAAGGTCGAACGGAAAAATAACTACAGTAAGAAAAGAAAAGTTGCAGAGGTTGAACGAAGAGAGTAAAAAAAAGGAATAAAAACGAGAAGAGGCCTTATAAAGGATTTCGTTTCCTCCCCACGAAATTCACTTTTATGAACGCATTAATGAGTGAAAGGACATGAAGCGACAGTTGCAGGGATTAATTGCAACGTGTCCAAAGGTGAATCGATAAGAACGACACGTGGAGAATTTAAAGTCCGAGATATCAGAATAATGTCAGTTAAGAAATATGAAAAGTTGATAAGGTGCGTAAAATCATATAAAAGGTGCGAAGATGATTATAAGAGCAGTTTCTCTCATCGCTCTTTCCATAATAAAGATCACTAAGAGAAGAGGAAAAATGTAGGTGTTAAATATCACACCCATAGGTATCATGCAAAAGGATACTATCATAAGGGGTGAACGTACTCGCACGTAACATATCCCAGGTGACGGAATCAATGACGTCATGAAGTCACGAGTAAAGTGTGAAGGCTGTATGAAGTTAAGGGGTTCATGCGAGAAGATCCAACATAAACATGCGAAGACATCGCACGTTAGATCCGAAAATAGGGGCTTTATTATCTGTCCTCCACTATGTAAAACTCCTATATATAGGACCAACTATCACTTTGTTGAGGGAGAGATCTTTGGGAGAATAGAGACAGAGTTTTAAGAGAGAGAAATTTGTTTGCTCCCCAAGTCAAGGGTTTTACTTTACTTCTTTGTATTGATTTCTAAACTTAATAAAATTCTTCTAAGTGTTCTTCATGATGATTTATATAGATTATCTAAAAGGGTGTAATAGTGGGATTTTCCGTTACTACATTTTGACGCTAGAATACAGGCCGGGAATGGGATTATACCTGTTTGTGAAAACTTTAAGTTGATTTTTTGAAAAAATTCTTATTGTCCTTGTTTTTGTGAAAGAGTTCGATTGTTTTCTTGAAATTTCGACTTTTGGATTCACTCATTTAAAACGCAGTTTTCATTTAGGAAGGAAGTTTTGGGCTTGCATAAGTTTAGGGTTTGTTATTTCAGGAACACAAAATGGCGAGACGAACATCTGCAGGAGAAAATGCAACAACGATTAGGAGGAGTAGAAGAATTGCAGGTAGAAGAAGAGGCGAAATTGCAGAGACATCAAGAATGGGAGAGAGGAACAACAAACCTCAACCGATCAGATCTCAGATCCAGCAGGAACAAAGGGAGAACGACCAAAGAAATCTTGATGAAGTAAGTGTTCACACTACGGATACAAATACCGCAGAAGCAAATGAAGAGGGAACACAGGAGGAAGGAGAAGTAGGAGAAAATGAAGACAACATGACCATTGGGGAACTAAGGAAGCGATTGGAAAATGAAAGAATAAGAGAAGATGAACTACATGCAAACTTGACGCGACAAAATGATGAGCTAAGATTGGAAAATCAGCGATTACAAGAGCAAAGGTCACAATCACGATCCAGAACAACACGTGCGAGATCGAGATCGAGAACAAGCAGGAGTACCACTAGGAGAAGTAGATCTGAGCCTGGAGATAATACACAGGGACAATTTATGGATAATAGTTTGTATGACACTTTTCAGGTAAACAAAAACTCGCAGGATGAGCGCGAACGCAATCACATAGAAGATCGGTATGTCCAAATAGGTGAGGATGAACCCGGGCGAAGACATCATAGAGAAGATAGATTGGAGCGAAATGGAGAATACAACCGCATGCATGATGAAGAGCAGCGAGATATGCTGAGGCAACAAAATGAGATAGATATAGATGCACAGGAGCACGCGATAAATAAAAGGGATAGGCGAAGAGAAAGAAGAGACGATGAAGAACGACAAGAACTAGAAGAAGCCATACGACAAAACAGTCATGAAAACAGATTGAGGCAAGCCCGGTTGAAAAGACCTAGGTAACAACAAGAAGAAGACATATTCCCAAACGACGAAATTTTAAGAGAAATAGCAGAGCTAAGAAAACTAGTAACTAAAGGGAAAGATGGAGGAAGGAGACAGCCAGAAGAAGCAATAGAAAAAGTAGCAAGGACACCCTTCACACGGCGAATACAATTAGTAACAATACCAAGAAAGTACACGCTACCCACGTTTCCTAGGATCTTTGATGGATCTACATGTGCGATCCAACATATTAAAACATACAACTTATTTTTTCAACAATATGAGGATAACGACGCGGTCCTCTGAAAATATTTTCCAGCAAGCCTCGCAGGAGAAGCCTTGAAGTGGTTCGATGGATTGCCAGTAGGTTCAATAAAATCATTCGAGCATTTATAGAGTTTGTTCTTGGGACAATACATCGGCAGTAGCATGCTAAAGCCGGGAATTAAAAAAACATTCAGCCTACGAAGGAGAACGAATGAAAGCCTGAGAGATATGACCAATATATGGAGGACAATGAGCAGAGAAATGGCAGGGCGAGTGGATGAAAGAAATCTCATCTTAGCATTCATCAATGCATTGTTTCCAACTGACTTGTTGTTCACACATCTGTTCATAATGAAAGACAGAATAACGATGGCGTAGCTGCATGAATACCAGGAAGAGTATTTCGCTCTTGAAGAAAAGCAGAGAGATATGGAGTCCTACCCGGTTGCAGTCGCGAGCGAAAGAATAGGAAATGCAAGTCTATTACCAAGGATGACGATCGCTGTTGCGAGCACTTCGCAGGGAAGCAAAGAAAAGTTAATCGTAGAAGACTAACAAAAACAGGTAGCCATGAGTAGCAGAGACCAAGAAATGTATGAGCAAGAATACAGAGAGAGGCAATATAATAATCATGGAGGAAACAACAAGGTCACAAGATACGACAATCATGGAGACGGATATGGAGGAAATACGAGGTATTACAATCAAGGCGCGAACTACAGGGCCCATGAGGAGGTCAGGATGCCACCTCTTAACACCACAGTGGACAAAGTCTGGGAAGCTGTTATGTTAATGGAGGAGATAACGCAACCACCTAATCTAGGGAAAGAACCACCATATGGAAGAAGAAGTAAAGAACTCTGCGCTTATCATCGTTTCCATGGCCATACAACGAATAACTGCAAGAACATACAACAAATCATATTAAGAATGATTGGACAAGGAAAGCTTAACCACTTCCTAGCTAAACCACTACCTCCTACACCACCATCGCAACCAACAAGAGGTGGACATACGTCAGGAGTGGACAAAGGAAAAAATACCTTTCTGATAGAAGTGGGAGCGAGTGCCAAGAATCTACAGTGTAACTCCATAATACACTAATTCAAAAGTATAGAAGACTTCCACGACAATGTGTTAAGCCGCGTATTTGCAAGGGATGTTGAAGGGAAGGAAATAATGAACCTAGCAAAGATACCAAAACTCAAAGAATGGCAGAAGCAACCAATCACATTTAGCGCAGAAGAAGTATCTGGAGGAGGCGAACTCCATGAGAGTCCCCTAGTGGTTAAGTTAGAGATAATACCAAAAGAAAAGCCGGACAAGGAAGAAGGTGAAGAGGATCTCACATGGCGATAAATAGAATACTAATTGATTCTGGGAGCTCGGTGGATATTTTGTTTTATGATACATATAAGACAATGGGAGGAAAAGATGAAGATTTGATTCCTTAAACTTATAAAATATACGGCTTCAATGTATCATCCAACAAGCCAAAGGGAGAGGTTACCATGCGAATCCCTCTTAAGACAATCTCTACTAAATAACCTTTTGTGTCGTGGACGTCGAATCTCCATACAATGCATTAATTGGAAGACCGTGGTTACATAACATTCTGGGTGTGGCTTCCAAATATCATCAGTGTATCAAATTTCCGTTACCACAAGGCATTAGGATCATCAAAGGAGATGTTAATAAAGCGAAAACATGCAATGAAATTGATGTTGAGAAAAGTGAAGTGCGAATAAGAGGATAAATTGGAAGCGTGACGCAGGAGAAAGTAAGCGGTGCGAAAGATTGATGGTGAATTTCATAGAAAAAGAAGGAGAAGTTGGTGACTATCATGAAGGTGAGGCATCATCAAAGAAAAAAGATGCCGGGATTGAAAAAGAGAACAAAGAAGGAACTAGTACAAGAAAAATTCAGATGAGGGCGGTCAAGATAGCAAAAGGTCATGAATACGCGAAGAAATCTGAAAAGGCAGAGTTCCAACCTGGAGAGTTAGTCATGAGCGAAGTACCACCATATCGCAAGAAAGAGAATAAGAAGAAAGGAAAAGTAACATGGACTGGACCTTATGTGGTGAAGAAATATGTTGGTAATGGGATGTACAAGTTAATGGAAAGAGATGGAAGAAATATGGAAAAAGTGGGGAATATGCTTTATAACAAGAAACATCTAAAGCAGTTTTACGGTTAGGACACGCGACAAAATCAATTCAAAAGTACTACCTATATGCGAAGTGGGTAAAGAGGTGAAAGGGCTGAAGTAGCTAATAGATTATTATAAAGTATTAGTTAAGATATTCCTATTTGTGCAAATAAAGAAGAGAAAGGAAAATCAGAATCGTACGAGAAAAGACTATTAATGGAAAAATTCTATTCCTTCTACAACACAAACAAAGAAGTCAGGACAAAACACGTACAGACAAAGAAGCCAAGACAAGTACGTTCAGACGAAGAAGTCAGGACAAAACACGTACAGATAAAGAAAAGATTCTTCTAGTTCAAAAATTTCAGCAAAAAGATAGGATCTAATGAACCCACACCCGAACCGAACCGAACCGACCAGACGGCGACGGCGACGGCGTGCGTGCTTCTATGCGAAGCACCGCGCGTACGGGAAAGGCAACCTTGCCCTAGTCTAGGTCTTCCCTCCAAGCACAAAAGTCTAATGACCCAAGGGCCATGCCCTTATAGCCAATTCTATAGTATTTAAGTCTAAAACTCTTTAGATTTTAGTCAATGTGGGTCTATTATTTTATCTATTCAAATGAAAAAACAATTAATGGGCAATAGGTCTAGGGATCAAAACATAGTCCATGGAAAAATTGGTATTTTTAAAGCGTTTTTTCTAACAATAAACTGGCATTTATAAGTCTGAGATCTCCGACTAGTTCCATAATTACAAATTTGGTTTCGATTTTCATTCACTTCCACTTATCATCTTCTATGGACCCAAACCTTATCTTCTTCCTATCCTATGGTTGTATTTTCTTTGTTCAGGACCCAACTTGTTCAATTATTGGACAATCGACAAAGCTAGTGTGAGAAATTAGAATGATTTGAAAGATCATAGTACTCTTTTTTTCTTTGATATGTAGGTCCAGTCATAATGATGCGTCGCAGGGATTTAGGACTTTTAATTTCGTTTTGTTATGTCTGACTGGACCCAACAATTCAAGCGGTACTTGTCTCGATTGTAAATACAGTTCGAGTTTATGTGCTCATCTTTCAACCTGTTCGCGCTACAAACTAGATATATTTATAAATTTCAACCCGGACGCCTTCATTAAATGTACAACCAGAACTGCGTATATTTTCAACGGCAATGCAATACAAGAATCTCAAATATATATATATACAGAAAGTGATAGTAAAAAAACAAGGGTGAATAATTATTAACAATTATCTCCTCATATAACGGGTTATTTTAACCGCAACAGTTTCACATTTGCAGGATGTTTGCTTGACCAATGAATATGCAGAATGGTCTTAGGTATTGATTGTTATATATGGTTTTCATCAATCAAGAACACCTTATTGTATTACTCTTAGAGCTCCAACTTGTTACCTTCAATTATTAAACTAAATGTTTAGGATTTCCACTAGCTAGTTTGAATTTGAAATGCCTATCTTATCTTAGCTCCTTTTTTTTCTTTGTGTAGGGTACCCAGCCTAGTGACTTTAAGCAGTGATACTGTCCACTTCTAAATTTGTATCCATTCCAGATGTAGTGTGTGTCACTTGACTTTACTTAGCATTAACCATATGGCAGTTCGTAAGACCCCTTCCCCCGAGTACTTCTCCTAGACACCCCGCTATAAGATCCAATAGAGAAATTCCGGTTCTCTCTCATAAATAGGAAACGCGATTCGCATGGTTTTCCCCCTCTCAGCATACTCGATTCTCATTATTAAGATTCACAAGGAGCGTGCATGGCTGGATGCTTCCATACGCGTGGAATTATAGGGGTGGGATTTTGATATTTCCCTATCTCCGTGCTAATTTTTTAGCAACGATCACCCCGTAACTAGGTTAGTAACGGATAAAAGAGCTTCCGATATCAGGTCCAGAAAGAGCGATTTCCCAATGCTTATAAGTGTCGCAATTCTCAACCGTCACTGTACAACCATGGTTAGCGCGCAAGGTAACGTCTGTCATCCAAACCGCCCGCCAGGATGGCTCCCGGATCAAAATTAGTTGGGATTCAAACCTCATTCCCTTGGCGACATTATAAAAGAGGCGGAGATATTTAATCAATTCTTTCATTCCGAAATTTCCTTCTAATTTATGATTATCAATACATATACGAAATATATCTGTCTTTTGTAGAGTTTGACGTATCACGTATCGGCAAAAACATCAATAGGTAAATTCCAATCAAGGTGGAACATTGGTTATTTGTCATTCTTATGACATAATAGGTCATGAGTTTGAATCTCCCGTTATATTTTGGCTCCAAGAGCATAGCTCAGTGGTATCCCATCAACTCCAGTAAGGAGGAAGTCAGGGATTCGATCCCCACCGTGGTAGAGGTTTGTATTTAATTAGTTGTATAGAGGTGTTTGGCGGGTTTGGATCTAGCAGTGGGGCTAGTCCAGCCAGCTGGCTGGATTTGGGTAGGGGTCTGGATCCGGCTTTAGCCTATCAAAAAAACAAAAAAATCAATAGGTAATACGTAATATTAAATATTGCAGCATTTCTCTCCAGAACAATCTTGTAAAGTTGGCGTGCACCCTTGCGGACCAACTTTCTTAAATGCAGGGCTCGTGAATTATGGGTGAATGCAATAAAGCTTGTCAGTCAGGTCACAGTTAAGTGAATTATGTGATGCGTAACTTTTAGAACTATATGGGACAGGTAGTTGTACCAAATTTGCCTTCACTTGAACACGAATAATACCCCCAAACACAGTTCATGAAAACATCACTCTCCGGTACGAGGTTGAGTACATTAAACATGGAGAGTGATAAAAGCTAAAAAAAACCATAGCACATTGTCACCATGAATGATCATTTATAATATAGCTTGTGGGTAATCAGTAATCTTAACTGCAACATAATCGACAAACTTCCATGCTTCAAAAACGAAGAAAAAAAAAACTTCCGATGCGAAAATCACCATTTCTCCTTTTTGTAAGTGAAATAAAGAATAGACTCCAAAACTGAACCCCGCACCTTCTTGATCACCTACATATTTTCTTCAATGGTACTCTGCATAATATTCTTTCCTTTGTGCAGCCGTCAACACCCAACTTATCAAAGTGAGTCCCTCTTGGAATCGTGCCACACACATTATTATAGGATACAATGAAAACCTCAAAGCACTAAAGATTGTGGGATATGTCCAGATAGTCTATTGAAATTAAAGCCAACGAATACTCCGATACTCATACTAGTAGGTATAATCCTGGATAATTTGTTGTTTGGGAACCTATACATATATATATATAAAGGATTGGAGTCTGAAATTTTTTGAACAATATGGAAAATTGAATGAAACCTATAAATTCAATCGCCCGTGTTACAAGGGGCAGGAAAAAAAGGACCGAGTCGTTTGTTGCCAGATATATAGCATAGACCAAGATATTTGAGTTTAGAGATACAGGAAGGAATAACTCCTTTCAGGTTATTTTCAGACAAATTCAGAAAAAAAAGATGACTCAATTCACAAATCAAAGAAGGGAATGCTCCTTTTAGATTACATGATCGCAGAGACAAATACTCTAGTTTGAGTTTAGAGTATGCATGGAAATTTTGATCTATAACTACGGTTAACCTATTTGTGCTCAGGTCCAGCCAAGTTAGGTTTAGTTCATTGATCAAAGATATCAACGAAACATTTCCCTCGATTGAGTTTCCATGAACATCAAAAAGAGTGAGGTTTCTAAGCTTTGTTATGCAACTAGGTATGGTTCCTGTTATATTATTACCATGTAAATAAAGTTTTTGTAGAGGAACAATTTGGCAGATTGATTTTTGTATGGACCCTTGAAAATTATTTACAGACAAGTCTAGAATGCGTAAGGATTTTAAATTGGATATTGAGGAATGTATATAACCGGTTATGCTATTATCAGAAAGATCTAGAGACTCCAAATGAGAAAGATTGTAGATTGAAAGAGGTAAAGATCCCTGAATTGAACAACCGCCAGCATAAAGACTGACCAGTAGCGGTGCATTTGATATTGAACTTGGAATGGATCCACTTATGTTTGTTCCTGACATGGAAAGTCTTTGTAGCTTAGGCCATTGATGTTGAAACATCCTAGTTAGATCAGGATGAAGATAATAATTAGAATCCACATTAAACTCCTTAAGTTGAGGAAGGTAAGGAACTGAACCTTTTAGTCCACAACTAGATAAGTCAAGAATTGAAAGTGAAGTTAATTTAGCCATCTCTACTGGAATTTCAGAAGTGAGTTCCCAGTTGGCCATCATTTTGAGAGAGGATAGGCGAGAAAGATTGGTAAACTCATGGGCGGGAAAAACTGTACTAGATATGTTACAATAAGAAAGATCGAGATCCCTGAGATTAGAAAGATACGAAATAGATTCAGCAAAATTCTTTTCTGAAAAGGAAACTTGATATAAATTAATATGACTCAACCTTAAAATTTTTAGATTTACTAACCCTCTCAGCCATGTTAAAGATGATGATTCTAAGCAAGAATATGTATCAAATGAGTATGGCGCAGGACCACAAGATAAATCGAGGTATTGAAGGGACGATAGGTTGGTGAATGCACTGAATGGTGTTGAAACTGACGCAGAAATGTTCAAGTGGGAAAGATCAAGATGCATGAGTTTGGTTAGCTCAGAAAACTGAAAGGGGATTTGCGATTCATGAAAATTGTTAAAGGCAAGATCAAGATATTCCAGATGAGTAATATCAACAAAGGAGGAAGAGAATTTACCATGTAAAGAAGTATTTGGTGTTGGCCCCCTAATATTGAAATCATCTTTGAAATACTCATTGATGTAAGTTTCAAGGACTGTGTTACGGAGGTTTATGGAGATGACATGGGGGGATGAGTCTTTGGAACATTCAATTCCATGCCAGTTACAACAGTTTCGATATTTGTTTCCTTCTAGCCATGAAGATAAACGATTTGCAGGGTCCTCCATTGAGAATTTAAAATCAAGAAGAGCCCTTCTTTCCTGTTCATTGTAGCCATGAGAAGCTAGCGGGCATTGCGTAATACTGATAAATAAAAAGAGCAAGAAGTGAAGTTGAAGACTAAATGAAGTGAGAATTTGAGTTCTCTTAATCAACGAATTCATGTCTAATTCAACAAAACTCGAATGAGACTTTATCGAATATTGAAGAAAGTGTTTGGTTGATAAATGAATATGCAGAATAGCCAAGATATAAACTGGCATTTATAAGTCTGAGATCTCCAACTAGTTCCATAATTACAAATTTGGTTTCGATTTTCATTCACTTCCACTTATCATCTTCTATGGACCCAAACCTTATCTTCTTCCTATCCTATGGTTGTATTTTCTTTGTTCAGGACCCAACTTGTTCAATTATTGGACAATCGACAAAGCTAGTGTGAGAAATTAGAATGATTTGAAAGATCATAGTACTCTTTTTTTCTTTGATATGTAGGTCCAGTCATAATGATGCGTCGCAGGGATTTAGGACTTTTAATTTCGTTTTGTTATGTCTGACTGGACCCAACAATTCAAGCGGTACTTGTCTCGATTGTAAATACAGTTCGAGTTTATGTGCTCATCTTTCAACCTGTTCGCGCTACAAACTAGATATATTTATAAATTTCAACCCGGACGCCTTCATTAAATGTACAACCAGAACTGCGTATATTTTCAACGGCAATGCAATACAAGAATCTCAAATATATATATACAGAAAGTGATAGTAAAAAAACAAGGGTACATAATTATTAACAATTATCTCCTCATATAACGGGTTATTTTAACCGCAACAGTTTCACATTTGCAGGATGCTTGCTAAAGCGGAAACAAGTGGTGCAATTAAAGGGTTGATAGTTACCAAGGAAGGTTGTACAGTTTCACATTTGCTTTTTACAGACGACACAATATTGTTCTCCGCTGACAAAGAAGAATACGTCCACAATATTAAAGGCTTACTGATGTGTTTTGAGATGTCTACTGGCCTAAGAATTAATATGTCTAAAAGTACAACTATTGGTGTGGGGGATTTTCAGCATAGTCATACCGTGCAATTGTCTTTGGGGTTCAATTTTGAAGAGATTCCTTTCAAGTACTTAGGAATGTCAGCTGGGGCTAACTATAGGTGCAAGAAGATTTGGGATCCGGTGTTGGAATCGATCGACACGAGATTGGCTGGGTGGAAAAGGATTTATCTGTCTTACGGAGGAAGAGTTGTGTTAATTAAGAGTGTCTTGTGTTCTCTGGCTATCTATCTTATGTCTGCATTCTCTATTCCTCCGGTTGTAGCTAAGAAGATAAGGAAAAAATGCGGGTTTTCTTATGGGGGACTAAAGATGGGAAAAACAAGACAGCCTTGGTTGCATGGAAGACTATCTGCAAGGATAGAGAACATGAAGGACTGGGAATTAAGAGCATTAGGGAGATGAATGACTCTCTCCTATGTAAATGGTTATGGCGCATTTCTACCGAAACCAATGCTACGTGGAGGAAAATTCTTGGTGATAAGCATGGGGTGCAAGACAATGAATGGGACGCAAAGCCGGTAAAACAAACATATGGCACCTGTTTGTGGAGGGGTATTACTAATAAATTGTATATATTTTCGCAAGGCATTGCCTATACAGTTGCAAGTGGAACTAGAGTCAAATTCTAGTTGGATGTTTGGAATGGGGATACAACTTTCTATTTGAAATTCCCAGAGCTATATGAAATTTCTAGGAAGAAACAGGGATGGGTAGTTGACTTCTATAAAGACGGTGCCTGGGACATTGGCCCAAAGAGAAGGCTCACCAATTCAGAAATACAAGAAGCTACTATTCTCTGTCAACAATTAGCTGGTGTTACTCTTAATACAGAACAAGACTCTAGAAGATGAAAATGGGAAAAGATTGGAATATTTACTGTTCTCTCTTGTTATAATGCCATTACAAGTCTAAACAACAGTCCCACTTTCCCCAGCAACAAGATTTGGGTTCCTCTAATCCCGACAAAGGTATCCTTTTTCGTGTGGTTATTACATCATAATTCTCTTTTGACTCTAGATAACCTTACACATAGAAGAATTAGAGACGGTTTAGATAACAAGTGCGTCATGTGCAAAGAAGAATTAGAGTCGATCAATCACCTTTTCTTGTACTGCAACTATACACATAAAATATGGAAGGCTTTTATGTTGGACCATGGGAGAGATTGGGTTATGTGCAAGGATATAAAACATATGTTCCTAGGACAACACATACAAGGGCTGGCTGAAAGGGGTCGTATACTTTGAAAGCTTCTTCCTTTTGTTGTGTGTTGGGTCATTTGGAAAGAAAGAAACAAGAGGATTTTCGAACTACGAGAAAAATTGGAAAAAAAGATCGTTGAGGGAGTCAAAGTAACTCTGTTATATTGGACTGGTCCAAATGCAGAATTCAGAGGTTTGCATTATCAAGACCTTCTTAGAAGGTGGGGGAATGTAGTAAATAGGTATTAAGCCTTTTTGCAGGGATAACAAGTGGGGTTGTTGTAGTTCTGTTTTATGCTCATCTTTGCATAAGAACAACTGTTTTTTAACTTTGAACTCTGCCTCAATATGTGAGTTGAAGTTTCTTGCTGTAATCTTCTCTTTATATATATTCTTTGTTGTATTGACCAAATTTTTTTTTAACCGCAACAGAATCCATAAATCTCCAATACGGGAACCACCAGTCCTCTTTCTTTACAATCAAAACAAAGAATAAACCCCAAGATCCAACTCCAAATCCTAAGGCAGTAACACCATAAAACATTATTCTCCCGATTGCATCCTCTTGATCATCTTCTTCTTCGCCTTCCTTCGTATGGCTAGTATCACCATCACAAAGTTTCTTGGTTGGTTCTCCGCACAACAAATCATTTCCAAAAAAGGGCCAACCATTATCACTCAATGTGTCAAAGTGATCCCCTCTTGGAATTCTACCACTCAACATATTGTAAGATAAGTTTAGAACACCAAGAGAGTCGAATGATGTTAGAGACTGTGGGATATGACCAGATAGTCTATTGAAACTTAAATCCAAAGAATATAAACAAGACATGTTTCCAACACTCATAGGAATGTCACCAGGTAAATGATTATGGGAAAAATTGAGTGTTGCGAGTTCTTTTAGCAATCCAATATCCATTGGAATGTTTCCATCAAGCATGTTTCAAGATGGATCAATTCCTGAGCTATAGTTGTATAACTTTTAGACTTGTGTCATGATCCCTTTGATCACCATCTTCAGTTGAATATCATCGCCGTAACCAAAATCAGGGGGAATTCTTAATAAATCCCTCCAGAACTCCCCGGATATTTTAGGAATATGGCCTGACAGATTGTTTTGTGATAGATCTAATATCTGGAGTCGTGTAAAATGATTAATCTCTTGAGGGATTGACCCATTGAACTTATTTGACCTCAAAGAAAGAATATTTAAATATAAATTCGAACCAAACGCACTAGGTATACTTCCTTCAAAATGGTTATTTGTTAAGTTTAGAATTTGCAAATTTTGAAGTTTACTAATGATGTTAAGAGGAGTACCGTTGAGATAGTTGTCATGTAGTTGAAGAAACCTTAATTCTTGTACTCGTTCAATCTCATTTGGAATGTTTCCGGTGAGAATATTTGATTCGAGGTTTAAAGATATAAGAATCCTACAATACCCAATATTAGGAGGTATAATCCCAGATAATCTGTTATTTGAGAAGTTCATAGTTTCAGGACTAGATGCCGAGTCTTTTGAACATATAAAATTTGGAATCGAACCTGATAACTTGTTGTTTGAGAGGTCAATCATTTGATTAGTATTTCTGAATCTTTTAAGAATATTGAAAATGGAATTGTACCAGAAATTTCATCCCATCTAGACTAAGGAAAGAAAAACCAGAAAGTCTTCTCCCAATTTCTGTTAAGATTTCTCCACTCAGTTTATTTTTTGATAAATCAAAAGTACCGATGAATGAAGGAGGTGGAAGAGACAAAGGACCATCAAATATGTTGTTCGACAAGTTGAAATAATTCAGGTGGAGTTTGGAGATACAATAAGAAGGGTGGCTCCTGCTAGATTATTGTAGTTGCAGGAAATCCCACAACTACACCCCTAGATAATCTATAAAACAAACTATGAAATCATTTTGAAAAACACTTAAGAGAATTTTATTAAGTTTATAAATCAATACAGGGAAATAAGATAAAATCCTAACTTTGGAACGAAATAATTTTCTCTCTCCTAAAGTTCTATCTCAACTCTCAAAAAGATCTCTCTCTTCAATACAATGGTGGTTGTTCCTATATATAGGAGTTTACATAGTGGAGCACAGCTAATAAAGCCTATATTTTCAGATCTGACGTGCGATGTTCTCGCACGCTTATGTTCGGTCTTCTCGCACGTGCTCCTTAACTTCTCACGGTTTCCACACTTTACTCGTGACTTTGTGACATCATTCATTCTATCATCCAAGAAATGTCGTGTGCGATGGAACTCGCTCCTGTGGAATGTTGTAACTTCGCATGATAATTAAGTGTGCGATATTTCACCTCTTTTCTTAGAGATCTTTATTTTTTTTTACAAAAAAAGAGCGATGAGAGATATTCTTCTTAATCACCTCTTCACACCTTTGAATAGTTTTTGCCGCACCCTATTATCTTTTCATATTTCTTGATTGACAATATTCAGAGATCTCAGATTGTACTGCTCCACGTGTTGCGCTCATCGCCTTATCTTTAAACACGTTGCGGTTGACCCATGCAACTGTCTCTTCATATCTTCTCACCCATTAATTCCTTCATAAAAGCGGATTTTGTAAATAGGGAAAAGGAATTATATATATACCCTCTTTCATTTTCATCTCTTTCTTTTTATTCTCCTCTTTCTTCTTCGACCTCGGCAACTTTTCTTTTCTTACTGCTACTGCTGATTTTTTACTTTATCTTGATTCTTCTCACTTTTCTTCTTTATCTTCTTGAACGTCCCAACTACCGGTTCAATTTCCCATTCGTTGTCTTATCTCTCTTTCTCCATAATCTTGATCATTCCAATTATCTTGATCCTCTTGGTTATCCTTTAGTTTATAATCCCATTCTATAAGAAAAATAATGGGACACAAACCAAGATGGAGAATGATTCAAGAATTTGAGAAACTTGAAGTTGAATTCAGGGATAAAGGCTTCAAATTATCCATTCCTTCTTCATCGGGACCTACCATTACGCTGAACCCTAGATGGTTTGTGATTAATCAGTGGAGTGATCAAAAAATCATCATCTCCCTGGGGAAACTTCTCGTCGGTCTTCCTATTCCTCTCTATGACCCGCGAATTCGTCTGTTTTATAAGATTTTATCCCACGAAAAATCCAAGCGTGCGATTTACCAATTAAGTGGTGATGCCATTAGGATTATGGTGGAATTCGCACGCCGTGCAGCTGCATTAGGTTCTCTTTACCCCAAAGTATATTGGAATAAAGGTTGTGCTGACATGGAGATTAAACCTTCCGATTATACGGTTGAGAGCTTCTTCGATCATTATGATGTTGTTATTATGAATTGTGAATCATCTCGTTGGGCCACTCTCCTATAGAGAAAAGACGGTATCGCAGAGAATGATAGGACTATGCGAGATGTTGATTTTCATGATAGAAGTAACCACACACAAATCTAACAATAATCACTGGGATGTTTACCCCATCATTCTGGAAGGCCCTTACATTACTGGTTTTGGTGCTGATAAGTCGATAAATCCTCTCCCTGAGGGTTTTCGCCCCTGTTCTCCTGGGGAATTTAACTGGCCTGAGAGATAGAAGGTGGTGTGTCATTCTAAGCTTCGCTCATTCACCAATTTTCCTTTTTTTTTGTTTCACCAATTTCCTATCTTCAGATTTCCAAGTCGAAGAAAGATTATAGGGATGATAGAAATCCAGAGACGTTGGATGCGCTACGTCACCGATGAAGTAAGAAATACTCTTATTTAAGTTTTGGTAATATTGTTGCCTCTATTTCTTATCTTTATCTGTATGCGAAGGTGGACGGACTGGATATCAGTGATCATGAGGATGAGGATCCTCATTTGCGCAAAGAGGAAGTTTCTTCCCAAGCGAAAGCTAAGGATAAGACTGTTGCTGCTAAATCCTCTACGAAGATCGGCAACAAGGAAGAGAACCCCAATAAAAAAAGAAATATTACTTCTACCACTCCTTCTCCTACTCCTTTAGTTTCTCGCTCTTGGGGAGGCGAGCTACCATTCCCTGATGAATCTGCTTCAGCTTCTCCCATGGCCCAGCTATCTCTTATCTTCAAATACTGCTTCTCTGTTGTTGGCGATGATGATTTAACTCGTACTTGTTAAATGGTTTCTACCATATGCAATGTTCCTACTTTAAGTCATGAATCTCTACGAGGATCTGCCTCAGCCATATCTTAGATTTTCTGTTCGCTCTGGGTTCCTTGGTTTGTTCCATCTTTCCTTCATAGTCTTGACTATGTTTAAGGTTTTGTTTCTTTCGCTCACTTCAAATTTTCATTTCTCCTTTACAGAATACGTGAATGTCTCATGCGGTTTCCATTGACTTGCATCGAAATAATCACTCATTAGAAGCTGAGTGTGCGAAGATTAAAGGGGAAATTTTGAGTAAGACACAAGAGGCAGATAAACCTAGCCAGAGGAACAATCAGTTAATAGGTGTGTTTCTTTTCGCTCCCTTATACCTTACGATTTTTGTTATGTCTTCATATTTTTTCAACTATTTAAACTTGCAGAAGTTTATAATTTGACTGAAGATCCGGCTAGTCTTCCTGACGATAATGATGCCTTTCTTGAGCGTCTTAATGCTTCCTTGAATGATTTTCACATGCGTGGTTTTTAGGATCTTAGTTTGGAGGAATTGAGGTCGAAATATGAAGCCCTCATTTGTGACCATAGGCCAATGTTAATTTCTAATAGGACTTTTCAGCGTCGCGCTCGAGAGGATAAAGAGAATTAATATTTTAGAAGCAAAAAGAATAATCTTGTTACAGAGAAAGATCAAATAATTGCTAATGGTGCAAAGGATCTGAAGAAATTTCATGATGCTCAACTCAAGATTCAAATAGAAATGGACCGGGCCATAAGTGAGAAGGATGCCCTTCTTGTTCGTGAAGATGAACTCCACTCTCGTCTTCTAATAAGAATGATGCTGTGTTTGAGTGGGATGCTAGAATCCTTAATAATGCTAGGCTGGAGTTGGGAACAAGTGTTAGTTTAGAATTTGACCATGCATCTCTGGTAAAAACCATCCTTTCTGAAAAAGAAGGTTTTTCATTATCCTTTCTAATAACTTTTCCCCTGTCTTTATTTCTTAAATTGCCTACATGCGATCTCAAACCTTGTCGTTATCTATTCGCAGCTGCCGATAAGGAATTCCTGGAAAAGGAGGAGAAGTATCTGAAGGATATTGAAAGTCTACAAGCGAAGTCCTCTGCTGAAATTGGAAGATTGGAAGCGAAATTTACAACACGTGACACTAATTATCGCAGACTCAAGAAAAAGCTCAAAGTCACCATTTCCAATCTAACCAAAAATGCTATACGCATACGTCATGGGGCTGTTAAAGAAGAAATGGGCGAGCTATGCTCTGAACATCACATTATGAGTTTAAGGATCCTTTAGATAATGAAGAAACTTCCGATATTTCTGATAGTGATGTTGAATATGAAGATATCGATGAGGAAGATCGTGATTCTAAAGTTGATAAAGATAATGCTGGAGAGAAGTAGTCATCCAATTTTTCTCCCCTTTTCATGTTCTTTGTATTATATCTTCTTCTTTGTACATATACTGGTTATTCTCCAGCTTTTAATAGACATCACCTTTTTCACGCTTTTCCATTCTTTTCCTGACTATTTACCAAAAGAAAGACACTTTCCTTTCTAATAATTTGTGTTAGTTTTAGGGTAATTTATAGGAGCGAATATAGTAATACATGTGCATGAGTCTATCATATGTGCGAGTAACATATTTCTATTATGTTTGACATGAGGATATCATGCTAGCGCGAATAACATATTCTTGTTGTGTTTATAATCCCATTATTGCCTCTGTTATTCGCGGGAGTACGATTTCCTATGTTAAATCCTTAGTTCTATACAATACCTTAGTAATTCTCCTTTTTGCCTTTGCGAGAAATATCTCCCAAAATCGTCCATGGTTGTATCTACTTTATTTCACCCTGCAAAAATAATGTTAGTGCGGTCTAATGTGTTTGTTTATGAGGTCTTATTGAGCCTCTCTAAGTAGAGGTCTTAATCAGCCTCCCCTGTTAATAGGACTTATTGTTTCCCAGGGCATTCATTTTGGTCGTTCCACGAAATCGAAGGAGGTCTTTACGCTCTCGCGCAATGACCCATTGATCTCGCCTTATCATCTTTCGTACTATTGCCTCTGCAGGAAATTATTATGCGCCAATACGACAGGTCTATACTCTTGTTTGAGTTATAGTCCCATGATATTGACGTCTTTTGACACAATTCATCTCCCTAATGGAGGGTGCCGTCCTTATCTTCCTCCTAATTTACCCTTCAAGGAAGCGTACCCTTACCGGGTTAGGGTGGGCTCCTCTCATCCAGTGATGCAACAACCAGTTTTTTTCGCGGCCTCTTTCGAGACCGCACCCTAAGTGGGGTTACTTGAGGACCGAGTGTATCATAGCCAGGACTTTCCAAGAGCGGCGATGTACGCTCCAGATGCCCCCATCACTCTTGACTCAACCGTGTACCTCGGCGCCCTGGTCGAGTTTTTACATTCCATGATAGAGAACTTAGTACCTTAGCCTTTCGACTAAGGAGTCTCTATCGGATATGATTTTATTTCACCCCCAATATCCATGACTCAGATTCCAGGGTTGGTATGTCTTTTGCCCGAGCCATGCATTACTAGTTTCCCCCCAATTATGACGTGCGATAGGGCTTATCTTTATTGCCTCTTTCACATGTGCGAACTAGGGTGCAAGCCACAATTGGATGCCTAGCCTCCCTATTTATAAAAGTCGAAGTGAAACGTACTTTGGTCTCATTAAGAAATGAAAAGAAGATGAGTAAATGGGAGGAGGTGGTAACCGATAACGCCTGGAACTGATGTTCCATAAAATAAAGCATTTCACCATTACCCCCTGTATTTACTAACCGCCTCATCCTTATGACACTGTCTTATAACGGGCGTAGTGTACGCCGCATGCTGTAAACCGCCAAACCAATACCCCGTGAGCATCCCCCAGTTTGTGACATGTATTGAAGTCTCGAGTGCTTTCGTGGAAAACATGTAGCATGTTGTTGTTGTCTGAAAACCTGAGCTTGGCAGACTTGGCGGCTCGGTGGTGGCCATCGACGGTCGAGATTTTGCATCTTAAGAGGAAAAGTAGCCGTTGATTATTGCAACCCTTCGTTTGGTAGCGACTGGCATGAAAGCATGCTCGGTATGGCTTTAATATTGCTTGGTTTAGGCGCGACCAAAAGTTAGGGTTTTGGCTTTGTTTAGGCTCGACCAAACTAGGGCCAAAAGTTGCCATGCATTAGATGGTAACCTTGGACGGCTAAGATTTGAATCTAAGGTGGAAGGATGGCCGTTGATCGTCTCACGCCTTCGTTTTGGTAGACGCATAGGGAAGGCCAGCTTGGTATGGTGCGGCAAGGTAGTTGGCATGTCATTGGCACATGTGGCATGACATGCCTTGGCGCGGTTTGGCGGGGCCAAAACTAGGTTTTTGGACCAAAGGTTACCATGCGTTGGTTGGAGACCTTGGACGGCTAAGATTTGCCTCTAAGGTGGAAGGGTGGTCGTTGATCATCGCACGCCTTCGTTTTGGTATCCGCATAGGGAAGGCCGGCATGGTATGGTGCGGCAAGGTGGTTGGCATGCCATTGGAACACGTGGTATGGCATGCCTTGGCGTGGTTTTGCGTGGCCAAAACTAGGGTTTTGGGCCAAAGGTTACCATGGGTTGGTTGGCGACCTTGGACGGCTAAGATTTGCATATAAGGTGGAAGGGTGGCCTTTGATCGTCGCACGCCTTCGTTTTGGTATCCGCATAGGGTAGGCCGGCATGGTATGGTGCGGCAAGGTGGTTGGCATGCCATTGGCACATGTGGCATGGCATGTCTTGGATTTGTTTGGCGTGGCCAAAACTAGGGCTTTGGGCCAAAGGTTGCCATGTATTGGTTGGCGAACTCAGACGGCTAAGATTTGCATCTAAGGTGGAAGGGTGGCCGTTGATCGTCGCACGACTTCGTTTTGGTAGCCGCATAGGGAAGGCCGGCATGGTATGGCGTGGCGAGATGGTTGGCATGCCATTGGAACACGTGGTATGGCATGCCTTGGCGTGGTTTGGCGTGGCCAAAACTAGGGTGTTGGGCCAAAGGTTACCATGCGTTGGTTGGCGACCTTGGACGACTAAGATTTTCCTCTAAGGTGGAAGGGTGTTCGTTGATCGTCGACAAGGTGGTTGGCATGCCTTGGCGCGTTTTTGCGTGGCCAAAACTAGTGTTTTGGACCAAAGGTTACCATGCGTTGGTTGGTGACCTTGGACGGCTAAGATTTGCATCTAAGGTGGAAGGGTGGTCGTTGATTGTCGCACGCCTTCGTTTTGGTAGCCGCATAGGGTAGGACGGCATGGTATGGCGCGGCGAGATGGTTGGCATGCCATTAGAACACGTGGTATGGCATGACTTGGCGTGGCCAAAACTAGGGTTTTGGGCCAAAGGTTACTATGCGTTGGTTGGCGATCTTGAACGGCTAAGATTTTCCTCTAAGGTGGAAGCGTGTTCGTTGATCGTCGCACGCCTTCATTTTGATAGCCACATAGGGAAGGACAGCATGGTATGGTGCGACAAGGTGGTTGGCATGCCAATAGAACATGTGGCATGGCATGCCTTGGCGCGTTTTTGCGTGGCCAAAACTAGGGTTTTGGGCCAAAGGTTACCATGTGTTGGTTGGCGACCTCAGACGGCTAAGATTTGCATCTAAGATGGAAGGATGGTCGTTGATTGTGGCACGCCTTCGTTTTGGTAGACGCATAGGGAAGGCCGGCATGGTATGGCGCGGAGAGGTGGTTGGCATGCCATTGGCACATGTGGCATGGCATGCCTTGGCACGGTTTGGCGTGGCCAAAACTAGGGTTTTGGGACAAAGGTTACCATGCGCTGGTTGGCGACCTTGGACGGCTAAGATTTGCGTCTAAGGTGGAAGGGTGGCCATTGATCGTCGCACTCCTTCATTTTGGTAGCCGCATAGGGAAGGCCGGCATGGTATGGTGCGACAAGGTCGTTGGCATGCCATTGGCACATGTGGCATGACATGTCTTGGCGCAGTTTGGCGTGGCCAAAACTAGGGTTTTGGGACAAAGGTTACCATGCGTTGGTTGGCGACCTTGGACGGCTAAGATTTGCATCTAAGGTGGAAGGGTTGTCGTTGATCGCCGCACGCCTTAGTTTTGGTAACCGCATAGGGAAGGACGACATGGTATGGTTCGGCGTGGCTGGCATTGCATGCCATTGGCACAGTGGTGCGGCTGGCATGGTTGGCATTTCTCGGCGCGGTAGACGTGGCTGGCATGGCATGCCATTGGCATAGTGGTGCGGCTGGCATGGTTGGCATGCCTTGGCGCGGGAGACGTGGCTGGCATGGCATGCCATTGACACAGTGGTGTGGCTGGCATGGTTGGCATGGCTTGGCGAAGTAGACGTGGCTGGCATGGCATGCCATTGGCGCAGTGGTGCGGCTTCCATGGTAGGCATGCCTTGGCGCGGGAGACGTGGCTGGCATGGCATGCCATTGCCAAAGTGGTGTGGCTGGCATGGTTTGCATGCCTTGGCGCGGTAGACGTGGCTGGCATGGCATGCCATTGGTACAGTTGTGCGGCTGGCATGGTTTGCATGCCTGGGAGCGGTAGACGTGGCTGGCATGGCATGCCATTGGTACAGTGGTGCGGCTGGCATGGTTGGCATGCCTTGGCGCGGTAGACGTGGCTAGCATTACATGCCATTGGCACAGTGGTGCGGCTTGCATAGTTGGCATGCCTTGGCGCGGTAGACGTGGCTGGCATTACATGCCATTGGCACAGTGGTGGGCCTACATGGTTGGCATGCCTTGGCGCGGTAGACGTGGCTGACATGGCATGCCATTGGCACAGTGGTGCGGCTGACATGGTTGGCATGCCTCGGCGCGGTAGAGGTGGCTGGCATGGCATGCCTTGGCGCGGTAGACGTGGATGGCATGGCATGCCATGGCGCGGTAGACGTGGTGCGGCTACATGGTTGGCATGCCTTGGCGAGGTAGAGGTGGCTGGTATGGCATGCCATTGGCACAGTGGCGCGGTAGACGTGGCTGGCATGGCATGCCATTGGCACAGTGGTGCGACTGACATGGTTGGAATGCCTTGGCGCGGTAGCATGAGAATTAGGATTTGGCATAGATGATGCCGGTCAGTGTTAAGGGTTCTGCCGTGGAACATGACACATAAAAAAAAGGTACCCTGGTAATTATTACGTAGGCATGTTGATCGATTCAATAAATGTTCTAATGGTCATAGTGACGTCATGTCAGATGTGCGGTTTTACGATTTTAACCCTAAGCTAAAAACCACCATCAACAATGGGGAATTCTAATTCACATACCCCCTAGACGAATGTCTTTAGTAATGCTAGGCCAAGCTTTAAGGTAATAAAATTTCTTTATATTATTTTTTTTCTACCAAAAGTCCCTTTGGACTTTGTCTAAATTATCAAGAGTTTTTTTAGGAAAGTAAAGACACTGCATTTAATGATTTGGATAAGCACTAAGCACATTTTTAATAAAGACAGTACGACCAGCATGATTAAACATCTTCCTAATCCAACCTTGAAGGGCAACAGAGTATTTTTTTAATAAAGGTTCAAAATTATTGACTTTATTTCTATCAAAAACAAAGGAGTTCCTAGATATTTATCATTCTTAGAAATTTTCCTAACTTTAAGAATTTTAGAGATAATCTTACAATGCTTGTTGTGAACTTTAGGGGTAAAATAAATCCCAGACTTTTGAAAGTTAATAACTTGACCAGTCATTTCCCCAAAGATGGTGAGAATATTAAGTAAATTTTTATCTTCATTCAGGTTAGCTTTAGAGAAGAGGAAACAATCATCAGCGAAGAACAAATGAAAAACAGAAGGAGCAGTTTTTGTGACTTTAATTCCTGAAACCAAATTCTCTTTTTCATCTTTTAAAAGAAGTTTTTAAAGCACCTCCATGCAAATGATAAACATGTAAGGAGATAATGGGTTCCTTGCCTGAGACCCCTTGTAACAACAAAATTTTCACTAGGCACTCCATTTAAAAGAACATAAAAAGAAGTAGTAGTAATACATTGCATAATAAGCTGACACCAGTCATTACTGAAACCAAAAGAAAGCAGAGTTTGTTTTAGAAATTCCCATTCAATTCTGCCAAAAGCTTTGGACAAATCTATTTTTAAAGCCATATTTCCATTTTTGCTTTTCGAAATTTTCATAGAATGTAAAATTTCATGTGCAACAATAATATTGTTAGTCATTTGTCGACCAGGAATGAAGGCTGACTGATTTTGAGAAATAAGCTTAGAAAGTAAAGGTTTCAGTCTATTAGTTAAGATTTTAGAAATAATTTTATAAGTAGTATTACTTAGACTAATAGGCCAAAAATCACTAGGGGTAGAAGGGTTTTGAACTTTAGGGATCAAAGTTATATAAGTGTAGTTCAGTGCGCCTTGAAGAAACCGGGTGGAAACCCATCCGGTCCTAGGGATCCCCATTGATTCATATTAAAGAGGGTATTCTTAATTTTAGTTTCATCGGGAATCTTGGTGAGCATAATATTATCATTATCATGAATACAAGGTTCAATAAGATTACTAAGGAGGTCAAGATGTTTCACTTTACATGAAGTGATTATATTTTTAAAGTGTTTTATCAACATATTATGAATTTGAGAGCTATCCTCGATCCAAAGACCAGTATCATCCCTAAGAGTATGAATGTGATTAACACGTCTCCTGTTATTAGCAGTTTGGTGGAAAAAAGTAGTGTTTCTGTCAAAATATTTGATGAATTTATCCTTAGAGAGATGATTCCAATAGGCATACTCTCTATTGTACCAGATATCCAGATTGTTCTGGGTATCCTTGATTTCTAAAATGGTCAAAGGATTAATGGAATGAAGATATTCCACTTTCTTATTAAGCTCCTCTGTGTTCTGGAAAATATTTTCAAAAAAAGATTTATTCCATTTCGAAAGAGAATAAGAAAGATTTTTAAGATTCTTTTGAATTTTATAAGCGTAAGACCCATTGATATCACAGTTCCAGTTTTTAGCTACAATATCTTTGAAAGTTTCATGACTAAGCCAGGTTCTAATAATCTTAAAAGGTTTATGCGCATAATGCTTCACAGGTTTACAGGTTAAAAGGATTGGCATATGGTCAGAACCAACTCTAGGCAAATGGCTAACAATAGCATCAGGAAACATATTAGACCAACAAGAAGAAGAAAGCACTCTAACTATTTGTTCTTTTACATTTTCCCGATCTTCCCTATTATTAGACCAAGTAAAAGGAATGCCATGATATCTAAGGTCCATTAATCCTAAAGATTGAATATTATCATGGATGAATTTATTTACATGAGAATTATAATTATTGCCACCCTGTTGGTTATTAACATGTAAAATAAAGTTTAAATCACCTATGATAATCCAGGGAAGACTAGGGTTCATTTTATAGAAATGATTAATCTTGTCCCACTGTAACCTTTTTCCTATGTCATTAAGAGAACCATGCATGCAAATAACATTCCAAAAATTATTAAAACAATCATTAATTTCAAAGAAAAACAAATATCAAAGAATTCGTCAATGCATTTAACCTTGATATTGTTATGCCAGGCTATTAAAACCCCCCAAGAAAGACCTATCCTAGGGACAACAAACCAATCATAGAACTTTACATTTCTAGTTAGGATATTCATGCTGTCACTGGTAGCCTTAGTTTCTGCTAAGAAAACAAAATCAGGATTATGCTTCTTCAGTAGATATTTAAGGTGGTTCTTAGTGAGAGATTTTCCAATCCCCTGCACATTCCATGAAAACATTTTTATTTTGAAAATTATAGTAATATAAAAACTGGAAGTAAACAAAAGCAGAAGGAGCAGAGAGAGAGGTAATTAGGAAAAATTGAGTAAGAGGATTAAAAATATGCAGTTAACCAGAAGTAAGAGGATAAAATAAGCAAGATTAAAGCTGTAGGAAAAAGAAATTGAGTAAAAAGAGAGAGTGGAACCTGATCGATCTTCACTAGAGATTCAGCAAAACAACAAGAATTTCGGCTACGATAGGCCTTCGGGTTGTAACTCTGCCCACAAAAAACTACTTTCTTCCGAGACTAATTTCACCCAACCGCTTAGCCAAATTCCTTTATTTGAAAATATTTTTCTTCTCTCTTGATAATTTTTCTTAATGAAAACTTCTCTTCTCTTTTGAGTTCATATTTGCTCCAATGCATGAATTCCAATAAAACCACTCTATCAAAAAATTATAAGTAAAATCTTCCAACCAAAACACCCAACTCAATATTTCATTTAAAGTAAGATTCTGACTAGCTAAAATTTATTTCACAGAGAAAATGAAGAGAACCCAATTCAATTTACTACTTCTGAAAGTCCAAAAAAAAAAAACAAACTTCCAATTCCAATTAACAGACACCCTTACTTGATTAATTCCAAAATCTTAAATCAAACTATAAGTTTTCCCCTCGTTTCAATGAAATCCAACTGGATTATTGAATCAATTGTTTTAACAATCGAAAAGGAATTTCTGACCAACAACCGGAGACTTTAAAGTAGAGACTTGTTCTTTAATTCAAATATCACCAACCAGAGAATCTTACTTGCAAAATATGACAATTGCTTCAATAGCTTCAAAAAACATATCCTGAGCTCGATTTCAGAGAAAATTATTTGCTCTTGAAGGATACGAATCACAGGTCAGAACACCAGCAGTAGCTTCCGATCTTGTGTTTCACCAAAAACCCTAACTTTGACTAATCAAGACTGGAAAAAGAAGAAAGGGATAAATCATGAAAAAGAGAAACAAAGATTAATGAAATAAAAGTTTATTAATCAAAAGATTCAAATCAGAAATATCATGAACAGATAAGAGAAAAATCAAAACATTCAAATCTCAAAAGCCTACAAAATTCCACCAAGGGAAGAAAGGATCAAAAATAAGTACGAGAAATCAACTAAAAGCAAAGATTAAAATCTGGAGATGTTGAATCATAAAAGGAAGATGATCTAAATCTGAATCATGGACATGCAGAGGATTTTGTCTCCAAATATGCTGAGAATCGGTGAAGGGTGGGTTGGCTCGGCGGTCCCCCGATTCGCGGAGCTGTTCTTAGAATGTTTTAGATAACATTTTAGGATCAGAGTACCCTTTGTTGCAACCTAAGCGAAAGTGGTTTTCTATTGTTACGTCAAATTACCACTATACCCTTTGCTGCACGGTTTCGGTGGTAGAAATCAGCGAGGATAATTTGGTATAAAGGGGGGCCACGGTTGAAAAATCAGCATTTTCTTTATTATAGTAAGATGGTAAAGGCTCATGTGGGTCCCGACACTCTCCTCACATGGGTTTAGCTGCCGGATTTGCTCCCGATACACCAAGCATTACTGGGATTTTAGGCAGCTGGAACTTATAGATTATATACCTATTACAGACGCATAAAAACCAGCTTAGTTGGCCAGAATCTAAATGAACCAATTTGACAGCTACCCTCTCAACATTCAATTCCATGGTGATACTATGTATTTTGATCTTATACTATGTACAGTAGGAGGATTTGTCTCTCAAACTGTCGTCTAAAATTATTATCCTGATAAGATCTTCTCTAAATTTGCAGAAAGGAGGATTTGTTATTTCCAATTAGGAATCCAAACTTCTCCAATTAATTAATAGAAGTCGGTTTCTTTGATGCGTAGGTCCTGACATAAATACATCCACGTAGAGATTTGGTCCAAATCTTGACTTGAAAAATCAAGCATTGCCACTCTTTTCTTTGAAGCCGTAGGCCCAGACATAAATACAACTTATTTGGTTCAAATTTTTGAGAGTTGCAGCTGTGAAGCAGCGTTTCCCCAGTAGCCTACAGCTGAGTATTGTATAATGTGTAAGTAAAGAAAAAAGACATTAGAGAGGGCTAAGCTAGTAGACATAAAACACTGAGTGTCAGCATTAATCTGTTAACCAATTTGAGTTTCGAACTGAAAACAAAGTGAACAATTTCTCCCTAGATTACAATCTGAAAGAAGTCCATCTAGCAAATTCATTTTGCAAAGTCGGGTGCTCTTCATCCTTTGAATAAATACTCTGTAACACAAATTACCTATTCCCTTCCCCAAATACATAACTGGATTGATGAACAAAAAAAGGACAAAATAATTACTACTGCAACCTGGTAATAGTTTGGCTCATTTATATAGTTTGTGCATGCACAATTACAATCCAAACATAATTTAATCTTTCAACATACAATTAACGACTCTCACCGCAACGACATCTACGAATCTCCAATACCCAAACCACCATTTCTCTTTCTTTATAAGAAAAACAAAGAATAGACCCCAGAATCCAACTCCAAATCCCAAAGCAACGATAGCATACAACAACAATTTATCTTTTACATCTTCCTTACCATCTTCATTACTTTCATTTGGAGAACTCCTATCAGTAGCACTACTTCTTTGATCAGCCTCGCAAGTTTTATTTGTGAAGAAGCCACACAACAAACTGTTATTGGCATATGCTGAACCATCTCCACTTAACGTATCAAAGTGAGGTTCTCTTGGGATTTTATCACTCAAGTTATTATAAGATAGGTTCAAGTACCCAAGAGAACCAATTGATATCAAAGATTCAGGGATATGTCCGGACAGTTTGTTGAAACTCAGATCCAGAGATTCTAAACCACTCATGTTTCCGACGTCAAGTGGGATTATACCTGAAAGGTGATTATGTGATAGATTAAGTGCGGAAAGACCTTTCAGTAAAACAATTTCATCTGGTATACTTCCCTCTAGAACATTGCATGATAGATCAACTCCAGAACTATAGTCGTATAATTTATCAAACTGCATCAGGATCCCTTTGGTCACCATCTGTAATTCCACATCACCAGGACCTTCTTCGCCAACCAGAAAATCAGAACTAGATCTTCTTGTTAACTTGCTTAAATTTCCCATTTGTCGAGGAATTAACCCGGAGAGATTGTTAAGCGAAAAGTCTAAGATCTGAAGATTTTTCAAATGATTAATCTCTTCAGGGATTGGCCCATTAAACTTATTTGACCTTAAAAAAACCACCTTTAGGCCATCGAGTGAACCAAACGTAAATGGGATGCTGCCTCGGAAGTGGTTATTTGCTAAGTTGAGAACCATCAAATGTCGAAGTTTACTCATGAAATTAAGAGGAGCACCATCAAGATTGTTGTCATTTAACTGAAGGTAACTTAGTGCCGATGCATTTTGAACCTCATTTGGAACATTTCCGGTTAAATTGTTGAAGCCAAGGTTAAGAGATAAAAGATCTCTACAATACCCTATACTTGTAGGTATAACCCCAGATAGTTTGTTATTTGAGAGGTCAATAGTTCTAACACGTTAAAGTATTGTCGAGTTTTTCAAACATATAGAATAGGGAATGGAACCAAAAAATCTGTTATTTGAGAGGTCCAACATTATAGGAGTAGTAACTCCTATATTATTTGACGAAAATATGGAAAAGGGGATTGGACCAGAAAGTTCATTCCCAGCTAGATTAACACCTCCAAACTAGATAGTCTTTTTCCACATTCTGCTGAGATTTCCCCACTGAATTTGTTATTTGATAAATGAAAAGACGGCATCGTGGTGGTGAAAGTTTGAGGTGGAAGAGGCAAAGGACCATGAAGTTTGTTGTTCGATAAATCGAAGGTACCAGATATTTGGAGTTGGGAGACACAACAAGAAGGGATCACTCCTATTAGATGATTTTGAGACAAATCTAAAGACTTAAGATGAGTCAATTTACAGATAAAAGTAGGGAATAATCCTTTTAGGTTGCATGATGGCAAAGCCAAGTACTCGAGTTTGAATTTAGAGTACAAAGGGAAGCGTTGATCTACATTTACTGTCAGCCTATTTTTGCTGAGGTCTAAGGTTGTTAGGTTTAACTCGTTAACGAAATCTATCAATGAAACAATGCCTCCAATAAAGTTTTCCGAAACGCGAAGAACACTAAGGCTATGGATTTTTGTGATGCAACTTGGTATGCTTCCTGTTAATTAAGTTGTTCCTACTTAAGTAAAGTTGTTGAAGAGAAACCATCTCACAGATTGAAATTGGTATATTATCGGTTATGGAGTTTCTGGAGAGATCTAGAGACTGCAATCCAGAGAGATTAGAGATAGAAGAAGGTAAAGACCCTTGAATTGAACACCCTACAGCATCGAAACTTACCAATGATGGCGCATTTGAAATCGAGACCGGAATTGATCCACTTACATTAGTCGAAGATATGGAAAGTGTTCGAAGTTTTGGCCAGTGATGTTGAAACATCCTTGAGAGATTAGGGAGAAAATTATAATTCTTCCTCACATGGAGCTCTTTTATTTGAGGAAGATAAGGAATTGAACCTTGTAGGTTACAACCAGATAAATCGAGAATAGAAAGCGAAGTTAAATTTGCCATCTGTACCGGGATTTCGGAATAGAGATCATGATTGCGACTCAAATTGAGGAAGGACAGACGAGAAAGATTGACGATTGGAAAAATAGAACTAGATATATAGATCTGGGACATATCAAGATACCTTAGATTGGCAAGAGATGATATATGTTTAGCAAAATTCTCTTGTAAAGATGAGACGTCTGCTAAAAAAATACCACTCAGCTTTAAGACCTGCAAATTTCTTAACCCTGTCATCCACTTCGTAGATGATAATTCAGGGCATGAGGGAGTATTACTATCAAACATTTTAGAAAAAAATAAGAAAATCACGAAAGTCTCTTTTGCAAGATAAATCAAGATAGCGTAGAGACGATAAGTTGGTGAGTTGTGTTGCAATTAATCCCGAAAAGTTTGAGTAGGATAGATCAAGATGAGCAAGTTTGCTGAGATCAGAAAGCTGAAGTGGGATTTTTGATTGCTGAAAATCGTTGAAGGCCAGATCGAGATACTCCAGATGTGTGATATTGAGAAGGGATGAAGGGAATTTGCCCCGTATTGCAGTATTTTGCACTGACTTATTAAAGGGTTGTCCCCGGAAGTAAATTTCGAGGTCTGTGTTTTTAAGGTTAAATATGAAAAGTATCTTTTGAACACTTAATACCTTGCCAATCACAACAGTTTAGGTGTTGGTTACCTTTTTTCCATGAAGACAAACGATTTGATGAGTCTTCCAACGAGGATTTGAAATCTAAGGGAGCTCTTCTTTCATGTTCATGGCATCCATGAGTAGCTAGTGGGAATTGAGTACTGATGCTGATCAAGGAAAACAAGATAAGAAGAAGAAGAAGAAGATGACATGGTAGTTTTTGGTAACTCTTACTGAATGAATTCATGGTTAACTAATTCTATTTTAGTAGCCTCTATCATAACATTTACTCCATTTATATAAGTATCTGAGACGGATAAGTACCAAGAAGGAATAAACGCTTGGCCCAATAAAATGATTTTTTTCCCCGGAGGTTTGAATTTTCTACCAACTTTCAGTCTAATCGAAATTTAAACATTTGGACTGTTCGTTAATATTCATATTCATTTCATTGCCTAGAAATTGAGTCAGTCGCGGAGCTATGTACAGTCTAGCAGGGACAGTTGCCCCTCTTAATCATAGAAATATATATAAAAATGATTAAGAATTTATGGATTAACCAATCGGCGAACAAGCAGAGAATTGGTGCAGATAGCGACAGTTTTTGAATTCAATTGTTGAAGTTATATGTTACAAATTTTAAGGTTTATGTATTCGTTGTCATTGACTAGAACCATGTGAGTTTGATTTGGAGAAACATACTTAATTCGCTTCAAATTTTAAGGTTTATTATGTATTGAGCTTTATCTAAAACTATTTTCCTATTAATTATTTTTGAGATGAGACGTACCTTTAAAACACAACATAATAAAGTCTAAAGTTTGAGCACAAAACAACACAGCATAGAACAAAACGCCAGTTGTCAAGATACACCACATCACGAATCACGATAGAAAAAGTACAACACAATATGCACGAATAATTTATGTTGACCGTAGAAAGTTCTTGGGGCAATAAAAATTTCATCCGGGTCAAATGGATGGGTAAACATTTCACCCGGGTCAAATGACCAAAAATTTTTTTAATGGGGAGAGACGTTACTATCCTTTTGTAACCGTCACGTCCACCACGTTCTCCTTCTCTTTTCATCAAAACCACCCCACGTTCTCCCTCTCTCTTCAACAAAACCACCAACGTTCATCTTCATCTTCTCAAAAACTCAGTGAGTTTTCAAACCACCAAACTCCTCCACCGTCTCCCCACACCAGAAACTAGTTTCATCCACCGTCTCCTAACAATCATCACTACCAGAAAATCGTTTTCCTCCACCGTCTCCTAACAATCATCACTAACAGAAATCAGTTTCATCAACCAGTTCCCCACCATCAACACTACCAGAAATTGGTTTCATCCACCGTCTGTAAAACACCATCAATACTACCAGAGAGGTTAGTGAGAATTATGATTTAAGTTATTTCAGTGTATTGGAAAAGTTAGGGTTTCAATCGATCCACAGAATGTCTCCTAAAACTAGTAAGTTTTCAAACCCAAACTCTGTTTTGTTCTTATTTTTAGAATTGCATGATTAATTTGTTGAATTGATTGTTCTTATATTCATTTCAGTAGATTAATGTGTTGAATTGCTTGTTTTATTTTCATTTCAATAGGTATGTTTTAGATGAAATTGAATCCAGTTTATTATTTTAGTATTTCCAATGTTAAATTGGTTGAAATGAAATTGGGTGAATTTGGTTTTCATCTGGGTATCTGAATTGTTTCAGCAGGTTTAAAGTAGGATGGAACTGGTTTCATCCAGTATTAATCTGCAGTGTATATTGCTTCAGCAGATTAAAACCTGATGAAACCAGTTTCGTTCAGGTTGAAAGATACATCTGCAGTGAATATGAGACTAATAGCATGATAGTATTGTATGTTGTGGACTTTGGTCGTAATTTTAACCGGATTTAATTTGGTTGTTGTATGAAATTCTATGTTATGGATTGCATCTGGTTATGATTTGGATTGATTGCATGAAATTGGGTTTGCATTTGGTTACATAATAAGTGATGCTCAGCAGGTGTTTGAAACTGGTTTTCATCTAACTTTAAGCTCGGATGTAACTGGTTTGCATCTGTTGGTGGTCTTAAATTTAATGATTATGGGACTTATAACATCATACTGTTGGTGTATTTAGGATGTAGACTAATTTCAGATGATGGATGAAATATGTATAGTTAGGATGTAGACAATATGAGTTGATTCATTTTGGAAAAACTAAACTAAACATGTTAGTTTAAGTTAGGATGTAACTGGGTAAACATGATGGAAATTGTGTAATTCTTTGTTACTGGGTAAACACAATGAAACTGAACTAATCACAACATTAATCTGTGTAGTTCTTTATTCTGGTTAGTTCTTTGTATCTGATAGGATGTAATTGATTTATTATGTTATATTCATGGATGAGCTTACTGCTTACAATCCAAACAATCACTACACCATTTTCCATGATTAGTAACTAGATTTCGCAACAGCTTTGTCCATGTTGCGAAATTTTCTGTTTCGAAATTCAGTTGCCAAAGTTTTGCAACAGTCTTCCTTTGTTACAAAACTCGCAACCGTTTATTTTTGTTACGAATAGCAACAAATTGGAGTTGTACGCGTGCGACTAGCGAGTGTGGCTGCCGACACTCTTAGATGAATCAGTCGATTCAGCCCATTCATATCATAACTGACTCGGCTGACTATTATTATCGAAAGAAACCTCACTCTATCTCATTCTCCTCTGACCTTTCTCTCTCTCGTGCTCTTCTCTGATTATTAGGGTTCCACTACTCTGATTTCAGAGAACTTATGAAGTCTCAGTTCATTAATCTCTTCGAGGTTAAGGTCGAATGATTTACTGATTTCAGAGATCTCAAATCCAAAATCCAGCCCTAATCTCAAATCCGAGAACTGACCTAGCAGCGCAGTTCTTCACCATGATTCGATCTATTAATGGAAGTAAACTCGTTCCACCATGATTTCATCTTAGTCGTTGCATTATATTCTTCGATCTATAACCATCTTCTTCTTCTTCAATATTTTACTGTAAATTCTCATTGCTTTTGTTGTTTTTGCTGTGCAGGTGGAGATTAATAGGTTAAGTGAAGAGCTAATTCGGTTGAAGGATCAGGTATGGATAAGCATTGGATGATCTCTGTTTTTTTTTACATAGGTTTTGTTTGAGATTCGGTTTACAAATGTTGGTGTAAATTGAGTTGCAGAAGGTTTGGTGATTTGATTGTTGTTGTTCAGATTTTGCTTGAAGAATAAAGATGGAACTTGGGTATTATTAAGATTTGATAATATGGGTTTTGAATGAATAATAGAGCTTGTTCTTGGACCCGAGATGGAAATGTCTGTGGTGGTTACGGTGAATCTGAGTTTTTTGATTCAGAGAAGATGGAGGTTCAAATTGAAATCTGTTTGTAGCTTTTGTGGGGTATTAAGATGCAGACTGTATTGGTTTCTTTCGAGGTATGTTTATGCCTATGTTATAACTTACATGTCTTCTTGATATGTGCTTCCTTAGAGTGCATAAATGACTTATATGTCGATTCCAACTTCTTATAGTTTTTTTTTTTTTTTTTTGAAGCATGAAAATGCTAATATTGTTTGTAATGTTGTAGAATTCAGTGAGTACATGCTAGAAAGGGCAACATGACAACTGGTTTTAGCGGGCAGATATTAGCTGAGAAGCTTTCTTAGCTCAACAATTCACAACAAAGCATTGAGTGTATCCCTTGAGACTCTTCTCACATCCAAATTAACTGCTGTAATAATTTCAACAGTTTGATGTCTTACAAATGACTAGTTTGTTTGTGATCCTAAATGTTAGGAACATTGATTCTGAATAGAAATATTTTTAACTAAGGAGATGGTTTTAAAGAATGTGTTTTTTTAGTCGGTAGATTGGTTGTCTTTCTTTTTTTTCTTTTTTTTGGGAAAACTCCCAGGGGAGGATTTTACTTAAAAAATGAGATAGAAAAACAGAAATAGGAGGATTAGGGTTTGATCAAAACCGTAGTAAAAGAAAATAGGTTGGTCTAGTTGGATCTAATTACTGAGCCTGTGTTTGATCTCTCTTCTTCTTCTTCTTCTTCTTCTTCTTCTTTTTTCGTTTAGCTATTTTTGGAGTATATATTGGAGTTTTCTAGGGTATGAATCTGAAACTCTTCGCGTCTGCATTTTAGCCTTTATCCTTCAAGTTTCTATATGCGTTGCCGATTAACTTCTGGTCAGCATTACCAAGTTGGTGTATTTTTCATCGGAAAAAAGCGAAGCAAGTTGTTGAAACATCGGATAAGCTATTTAAAAGTCAAAAAGAAAAACGTGTTACATTTTTATACTTGGCAAATGATATTTTGCAAATTGGTAAATGGAAAGGAAGTGAGTATGTGAATGAATTTTGAAGAGTCCTACCTGCAGCTGTTAAGGATGTACTTGAGAATGGTGACGAAAATGGAAGGAAAGCGACCCCAGGCTTGTAAGTGAATTTTCTTTCCCTTTTTTTTTGGTACGCAACTCGCAAAAGACTTTTATACTTCATGAATACAAGTTTTGTGCTTTATGTTTTAAATCAGCTGAAACATAATAGCTAGTAATCCATGCAATAAAAAATGCTTGCATGTTTGACAATCATTTCATTAAGAAGCTGTAAGATTGAACTGATGTACCCACAAAACAAAATAGATGTTAAAATACGCTGGTTAGTATGTGTATGTATAACTTGCGTTTAGACTTCTTCTGCAAGAAACCCCATAGGCGTTTGGAAACTAGTTAATCCAAAAAGTCAGAAGCAGAGCAATTTCTTCACAAAACTGCAAATTTATTTTTGTTCATGAAGAATTCAATCCAAACTTTAGTCCCACAAATAAGCCATATATGCTCAAACTACCGTCTAAGATTGTTAGCCTGATAAGGAATTCTCTAACTTTGCAGAAGCCTCAAGGAGGATTTGTCACTTCCAGTTAGAAATCCAAACTTGTTGAATTATTAGAAGTCGATTAAATTTTCGTTGCAATGACTATTCTACTGTGAGCTTGACTTGAAAAATCAAACTATACCTCTATTTTCTTTAATGCGTAGGTCCTAACATAAATACACCCACACTGAGATTTGGTCCAAAATTTCCTAGAATTGTAGCTGTGAAACTGGATTTTCCCAATAGTCTACAGCTGAGTATAATTTGAAAGTAAAGAGATAAATACTATAAACGCGAAAATCAACGTATAAATACAGCCATGATTTTACTTATGAAAGAAAAAGAAAAGATAAAAGCCATATTGGAACCTTATCGTTGATAACATTTGAGCAAACAATACAATTACAATCTAAAACATTATTCAATCTTTCAATAGACAGTTAACAACTCTCACTGCAATTACATTTACTAATCTCCGATATCAAACCACCATTTTTCTTTCTTTATAAGCAAAACAAAGAATAGACCCCAAAATCCAACAGCAAATCCCCAAGAAACGATAGCATACAACAACTTATCTTTCACATCCTCTTTATCATCTTCATATCCTTCATTTGGAGAATTACCATCAGTAGCATTACTTCTTTGATCATCCTCGCAAGTTTTATTTATGTAGAAGCCACACAACAAACTGTTATTGGCAAATGCTGAACCATCTTCACTCAATGTATCAAAATGAGGTCCTCTTAGGGATCTTGCCACTCAAGTTGTTATTTGATAAATTCAGAAACTCAAGAGAATCCATTGATGCTAAAGATTGTGGGATCTTTCCAGATAAGTTGTTGAAACTCAAATCCAATGACTCTAAACCGCTCATGCTTCCAACACTTTCTGGGATTATGCCGGAAAAGCGATTATGTGACAGATTAAGCGTGGTGAGCCCTTTTAGTAGACCAAACTCTTCTGGGATGTTTCCTTCTAGATCGTTGCCCGGTAGATCAATTTCTTAAGTATAGCTGTACAGTTTCTGAAATTGGATCACGTACCCTTTCAATGACATTTGCCATCGCAAACCAACATCATCGCCGCCATAAAGGAACGGCTTAGTAGTTATTAGTCTCCGTAAGCTTCCTATTGTCCTATGAATTACCCCATTGAAATTTTTTTGCGATAAATCTAGTATCTGGAGTTGTTCCAAATGAGTAATCTGTTGAGGGATTGACCCGTTGAACTTGTTTGACCGTAAAGAAAGAATCTGTAGCAGAGCCCAACTACACACAGTGGGTATAGTCCCTCCAAAGTTATTATTCGCTAAGCTTACAACTCTAATACTTTCAAGTTTACTAATGAATTCAAGAGGAGTACCATCAAGATTGTTGTCATTTAGTTGAAGATCATTCAACGTCAAACAATTTTGAAGCTCAGTTGGAATATTTCCCGTGAGATAATTTCTGCCAAGGTTTAGAGAGTAAAGATAGCAATAGCCTATGCTAGTAGGTATAAACCCAAAAAATTTGTTGTTTGAGAGGTCAATGAAAAAGGGACCTGATTTTCTGAACATAAAGGAAAGGGAATTGAACCTGAAAATTCATTCCCAGCTATATTAATGGTTTGAAAACTAGAAAGTCTTTTTCCACAATCTGCTGAGATATTACCACTGAGTTTGTTGTCTGATACATCAAAAGTGTCATGCCATCCAATGTCATTTTTAGGTGGAAGAGGCAGAGAACCACTAAGTTGGTTGCTCGACAAATTGAAATAAGAAATATTTTTGTGTCTGGAGAAACAAGAAGGGACTCCTGTTAAGTGATTTTGGGACAAGTCTAAACCCTTGAGATTACTGAATTTACAGATGGAGGTAGGGATTACTCCTTCTAAATTGGATGATTGCAAATTTAGAAACTCTAATTTGAATTTCGAGTACGAATGGAAGCTTCGATCTACAACTACAGTCAGACTATTCGGCCCAAGGTCTAGGCTTGTTAGGTTTAACTTGTTTATGAAATTGACCAATAAAACAGTGCCTCCAATAGAGTTTCCAGAAACACTAACGATAGTAAGGTTATGGAGGTTTGCAAGGCAACTTGGTATGGTTCCTGTTATGTTAATTATACATAAAAGAAATTTTTCGAAGGGAAAACATCTCACAGATTGATTCAGGTATTGAACCTTAGAGATTGTTGTAATCCTAGTTGAGAATTTTTAGGAATCTTAAATTTGAAATAGAAGAATGTAGATAACCTGCAATGTTATTACCAGAGAGTTTTAGAGACTGTAACTGAGAGAGGTTATAGAATGAAGAAGGTAAAGGCCCTTGAATTGAACATTTTTGAGCAGAAAGAGTGACCAATAATGGTAGTAGTCTTCACTGGCTATGTTTCGAAGGTTGATGGAGATGACGCGATTAGTGTCATATGAACATACAACTCCGTGCCAATTACAACAATTACGATGTTGGTAGCTGTCCTTCCAGGATGATAAACGTTTTGCAGGATCACTCAAAGGGAATTTGAATTCTAAGAGTGCTCTTTGCTCATAGTCATGGCATCCATGACTTTCTAATGGGAACTGAGCCATTCTGACCAATAGAAAGAACGAGAGATGAAGATGGACTAGAAGATGAAAGAATAATGTCAGTTGAGTACTCTTACAGGATGAATTCATGGCTTATTTATAATGAACGAACTTAAAATAAAATTGTTAATTGAAGTGTTTGCTTGATCAAATGAATGTGAACTTTGAAGAATTGCAAAGTGGTATTTAAAGTCTTTAGCATTAGCATTTCATCGCGTTACTAGTGTACTTTAAGAACTCGAACTAGTTTGAGCTAACAAGCTCCGGTTTCATTTGCTTTGACTTTGTTAGGATTCTAAACCAAAACAACTGTTAAGAACACAAAACAAATAGATAGAATCCTAAAGATAAAATCCTTTTTTATAGGGATTAGCCACCTCTGCTCTGTAACAATAAGAGAACTGAAATTGTATTAATTGGAGTGTGTTCAAACAAGCTCTGGAACTGAGTATTTATACTAATCAATACTTGTCTAAAAGAAGTAACTTACGTATTTAAGAATCTTAACTAAATAAGGAAACTGCCTAATTAGCCAATTAAAGGAAATACTGTGGTTAAGTAGTTGGTACGCAACATCCCACCCTTCTTGAAAGTATGCTTTTCCTCAAGCATCAAATTCTGGAAATCGTAGTAGTAGTTCATCAGCATCTTTCCAAGTAGCTTCCTCCACTGGATGATCTCCTATTGGACAAACCCTTTAGTGCCTCCATGAGCTCCTTTTTTGAACATCTTTCGTTCCAAATCTTTACCTGGTTCCCACTTATCATCATCTACTGTAATTGGAAGATTAGTATCCATAACAGCTAAAGAATACGACTTGAAGTAGGTAAATCCAACCTGTAAGCCACTGCACCAATTCTTTCAAGGATACGAAATGGGCCATAAAACTTAGGAGAGAAGTTTAGAGTAAGCATGTGTTGCAACTGTGTTTTTCCTATAAGGCTGCAGTCTAAGAAACCAAATCAATGACTGAAAAAGTTCTCTCAGTACGATGTGTATCACCATAATTATTCATTCTTAATTGAGCAGCTTGTAAATGGAACTTCAAAAGCTTTAAAGTATGATCTCTATCTCTTAACATAGAATCAACATCATTGACAGATGTAGAACCTGGTAAGTAGGATGATATTGTTGGAGGTGAGCGACTATAGACTGCTTGATATGGAGTCATCTGAATTGCTGAATGAAAACTTTTGTTATACCACCATTCTGCCCATGGTAACCATCTTGACCATTCACTAGGTTTTGTCCCAGCAAGACATCGTAAATAACATTCTAAAGTTCTATTAGTAACTTCAGTTTTTCCATCATATTGTGGATGATATGCTGAACTTCTACATAACTTGGTATCCGGTAAAAAAAATAGGCTTCCCAAAAATTTCTCATGAAAATGGGATCACGGTCACTGACAATAGTTCTTGGCATGCCATGAAAACGAAGTATTTCTCGTACAAAAATGTCAGCAATAGAGATGGCAGAATAAGGATGAGAGAGTGCAATAAAATGGGCATATTTAGATAATCTATATACGACCACGAGAATAGAGTTTTTGCGATGTGAAAGTGGAAACCTATCAATGAAATCCATCGATGTGTCTAGCCAAATATCAGCAGGTATAGGTAGAGGACTCAAAAATCCTGGAGGGGCTACCGCTTCAGCTTTATTACGCTGACAAATATCATAATTATAAATAAAATGCTTAACTTATTGTTTCATACCTTTCCAATAAAAACTGTGTTGTAGACGCTTATATGTACGTAAAAATCCAGAATGCCCACCAACAGGATTTGAATGAAACTCTTCCAATAAAGTAGTGCGCCAAGCGGAAGATGATGGTACGACTACTCTACCTTTGTAGCGCAATACTTCATTCTCGGATGAAAAATATGGCTTACAAGACTCATTGTTACGTATCTGTTGAATAACAACACTCAGTTCTGTGTCAGCATGACACTCCTTAATGATGTCAGAAAGACCAGAAAAAATTGGTGCAGAAAGGAGAAAAACTGAGCCATGAAGACGAGATAAAGCATCAACAACCACATTTTCTTTTCCTTTACGAAAAATTATTTCATAATCGTACCCTAACAATTTTGACAACCACTTCTGTTGTTCCATAGAAAATAATTTTTTATCCAAAAAATACTTTAAACTCCTATGTTGTGTATAAATTTTGAAATGCCTCCCAAGTAAATATGGACGCCATTTTTGAACTGCAGAAACAACAACGAGCATTTCCTTATCATATATAGAGAGATTCAAATTTTTATCAGATAAAGGTTTACTGTAATATGCAATTGTCCTATTTGATTGCATTAGAAGAAAAACTAATATATTCCCCGAAGCATCACATTCCAATACAAATTCCTTTGTAAAATCTGGAAGTATTAAAACTGATGTTGAAGTTAAAGCTTGTTGGAGTTGTTTGAAAGCCGCAGTAGATTTTTCAGTCCAAACAAAAGCATCTTTTTTGAGTAGCTGAGTTAATGGTGCACTTATTTTTCCAAAATCCTTAACAAATTTTCGATAATGACCAGCTAAACCCAAAAATCCATGTAACGCCTTAACTGTAGCAGGAATTGGCCATGAAAAAGTACATTGTATTTTTTCATTCTCTACTGAAACTCCTTCAGATGAAATAACATGACCAAGATAGCCAATAGAACTTTGAGCAAATGCACACTTTGAATCCTTAACAAACAACTTATTAGTGCGTATAATGTCAAACACTAAAGATAAGTGCTTGATATGATCATCAAGATTGTCACTATAAATTAAGATATCATTAAAGAAAACAAGCACGAACCTGCGTAAGTAAGGCCTGAAAATATGATGCATGAAGCTCTGAAAAGTGGCAGGTGCGTTTGAAAGACCAAAAGGCATGACAAGAAATTTGTAGTGACTATCATGAGTTCTAAAAGCCGTCTTCGGAATGTCAGGCGCATACACTCTAAGTTGGTGATAACCAAAACGAAAATCCAATTTAGAAAAAATGATTTTTCCATGTAATTCATCCAACAATTCATCCACCATTGGAATGGAAAATCTATCTTTGATAGTCATCTTGTTTAAAGCTTGATAATCCACACACATCCTCCAAGAACCATCTTTTTTGCGAACCATTAAAATGGGAGAAGAGTAGGGACTAGAGATCGGTCTAATGAAACCAGCATGTTGTAATAATTCTATCACAATTTTTTCTATTTCATCCTTCTGAAAATGTGGATAGCGATAAGGTCTCACATTAGCTGGAGTAGAACCAGGAAGTAGTTGAATATGATGATCATGCAAATGTTCAGGTGGAAGAATATTTGAAATCTTGAAAATATCTTCATATTCAGACAATAGTTGTTGGATCTCAGGCGGCACAACTGAAGTAGAATCAATAACAGTATTAACTGAAGATAGTTGAAGAAGAAAACCATAAGTCTCTCTGCGTAATAAATGTTTCATGGGAAATACATCCAGGAGCATGACAGATGAAGAATTTTTTCCACGTATGATGATATTCTCTTCACCAACTTTGAACTGCATCGTCAGCTGAGTAAAATCCCAAGATATTTCACCCAATGTACGTTACCATTGAACACCCAACACTGCATCACAGCCTCTTATGTCCAAAAGATGAAAATCAACCAGAAAAGTATATTGTTGTAGCTTAATTGGCACGTTTAAACAATACCCATGGGTACGTAACTGACCTACATCACCTACTGTGACACATAAAGAAGAATTTGATTCAATCTTATAACCACATTGCTTTGCAATTGTTGGATGAAGAAAATTGTGCGTAGCTCCAGAATCCACCAAAAATGTAAGATCCTGGGACTTAATAAAACCTTGAATTCACATGGTGTTTGGAAAACTAGAACCCATCAAAGAGTGGAAAGAAATATTCAGTTCTTGTTCCTGCGGTAATTTGGTAGTATCAGAATTTGGAGGCTGAATTTCTTCATCGAAGTTCTGATCATCGGTGTCATAAATACTTTGAGGCATATCTAAGATCAATAGTCTTGGTTTGACACATAAGTGACCAGGCTTGTAATAATCATCACAATTAAAACAAAGACCCTTTTCTCGTCTTTCTTTTTGTTCTTCCCATGTTAATCTTTTAGCTCCAGGTGGTAATGTTGATTTTTTTATTTGTTGGTTGGTAGCCATTGAGGTTCTAGAAGGGTTTTAACGAAAAGGTTTGGAAACTGAAGAGACTGCAATGATATTATCTTCTTGTTGTATTGCCTTTTTGAAGGCTTCGGCTAAAGTCTTGGGTTCAAATAAACGAACACCAGTGCCAATATCCTCTCCCAAGGCAGTAATAAATAAATCAACAAGGTACTGTGTAGGAAGATCATGAACAAAATTTATCATTTTTTCAAACTCAGAGATTAGTTGTCAGACAGTACCTGATTGAGACAACTTTGTCAATGCAATATGTGGATTTATAAACTTGTGATACCAAAATATGTCACGAATTAGAGAACAAAAATCTTCCCAAGATGGTGTAGGATTAGACTTTTTAAACCAACGATACCAGGAATTGGCATCATCTGTTAGATGAGCAGCAGACACTTGAATTTGAAAATCCGCATTGATTGAATATAGGTTGAAATACTGCTCATCTTGAAAAATCCATCCGTCATTATTGGTATCATCAAAAGTTGGAAAATCTAGGTTGATGGAACCCGTACGAATAGGTGGAAGAGTGCCAGCACCACCGTTACCATGATTATTGCCATTGCCACTGCCACTGCCATTGCCATTATGTTGATGATTGCCTATTTTGCCTGTACCGAGAGCATCAGTTATAGCTTCTTTCATCGCAGTTGTTAAAAGTTGTTGTCAAGGATGTTGTTAAAGCAGATATATCTTCTTTGTGATTTTCTCTGTCAACTCCCGCTTTAATCTCAGCTTGTTTAATGTCATCAAGTCGCTGTTTAGTTAGGGAAGTGATTAACTCTTTGATATCATCTTTTAAACTTTTAACTTCTTCTGTTAACTCCACAACCGTCATGATAAAAAAAAACTGCTGAAATTTTAGGAATATATCGAACCTGCTCAGTACGATGTTAGGGTTCTAAACCAAAACAATTGTTAAGAACACAAAAAAAAATAGATAGAACCCTAAAGATAAAATCTTTTTTTATGGGGATTAGCCACCTCTGCTTTGTAATAATAAAAGAACTGAAATTGTATTAATTGAAGTGTGTTCAAACAAGCTCTGGAACTGAGTATTTATACTAATCAATACTTGTCTAAAATAAGTAACTTACGTATTTAAGAATCTTAACTAAATAAGGAAACTGCCTAGTTAGCTAATTAAAGGAAATACTGTGGTTAAGGAGTTGGTATACAACAGACTTGAGCTTGACTTGGAGAATCGTGATTTATTCCCGTAGGTCACAGCATAGTGACGTTACCTAGCAATAGCGTTCATTCATAAATGTAAACCATAATTGACGTAAGTTTGGTGAAATTTATTTTGGAGATAAGATTTGAGATTTCGAGCGGACATGCTTGTGTGCTGGGTTTAAATCGGAGGTCAATCTTTTCCTTAAAGGCCTTGACAAATAAAGCTCTCACATTAAATGGTGATGAAACCCTCGTTTTCTATTGGCCTATGAAGGCCTTTTTTAATGCAGAAGTTATGGTGAGGACACTTGACATAACTCTATTGATTGTAATAATTAAAACTTGGTTACAATTTGGATACATCAAACACTTAACTGTCTGTTAGTAATGGTGGTGAAACAAAAGTAGGTAGACAATACTTATGTTAGAATTTAAACTTCAATTACAGTCAAACCTCGATAAACGAATGTTCGATAAATGAATAACCTCTCCAAATGAACAATTTTCTCTGGTCCCGGGTCAAGGTGATAAATAAATAACCTCACTTAATGCATTAATGAATAAAAAAAGTTGAATCCTTAAAGTCCCTGTAAAAATATAAATGAATAATCACTAAATTTCCATACAAAAAAATATATATAAAAATAAACAAAATACATAATCAGTAAATTTTAAGTAAAAATATATGTAGAAATGAACTCAAAAAAAATCATATATGGTTAAATAACTTTTTTTTTTCACGCAAACCAAAATGCATCGCATCCTTAATTTTATGCAATGCTTGCACGCATTTCTGGAATATTTTGCTCGTGTTGTATCAAGTATTTTTTAAAGTGACCATCGCTTGAAAGGCATCTTGAGATGAAATATTTGGTACTACGCTACTATCATCTGGTTCAGTATCATTCTCGTCATTCATTACTGACTCAATAATTTCTCTGTCTGTTGGATATTCCATAGCTGCATCATTCTCGTTAGGATAGTTTAAAACATGTTCGACGTCCATCAAATTTCTATAACGTAAATAAAAAATGACACCAATGAACTCTAGGATATCTTCTTCTAATTGACCATTTTCTAGTTCTGGAACATCTATATCTTCGAACCAAATCTTACAATGATGGAAACAGTTTGCAATTGTATTTTCCCTCTATCTACATTTGTACATCTTCTCTTACACAATTTAACTTCTTAATTGAGAAAATATTGTCTGGTCCCGAGGTCATTCATTTATCGAGGTTTGACTGTAGTTACACTGTGGTTACACCTATACTTAACTGTACTTTAGCAAGGGTGAACAAAACTCACGTCCAAATCGTTAAATAAATTTAAAAAAAAAAAACGTGAAACTCTTAAAAAGGAATTCCTGTTAAAAAAGGAAATCGTTGACACACCAAAAAAAGGAAATCGGTTGAAATCAGGAGTTCGTGCCAAAAAAAGAATTGGCTTTCTTTATATATATATATATATATATCTTCCCTCTTAAAGGCCTTGAAAAATAAAGCTCTCACATTAAAGGTGATAAAACCCTCGCTTCCTATTGGCCTAGAAAGGCCTTTTCTAATGTAGAAGCTATGGTGAGGACACTTGGCATAACTCTATTGGTTTTAATAATTAAAATTTTGTTACACTTTGTTTGCATAAGCTATTTAACTGTTCGTAGTAACGGTGTTAATAAAAAAGTAGGTAGACAATACTTATATTAGAATTTAAACTTGAATTATTTAGTTACATCACGTTTACACCTATACTTAACTGTACTTTAATAAGAGTGGACAAAACTTCCGTCCAAATCGTTGAATAAAAAAAAAAAAAGAAAACGTAATAAAAAAATCCCTGTTAGAAAGGAAATCGGTTATTAAGAAAATCTAGAATTCGTGTTAAAAAAGGAAATCGGTAACTCTTAATAATCCTTTCTGTACATGTATATATATGCAGTAACATATAATCATGCAATTACAAACACCCTAAACCTAATCTCCACCGTCTACATTCTCTGTGTGTTTTAGGTTGCTGAGAGCGTAACTTCGAAACCCGAACACCAATTGTGAGGTACTCACCCTTTATTCCTCTTTTTCTATGGGTTTTATCAAGATGTTAGAACTCGAGCCGGTGCTTCTCTTTTCCTCCAATTTGTTGAGTTCATGTATTATATTACGCTTTATGTTGTTGTATAATGCACAAACATCAAAGAGATTCTTTTTTTTGATTTCCGACCCAGCTTCGATTATGAATATCCTGTTCTCTAACGGGACTTTTTGTGATTGTCTTAGGTGTATTAACCTGCCAAATACAAGTCCTTTGCTATCCTCCGGAGCAAAAGCATCTTTTGCTCACAACGTCAATTTATATGGTAAGGGGCTTTCTTCCATGTCTTGGGGTTTTGTATGTCGCTTGAGATACTGCTTTTGCTACTTCTGTCAAAAAGGATTAAATCATTACTCTAAATTTCCTCTAATTTTCTCTAAAAATTTAAGATGAAGCTGAATTAAGCGAGATGGTTGTTTCCAGTACCAATGCAAATTCTCCTTCTGAAATTTCATTTCGTTCAACCTCCAATTGTAATGTAAAAACGCAAAAGATTCATCATTGCCAACTGTCGTTATGATTATTTAAGGCTTAGCTAAAACTGTTAGCTTTAATCGATGAAAAAGTAGCATTTGCTAAAGAAACTTCTACTGGTCAGCCATTTGCTCTATAGAAGTTAACCATTTTTTAGATAATTGGGATACTTGCATCCTCACAAATTTGATTGTCTTCCGTCCACCACCAAACGTTTTTGATGGGTTTTACTTGAAAGGATTTATGATTTTGTGATTTCTTGAAGCTTTGGCAAAGAAAGTTTTTTTCGTGCCTTTCAATATAAAGGGGACGTAGCTCTTATTATAGCAGTATAGCACCGATATCACAAATATTTTTTCATTTAGCTCGGTAGATTGATTTTTGTGCGGGTTCCTTTTCATGTGCAACATATACAAGAAGATGCATATAAAACAGCAATGGGCCTTTAATCTAGATTAGTAGAGGATGCTATCCTTATTCTCTCATCCCTGCTTTGGTCAAGTTCCACTATCTTCTATAAAGAGAGCCTTGAACTTATTGATTCTGATGCCATTTAAACTCAAGTGAAATCGTTTCCATGGACCATTCAAACCATGCAAGGATCAAAAATCTAAGACACTAAGTTGTTGCAAACTCCAGGCATAGCACCAGCTCCAAAACACAAATAAACACAAATAGGCTTTTATTTTATAAATGTTATAGTCACACATCCGTCCCACCCCCTATGATCAAATATTTGGATTTAGATACCCATATTGGAAGAGGAATAACCTTTTTTATTCAAAATCCCGTAAGTGGCATAATATATCTAAAGACTTAAGGGCCTAGAAAAATAAAGTTTTCATTCTGAACGTTGTTGTAATATTGAAAGTGGTAGTAAAAGTTCGTTGCTCGGACTTGTAAAGATTTAAAAATAAAAATATATACACAATATTTGTCACAATGGGCGAGAGGTACTGGGACTAATGATTCGGCCAATTTTCACAACATAGGGCTGAATGATTTATTCTCAACAATAATCACTCAAAATATAAATTATATGGACTCTTATTTTGCCAAAGTAGATTTTCAAAACATTGATTGTAAGTCCTAAGCATGATGTATCAAAACACCTAAGCCAAGCATACATCATCAAATTAAATAACAACCAATTAATTCAAATCATATTTCAATTTTAAATTAATGCAAAAGTCTTAAAAAGAATTAATGAAATTACCCCAAGTATGAAGTTTGGCCTCCTCCGTCGTCCCAGTGTTGGGTTTTAGCTCATCATAATAAAAATGCTCTCAAAATAATTATTTATTGCTCAAAAAGTGGTTTACAAATGATGAAAAGGTGTAAAACAATTGAACAGAAAAATCGCAACAGAAATAACTGTTGCAAAGGCACTGTTCAGCTGTTACAAGAAGAACGATAAATGATAACTGTTGTTGTACGACGAACTACGACCCACGAGTGTGTGTCTTAGACACTGTTGATAAACGACTGCTGCTGCGAGTCCGTTCTTCGTGTTCTTCATCTTCATCAATGGCGGCAGCAGCAGCAGAGAGAAATCATGGTTCTCGATTCTGCAGCGTTCCTTCTCTCCTCCCAACTCTCGACCCCCATTCTAGTCGACCCATAGAGCCTATTTATACTCCTAATCCTCATTTAATCTCGCCATAACTCCTCAAAAATCTTCACAGTGAAGAAAATTATTTTTGAGAATAATTTCTTATTTCTTTCTCTGTGTACGTTAATTTCCTTGAAAATCTTCAGAAACTGATTGATACGCAACCTAGGAAAGTATCTGGTCTTAACTCCACAACCATGCATCATCTTTTACGTGATTTTCTTTCCAAAAATGAAACCAATATTCTTCTCTCCTGTTTTGATCGGGAATTGATTTTCTGGCCAAAGTTGATCGATCCCAACCACCATAATATCTTCTTATACTAATATAACATATACCCATTAAGTTTCAGCTCTTTAATCTCCCAACAGATCCATCAAAATGTCGAACGAAATTCTGCCAGGGAAGAAGAAAAATTTCCCGCCAAAAAAAAAAAATTGAATTTTGTTGAAGACCTTCCCCTATCCAGTTCAGGGGTGCAAATAGCAAGTGGGGTTGAAATAGACTTCTTGGGGTGGAAATAACCAAAACATGGGTGCCTTTAGTAATTTTTCTGGGATGTTTTCCGCACTTTTTCGAGGTTCCTCCGAGGTATTTCTGGGGTACTTCCGGTCCACTTCTGGGGAGCTTCCGGTATACTATCAACGGAGGTCCAAATGCCACATTTTTGAGACCATTTCGCCGCAAGGGATTATTTTTCCAAAAACACCTACAAATAAATAAAACAACATAATAAGCACAAAAATGGGTACTAACAATGTATACAATTGGGCTATATTAGACACATAAATGCGTCTATCAAACGTGAGGAAACCCTCACTTCCTATTTGCCGAAATAAGTTTTGTATGAAATGAGAGTTTTGGTGAGGACACTTGGCAACGTATGATTGGTCTAAAAATTACAATCTCAAAAAGAAAACTTAATTTATCGTATTTGGAATTCTATGGAAGTCCATATTCAATTTAGCAGTCGAGTACCTACCATCTGATGACTTTTTTTCCAAATTAATACATAAAGGGGCAAAAAAAAAGAAAAAAAAAACTCACATTTCACAAATATTTTCTGCAAAAAATAAAAGAAAAAAATAAATAACATCCGCACATATTTCATAACTCTTCTCCATGACTCCATCTATCTAATGCAAATCGAGAAAGGCGAGACACTAAATCAAAAATGTTTTGCCATGGGGCGGGGCGAAGCCCCCGCGCACACCAAACCAAAAATTTGGTTATTTTGTTAAAAGAAAGAAAAGAAACCCGGTGCGTGGCACGGGTACTAATCTATTATATATGCAAGCCGTAACATTTTTTTTTTTGAAGGAACAAGATTACTTCTTGATTTCGTTAAAATAATAAGAATTCATACATCATCTTCAAATAAATCAACCATGAAAAACATGAAAAAATAAAAAAATTAAATATCAAATACATGGAATTTAAAGACATTAAACATGGATTTCTAAAGATTAAATAAAAAGATTATATATATATATATGTATGCAAGTCGTAACATTAAACCATGCGATTACAGAGCCTTTGATCATTAACTTAAACCTAAATCATGGAAGTCTTTCATCATCATCAGCTCAATCAACTCAAAAAAAAAACCATTAGGATTGCTAGGAGTTTGAGGCTGAATCTTTTGCTATCAAAACCTATCTACGTGGCATTACGATCTATTAGGTTTAATCACAACAATATTTCCAAAAAAAAGAAGAAATCCTATAATCCATCAGAAAAGATTGGTGATTCATAGAAATACAGGAAAAGGGAAAATCAGTGTGTAAGCAAGAGAAAAAATCAAAAGACATAATAGGTTTGTATATGTTCTTTTTATTATATTCTTATTCCAACGAGTAAGTTTTCTCTACTTGGGTGATTATCTTCACTTTGATTGGATTTTGTGTTTTTGCATAACTAGGCACCGAATGTTTGTGACACACACAGAATCCAATAATTGTTGTAATTTTATGCTTTTGGGACTGATTTGTTCTCTTACAGATACGTGGATGTCTTGAAAATTGAAGGGCTATAGGATGAACCAGTTGACGACGTTATGGCAAGTTTATGAACCAATTAACATACTTTGGCTTATAGGTCACTTAGTCACGAACAATTTATTCGACGGTATAAGTGATTAGATTTTTGATTGTTATGCAAAGGCCGTCATTCTGTGAGTAGGTTGTGATCTTGATGCTAAGAATGATGTGAAATCTTAAGACGAAGATAGAACACAAATTTGGTTAAAAAGACCAAAATCAACAATTTTTGAGTGAAAAAAACATCTAGATTTTGATACTGTTTAAATGGAAAAAATATTTAAAAATAGCCAGGATGTAAACAGTTTCATCCTACCAATTTTCAATTACTTTTTCTTATTTTTAATTTACATCAGGATGCATCCGGTTTCATCCTCGCTATTTTTTAAGTTTAAGGTAGGATGAATTCAGTTTCATCCTTGCTATTTTTTTGGTGTCCATTTGACATATACTAATTTTTACTCGTCCATTAGAACCATGTTTGAAAAATATTTGGATAAATGACCCATTTTCCGAAGATAGAAGGCTTAGATTTCACTTTCAATCATCAATCATATGTGTCATTTAATGTGGCCAGCATGTATAATGTTCTTTCCGAAGTCAGTATAGCTGAATGATGCATAAAAATTTGTATTCGTATTCAATATCCTTAAACCTTGATAGGGTCAGTCGTTCTAACAGCACAATCACGACATTGAGGAGAAAAAACGAGCCTTAGATTAAAGATACTGGATTCTCTTTGGGTGTCGAAGATGATGATTCCAATATGTCAAAACTTTTACTCTACAGAACTTTTCAAGCTTTTGTTTAGGAGATCCCAAGCTTCCCAAGGTGAGACGGAAATAATACTACTGCATCGTATTCTTAAACGTATCATTGAGTTTTGTATTCTGGTTGTTCTTTTCAAGCTTTTACTTCCTGCTGACTCGGGCATACTTTGGTGTGTTTTTTCTTCTAATTTTTCAGGGGACTTCCGATTTTGGAAAAGAGCAAATGGTCATCAGAGGGAAAGCATTTTCAAAATTGTTGTTGAGGTGTTTAAAACACAGAGATCATCAGAGCAATGACCCTTATTGATCTTGAGATGAGGAGCGAAAGCTTTGAAACCAAGTGTAGAGAGAAAGTGACTATTCTGGCAGAATCTCAATCCTTATTATTTAGTCTTAAAACTCATTACAAATATTTTTGGCACTAAAATCTCTAAAGATACCTCTCACGAAACACTCATACATGATACACCATTGGTGGGTTTTCTTCTGTTCTCATGCTCGAGTTTTTCCTTGCATCAATTTCTTTAAGATTTCACTAGATTAAACTTTCGTTTACAATGTTTTATCGGCAACTTACGAATTTGTGGTTTAACTTTTAGTTTCTCCTTAAACTTTCGTTTACAATGTTTTGTTAAGCTTTAGATATCTTGTAGAAGTTATCAAAGGTTTATTCCTGTTTGTTTTTCTATTTCCCTTTGTTTTGTTGTGTCTCAGAAATATATCAAAATTTTGATAAATATTTAATGGTTTGTTAATCATTTGCAAATATGCCAGGTTGATTATTGTGTAATCTCTAGTCGTAGAACCAAGTCATGGTGATCCTCCAAGTCCTTACAATTATTGAGAGTGTTGCATTAATTCTTGCCATCCATCACTCGTGTTTATCCTACTTCATAGTTGTGGTTCTGTAAAGTCGTTTGGAACTCTTACCCTTTACTATCTGTGCTTTCCATGCTTGTTATCATTTTCTTCTCAAATATCTCGAGATCTTTCGCCATGATTGGAACCTTTCATTTCACCGTAGCACAAAGTTTAAACTGTTTCAAATCAGTCATTCAATACCAGCGTAATTGTAGCAGTGAAATTAGGAAAATGTCTCTCCACCTTAAAATTCAAAAAATGGCCAATAATTTGGTACCGAGAAATCAGTATGAGAGCATTCCGTTACCAAAATTCAATAAGGAAATAAAAAAATTTATACCGAATTCTTTTATAACCTTATAAGATACCAACCAGAATACTAAACACCGAGATAACTGAGTATTTGCTCTATCAAAAAATCCTAATCACTAGAATTTCAAGAGTGAATATGGAAACTCAAGGTACCAGTGGGGTGGAGAATCTGTCATCAAGAATGCAGTCAACTGTCAGTATCGGCTCAAGTTCGAGATCTTCAAGACAGATAAGGAGGTCGATTACTGCTGTCCAAGTTGTTAAGGATGCAGCAGATGAATGAGAATACATCCTGCTAGGAAAAATCATGAATAAAGATCCACTTAATCATGATGATGTCAAGAAAGAAGTCAATTCCATCTGGGCGTTCTACAAGAGGTTTGAAATCATTTCGAAAGGGAAAAATCTTTTTGTTTTTAAGTTTGAACGGAAATAGGCGTATGACGGTGTGGTTGCAAGGAGTCCATGGTTGATGCTAGGATGTCTGCTAGCTTTACAAAAATATAACCCAAAAATGGCTATCAAGGATCATAAGTTTGAAAGTCAAGTATGGAGTGTGAACCTGAGAAACATTAAACAGATCTTGCTCAATGAAAAGCTTGTGAATGAAATATGCAAAGATATGGGAAAGAGAGTTATACCAGAAACAAGGAGGAGACTACCGAGGGGGAAAGTCATAAATAAGGTGTATGTTGAAGTAGATCTTAAAGAACCACTCAGGAGGGGGGTTGGCTTGACACTGCTATGGGTGAAAGAGTCTGGGTTATTTACCATTTTGAGATGCAGTCATATAATATATGTAAGGAGTGCTATGTTGTTGATCATGTTGATTCTCAATGTGTAATAATCACACAAGAACTCAAAATTGAAGCAATGGATGATGAGACGTATGCTAATTGGAGTCAAACTGAAGAAGGAAAGGCTCTTCTGGCTGCCTATAACAAAGGGATGTATGTGGATAGTAAACTCTCGTCCATTACCAAATGTCGATAACACCGAAAGGGGACATAATTCCGATATGGGAGTTGAGCCTGAAGTTGATACAAGGAAGAATAAGAGAATAAAAGAAGAAAGCCCTGAAGATTCAAACAACCAATCAACTCAATACCTATAGTAATCTGATATATCAATCCGATGATGTCCAGTTTGAGGATGCTGATGAGTATACAAGTATGGATGGCAACCGTATGGGGTATGAACACAACTATGATGTAGGAATTGGAGAAAAGGAAATTGATAGCTCAGTAATTCCATCTAGAGGATTGATTACACAAAATCAACATGGGATGTCTGCTCCTCCCAAACAGGTTCATATTTTAACTCCTCTTTTCAATTTTAAAATTAGGGTTTCGGGTTTTGTTAATTTAATTTTAAAATTTAAGACATTAGATTTCTGTGTAATTTTAGTGTTGAATTTTGATAAAATGAAGGTCTTGTCTTGGAATGTTAAAGGGTTTGGGAACAAGTATACTAGGTATCATCTTAGTGACCTCATTACAGCCAATGACCCTGACATTGTTTTTCTTTCAGAGACTAAGAATAAGGATAAGAAGATGATACAATTCACTCAAAGACTAGGTTTTCCCCACTACTATTATGTCAATCCCATTGAAGTTTCATGTGGCCTTTTTCTTCTGTGTAAAGATGGTATGGACTTAGATATTGTAGATGCTACTAAGAACTTCATAATCCTCCATACTAGTATTGATGCTAGAAACTCTAGGTCTCTCATTGTGTGTATGTATGGCGCCCTAAATGTGGAAGATATTAGGAAACAGTGGGACTATCTCGATGGCCTTGTTGTTAAATTTCCTTGTCCTTGGATAGTAGTTGGAGACTTGAACTTCATAACTAGGAAATAAGACAAGCTAGGTGGAAATGTCCCTTCCCAATATGATCTTGATTTTATCAATAATCATTTGGATGCTCTGAATCTAGATGATATACCTTTCATATGAGATCCTTTTACTTGGTCCAATAGAAGGGATAATACATCACTAGTTTTAGAGAGGTTAGACAGAGCTATGGGTAATAGTGAGTGGTTTGAGGTTTATCCAAATAGTATTGTATACCATTTAGTACCTTATGGGAGTGATCACTGCCCCATTTTGTTTTTTAGTGCTAGGGATGATAATCCTAATAGAAATCCTTACATATTTAACAAATGTTAGTTTCTTGATAATTCTTGTGCTGATTTGATTAGGCAGAATTGGAATGTGAATAATACTGGTTCTAATGTTTTTAAATTCACTAAGTCTCTGCAACATGTTAAGTTTATTCTTAAAGATTGGAATGTCAAGAAATTTGGGAACTTTAACACCCAAATTAGAGACATACAATCTCAAATATCTGTGTTATCTCAGAATTCTACTGATAAACACAATAGAAACATGATATCTGAGTTAGAAAATAAGCTTAATTTTTTTTATAAGGTTAAAAATGAGTTTTATATGCAGAGATCTAAAGAGAATGTGTTAACTTTTGATAACAGGAACACTAAATATTTGCATGATAAGGTTAAGTTTATAAAGAAAAGAACCCAGATAAATTCCTTACAATCTGAAATTGGTACCTGGCTCACTGATAAGGACAATATAGTTCATGATCTTAGGAATCACTTTTTAAAATTAGTAGGACTTCAAACCCTCCTGATCCTAGTGACCTTCTAAAAGATTTGATACCTTGTATCTCTGAGAGTGATAATGATATGATCATTAGAATACCTGATCCTGATGAAATTAGGAATACTGTGTTCCAAATGCAACCGTGGACCTCTCCAGGTCCAGATGGATACCCTCCTGAGTTCTATCAAAAGATGTGGGATGTGATAGGTGTTGATACTGTTAAAATGGTGCAGTCTTTTTTCCACTCTAAGCATCTTTTAAAACAACCAAATCATAGTTTCATCACTTTATTTCCTAAGAATGTTGCTCATAAGAGTGCATCTGAATTTAGACCCATTAGTCTTAGTAATGTTTCTTATAAAATTATAAGTAGGTTAGTTGCTTCTAGACTAAAAATTGTTATGCGGTGCCTTTCTTTCCTCTAGGCAGGTCACGGAAAATATTGTGAATGACCATGAGTTGGTAGACACTATTAGGAAAACCAAAGCTAAGAAAAAAGGACTTATGGCTCTTAAACTTGACATGTCTAAGGAGTTTGATAGAATTGAATAGGATTTCTTAATAGAAATACTTAGGAAATTGGGATTTCATGATGATTGGTGTTCTATGATATAATGAGTGTATTTCTACTGTTTCTGCATCTGTTTTGTTAAATGGATCTCCAGGCGAAGTGTTTTATCCTTCAAGGGGTCTTAGACAGGGAGATCCCTTGTCTCCTTATCGTTTCATTATTTGTATGGACTGTCTCTCTAGAAAGTTGAGTAGTGCTGAACAGGATAACCTCATGCAGGGTGTAAAAGTCACTAAGAGCAGCCCATCAGTTAGTCATCTGCTTTTTGCGGATGACTGCGTTATCTTTGCTAAAGACAATCTTAGTAGTTGATGAGTGCCAAATATTGTATATTTTTATCCCTTTTTGTTGGCAATTAACTCATCTTTTGTGCATTGATTCTACATTTTATCCCATATTCTGTATTTTCATTGTTTTCAAGAATAAATATTTTTCTTAATTAATTTTGCATTTTTAGGTACCAAATAAAGTCTGGATGATTTGTGGAGCAGAAAAGTAGTGAAAAGCCGGAAGAAATTACGCAAGGAAGCCGCAAAGAATGGAGCGCACGTCCAAAAAGCTAGGAATGGGCTCAAGAAGGAAGAATTGTTCTTAAAGAAGATATGGGCTTGGCATACCCAAGGCCCAAAACCCTCACCCAAACCCATTTTCTATAACCAAAACCGCCTCCATTCTCAGCCGTCAGATTGGATCCAACTCATCATCCTACGGTCGCTCATTCATAGAGCATCAAAATCTGAAGTCTCTGCCAAACACCACAGCGCTTAAATTCCAAGCCTTCAGATTAGATTGTATTTGAATCCAACGGTCGCTCCTATGCCTGTTCATCAAAATTAGATACTCCCGCTTTACACTACAGTACCTAACATCATCTAGCACCGTTGACTTTGTTGTATTTCACAATCCAACGGTCGAAGTGATTCATCTCTCATACCACCGTTAGATCTACCAACCATCTTCGTATCCAACGTCTTTCACACGCTGATCATCAGATTCTTCTGTTCCGCCTCACACCGAAAAGACCTAACCCTATACCCTAAAATCTATCGACTTCTCTTTCATTTCCTTCTTCTTCTTCTCTTTCTCTCCACCTCCTCTCTGCCTATACCGCCACCACTACACTCCATCATTCTCCTATCCCCTAGACACTCATTACATCAACCCCTCAACCTATTCTTCCCACTGAAACCCTAGTTTTAGGGGTTGATGAAATTAGTGAGCTAGAAACGCAATTAAAGGTGTGAGAAGCATCAGGAGACCATAAGGAAGCATGGGTCGACACACTCAAGAGTTTTCAGAGATTAGGTAAGGGCTAATTCAATTTTTGATAAAACCCTAATTTTAGATTTTTGGGGATTTTATGTTTTAATGATTGTATGTATGAAGTGGAAGCGTGGGTGAGAGCTACTGAGTGAATTCAGAGAATTAGGTGAGGTTAATTTGTAATTTTTACAAACCCTAATTTTGTAATTTGGGGGAAAACCCAAATTGGGTCTGTGGGTATAAAAAGGGGACTGTGGGTGTGATGTAAAGGGGATTCCTGGGTTAGCCAGTGTGTCACCCTAGAGCACTGGAATAGCCAGTGTCTCAAGGGTTAGTGTTTAATTTTCAACTATTTTTATGTTTATTCCATTACTCTTATTCAGTTTCAATTCAGTTGCTGTTTTTGTGTTTCAATTCAGTTCATGTTTTTGTTTTATGTCTTCTGTGTTTGTTTATGTTCAGTTCAATGCTCTGTTTAGTAATTGTTTTGTTGTTGTTGCTGTTATGTGAGCTCTCATGTGTATGTGTATAGCTAGGCTGAGATGATGCCTTAAGTCACTGTTAGAGGTGGAATGTTAGGTTATAATTCTTGTAAATTGAGCTAATTGAGAAATGGAGGAATTTAGTGCTCATTAGCAAGCTTCTTCTCCTTCCATTCCATTTATGTATGCCCTGGAACATAGGCAGGCTTGAACCTTCACCTAGCTCCATTAGGGACAGGGATTTAACATAGAATTACACCATCTGGCTAGGTCACAAGGTGGATTCATAACCTAGTTGTGATGTTTACTGTTTTGTGTGAATGTTAGGCTAAAGCCTTTGAAGCATTGGATTGATTGAGCAGTGGGGAGAAACTAGTGCTCACTAGTGACTGTGAGCAAACTGGTTCTCTTCCCACTCTAGTTGTATGCCTAGGCTCTCAATTTGGTTTTTTTTATAACTGTTTTGTGCCTTGTTCTCCCACTCCTGCCCTTGGCTTGTAGCCTTGGTTTGCAACTATCTCTGTTTTGTTATTACTTGGCTTGCACTGTCACCATTGCTGCTTTCTTTCCTTTCCCTTGCTGTGCACCTGCTCCTGCTGTGCCAGCCACCACTGCTGCTGCAGCCTGGTCTCCACTGCTGCTGCTGCAACTGAGCTTGGCTCACAGCACAAGCCCAGTTCAGTCCACAGTTAACTCCAAAGGCCTAGTTACTCTCAGGTCAAAAGCTAAGCCCAGGAACAAAGCCCAAAAGCCCAAATCCAGCCACTGTTTGGTTTACAAGCCAACTGAGTTCAAGGCTCAGTTCAGTTCACTTGAACCCAAATTCATTACATTTCCAAAGGCCCAGATCCTTGACTGAATCCAAAGCCCAATTCACAGTTGAACTGTTGAGCCCAAGCTCAGTTCACAGTTCATCACCAAGGTCCAGTGCAATTCAAAAGACCAAAAGCCCATAAGTTCACAGTCAATCCAAAAGCCCACTGAGCTTAAAACCATTTTATTTGTATCAAAACCCATTAGTACCCAAAGCCCATTTGTACTCAAATCCCAACAACAATTTAGAGCCCAAAATAGCTAGAAAACTCCAAAACACACCCAGTCTCTGTGGATCGACCCGTACTTGCACGAGCTACAACCGACGACCGTGCACTTGCGGTATTACTGTAGGCCCGTTTCATTTCACTTCAATTTTATACGCTTTCCCGGGCCCACCAAGTTTTTGGCGCCGCTTCCGGGGATTGGTGCTGTGTTTTTCTTGTAGTTTTCTTGGCTATTTTTGCATTTCACTGCATAGCACTTGCATCTGCATCTGCTTCACTTCATTTGTTGTTGGACCTGCTGTTCTGAACCTGTTTTCCTCTACTGGGACGCCACCAAGGAAAAGAACCAAAGCCCAACTGGGTTTTTGCAACAATATCAGAGCAGCTGGGCTGTGCTAAAAAGGTAACCCATTTAAGAGAACCCGAATTGTGGGCTTCCAATTTTTAATTGTGGGCTTGTTATATTAAAGCCAATTTTTGGGCTTTTTATTTTTTGTTGGGTTTGTAATTAATTTTCGTGGGCTTGTTTGTTTAATTTGTGGGTTTGTTTAAATTCTTTCATTGGACTTGTATTTTGGACTCTGGGTTTAAACCCAGCTGAGCTTGTAACCGATTGTGGGCTTGTTTCCACTCAAGAGTGGACCTCGAAACCAAAGTTTTAAAACAAACGTCGGGCCTTAACCAACTGGGCCAAATTAAACTTTCAAAATTAAAACTTAGTGTTTCGTGGGCCGCAACCTTCCTCCCATTCCATTAGAGGACCAACAGTGGGCTTGCTCCCAATTTCAAAAACCAAAAATTTCTCCCATAAAAACCAAAGTTTTCCAAATGTTTCCCTAAAAAACCAAAAATTTTCTTTTTCCCATCAAAGCCAAATGTCTCCCGACAAAACCAAATTTTTCCCAAAAAGTCCAATCCCATTAAAAACCAAATTTTCTTGTAGATAATGTGTTAGTTAAAATTCCTTTTGTATATATTTTGTGCTCATCCATTGTGACTCCGAATATGTTGGATTTTTGCCTTGGATAACGGAGTTTTAATTCTGCTTTCGCCGAAATCGGGTATTCTCTCTCCTTTTACTCTACTCAGCATGTCCCTTTCCATATGTTGCATTCTAAATCTTTCCATATTTTTAAACATTGAGGACAATGTTTAGTTTAGGTTTGGGGGTATAGAGTAGATACCACGATAACATGCTATAATTGAAAACAAAACTCCTCCCTCTTTTTGAAAAAATGAAAAATCAAAATAAAAAATTAAAAAATGAAAAAAATCATAAAAATGGAGCTCATTTACCTTGAAATGTTGACTCTTGTGCAAATATGTAATTATTAGGAGTCTTAGTCTAGATATTTAGGCACCCTGATTCTAGCACAATTCACATAGTGATAAGAAATTTGCACGCGCACGATCTACCAATACATGTATAGCCTCGATCTTCAAGGTGTTTGATAGGAATTTACGATTGCCAATCACTTTAGAATACTGAACGAAACTTGACTAGCTTGTTCTTTGGTTGGTTGGGATAGAAGGTGGAGGTTACATTAAGAAAAACAACCATCGAATTTAACTGGGTGCATCAAAAAGGGCTACCTCTTGCAAAGTGTCATGTAATCTTTTGTTTCCTTTTGTATTTGTATCAAAAGTGTTTCCTTATTCAAAAAAAAAAAAAAAAAAAAAATCAGAAAAATACAAAAAAATCAAGTATTTATCAATTCCATCATCTCTTATTCCAAAAATAAAAGGAGAATAGTCAATGTAAATAAGAGTCATGTAAATAGTCATTTTGTTGTTTCATTGTAATAAGCAAGGAGGGTGTATGCCATTGATGTACAACGCGAGTAATTGTGAAACACCTCCAACTCATTCACAATTCTCGTAAAGTCCGGACAGCTAGCTAGATTTCGACCTTGGTTCTTAGCATGAGAAACTATCTCTTGGTGATTAGTAGTCATAACATCCGATCTTTCTTTACACATGTGTAGATACACTTTACACTCTTATCGCATGTCTTTATTTGTTATCAGTGCTAGGATTGTGCCTTCGATAGCTAGATTGACATCTCCATTTTGCTGTGAGCTTAAACTGTCTTGCACATGTCACATTTGATGGAATCTGAGCTTATATTTTGACCTAGAACTTTGTAGGTACGTTCTAAGCAAACCTTCACGAGACTTCAACTCGTCCACTAGGGACACTTAGTGGTTTAAAAGGCTTAGTGCATACGCTAAATGCATTCGAGAGACCAGCGACAGTGGTATAGGTAGGATTTCCTTAGTTTTGTTTTACTTGAGGACATGTAAAATTCAGGTTTGGGGGTATTTGATGAGTGTCAAATAATGTATATATTTATCCCTTTTTGTTGGCATTTAACTCATCTTTTGTGCATTAATTCTACATTTTATCCCATATTCTGTATTTTCATTGTTTTCAAGAATAAATATTTTTCTTAATTAATTTTGCATTTTTAGGTACCAAATAAAGTCTGGATGATTTGTGGAGCAGAAAAGTAGTGAAAAGCCGGAAGAAATTACGCAAGGAAGCCGCAAAGAATGGAGCGCACGTCCAAAAAGCTAGGAATGGGCTCAAGAAGGAAGAATTGTTCTTAAAGAAGATATGGGCTTGGCATACCCAAGGCCCAAAACCCTCACCCAAACCCATTTTCTATAACCAAAACCGCCTCCATTCTCAGCCGTCAGATTGGATCCAACTCATCATCCTACGGTCGCTCATTCATAGAGCATCAAAATCTGAAGTCTCTGCCAAACACCACAGCGCTTAAATTCCAAGCCTTCAGATTAGATTGTATTTGAATCCAACGGTCGCTCCTATGCCTGTTCATCAAAATTAGATACTCCCGCTTTACACTACAGTACCTAACATCATCTAGCACCGTTGACTTTGTTGTATTTCACAATCCAACGGTCGAAGTGATTCATCTCTCATACCACCGTTAGATCTACCAACCATCTTCGTATCCAACGTCTTTCACACGCTGATCATCAGATTCTTCTGTTCCGCCTCACACCGAAAAGACCTAACCCTATAACCTAAAATCTATCGACTTCTCTTTCATTTCCTTCTTCTTCTTCTCTTTCTCTCCACCTCCTCTCTGCCTATACTGCCACCACTACACTCCATCATTCTCCTATCCCCTAGCCACTCATTACATCAACCCCTCAACCTATTCTTCCCACTGAAACCCTAGTTTTAGGGGTTGATGAAATTAGTGAGCTAGAAACGCAATTAAAGGTGTGGGAAGCATCAGGAGACCATAAGGAAGCATGGGTCGACACACTCAAGAGTTTTCAGAGATTAGGTAAGGGCTAATTCAATTTTTGATAAAACCCTAATTTTAGATTTTTGGGGATTTTATGTTTTAATGATTGTATGTATGAAGTGGAAGCGTGGGTGAGAGCTACTGAGTGAATTCAGAGAATTAGGTGAGGTTAATTTGTAATTTTTACAAACCCTAATTTTGTAATTTGGGGGAAAACCCAAATTGGGTCTGTGGGTATAAAAAGGGGACTGTGGGTGTGATGTAAAGGGGATGCCTGGGTTAGCCAGTGTGTCACCCTAGAGCACTGGAATAGCCAGTGTCTCAAGGGTTAGTGTTTAATTTTCAACTATTTTTATGTTTATTCCATTACTCTTATTCAGTTTCAATTCAGTTGCTGTTTTTGTGTTTCAATTCAGTTCATATTTTTGTTTTATGTCTTCTGTGTTTGTTTATGTTCAGTTCAATGCTCTGTTTAGTAATTGTTTTGTTGTTGTTGCTGTTATGTGAGCTCTCATGTGTATGTGTATAGCTAGGCTGAGATGATGCCTTAAGTCACTGTTAGAGGTGGAATGTTAGGTTATAATTCTTGTAAATTGAGCTAATTGAGAAATGGAGGAATTTAGTGCTCATTAGCAAGCTTCTTCTCCTTCCATTCCATTTATGTATGCCCTGGAACATAGGCAGGCTTGAACCTTCACCTAGCTCCATTAGGGACAGGGATTTAACATAGAATTACACCATCTGGCTAGGTCACAAGGTGGATTCATAACCTAGTTGTGATGTTTACTGTTTTGTGTGAATGTTAGGCTAAAGCCTTTGAAGCATTGGATTGATTGAGCAGTGGGGAGAAACTAGTGCTCACTAGTGACTGTGAGCAAACTGGTTCTCTTCCCACTATAGTTGTATGCCTAGGCTCTCAATTTGGTTTTTTTTATAACTGTTTTGTGCCTTGTTCTCCCACTCCTGCCCTTGGCTTGTAGCCTTGGTTTGCAACTATCTCTGTTTTGTTATTACTTGGCTTGCACTGTCACCATTGCTGCTTTCTTTCCTTTCCCTTGCTGTGCACCTGCTCCTGCTGTGCCAGCCACCACTGCTGCTGCAGCCTGGTCTCCACTGCTGCTGCTGCAACTGAGCTTGGCTCACAGCACAAGCCCAGTTCAGTCCACAGTTAACTCCAAAGGCCTAGTTACTCTCAGGTCAAAAGCTAAGCCCAGGAACAAAGCCCAAAAGCCCAAATCCAGCCACTGTTTGGTTTACAAGCCAACTGAGTTCAAGGCTCAGTTCAGTTCACTTGAACCCAAATTCATTACATTTCCAAAGGCCCAGATCCTTGACTGAATCCAAAGCCCAATTCACAGTTGAACTGTTGAGCCCAAGCTCAGTTCACAGTTCATCACCAAGGTCCAGTGCAATTCAAAAGACCAAAAGCCCATAAGTTCACAGTCAATCCAAAAGCCCACTGAGCTTAAAACCATTTTATTTGTATCAAAACCCATTAGTACCCAAAGCCCATTTGTACTCAAAGCCCAACAACAATTTAGAGCCCAAAATAGCTAGAAAACTCCAAAACACACCCAGTCTCTGTGGATCGACCCGTACTTGCACGAGCTACAACCGACGACCGTGCACTTGCGGTATTACTATAGGCCCGTTTCATTTCACTTCAATTTTATACGCTTTCCCGGGCCCACCAGTAGTGCTAGACAGATTGATAGTATTATTAATAACTTTAACAAGTACTCTGGCCAGTCTATCAACCTAGAGAAATCTGGAATAGCTTTCAGTCCAAAGATGGACAGTAGGATTAAGAGTCAAGGTGTGGGTATTTTAAATATCAAAACTCTATCTCTCAAGGACAAATACTTAGGGATCCCTATTCTTATTCAACAAAACAAGATGGAAAATTTTGGTCACCTTGAAGTCAGATTTGGTGATAGTTTAACTAGTTGGAAAGGAAAACATTTGAATCAGCCTACTAGGACTATAATGATCCAATTTGTTTTAGGTACTCTAGATGTCCATCACCTTGATGTCTTTCCAATGCCTAAGAAACTTACCGATAGGCTAGATGGCATTCAAAGGATATTCTGGTGGAAAAAGAAGAAAGGTTCAAGAGGAGGGGTACTTCATTAAATGGGATAATATAGCTAAGTCAAAAGATCTTGTGTGGTTGAGTATAAAAAAAAACTGTTGAGTTTAATCAAGATCTCTTGGCTAAATTATCCTGGAGAATGCTCCATGAGGAGAATGCATTATGGGTCCAAATTTATAGGCATAAGTACTTTCCTGAGCATAACCTTTTACGCTGCACAAATCCAGATGGTTCTTGGGTTTGGAGGGGTGTGTGTCAAAGTCTTGAGATAGTTAAAAAACACTACTGTTGGGAAGTAGGGGATGATACTAAAATTTCTATATGGAAGGATAAATGGGTACCTAATATGAATCAGTTATTACATTCTACTTTTAGTTCTGCTGGTCTGAATACTGTGAATCAACTTATTATTCCTAATACTCAACAATGGAACATAGATATATTGCATGCTTTATTTGATGATGATGTGGTTGAAGCTATTTGTAGGATTAGAATCCCTATAAGTAGAGAAAATAAACTAATTTGGTTACCTGCCCCCAATGGTGTCTTTTCTGTTAAAAGCGCTTATAAAGTTGTTGATTGCGCATAAGTTAACCCTAGTAATCCTATTACTCCTGATCTGTTTCCCTGTAAACGATTTTGGAAGATGGTTCTACCACCTAAAATCCTTCACTTTATCTGGAAGTGTGTTCATAGGTGTTTGCTTGAAATGGCTAAGCTTTTCAGAAATGCATCTGGAACTGAATCTCAATGTGTTTTTTGTAATTCTTCTATAGAAACGTTGGAACACTTGCTTTTGGATTGTCATATTGCTAATCAGGTTTGGAAATCTATCGACCCCAACTTTCTTAATAGCTTCAATGGTCTAAGAATAGAGGACTGGATAAGGAACTGGCTTAGAAATGTCTATGGTGGGAGCAGAATTTCCATTGAGGCAATGATAATAACTGCAGGCTTTGTCTTATGGCACATCTGGAAAGCTAGATGTGCAGTTATGTTTGATAATATTAGCCTGAATGTGGAGGTTGTTATTAGACAGATTAACAGAGATGTGCAGGACTGGAAAAGTAATAGATAAATGATTAACTGTCAGCAGAATAGGGTCTCGGTACCTAGAAGAATTGAACCTTGAACAACTCCTCCAAATACTTTTGTTAAAATTAATTTTTATGCTTCCTTTTATGAGGATTCTAAGAATATGGGAACTGGACTGATTGTTATTAATGAAACAGGGACAATTCTTGGAGCATGGAGCATTCCAGCAGTAGCAGATGATGAGGAGCAAGCTGAAGCGGTAGCAATGTTGGAGGCAATTAAACTGGCAAAAATAATGCAGATTGAAAACCTGCCGTTGCAAGGAGATAGTTTGAATGTTGTTAATGCTTTACTAGAAAAAATTGGGTCCATTAAATGGACTAGTAACTGTTTTATTAGAGATTGCTTAGAGTTACTTAAATGTTTTAATAAATGAGAGATTTCTCGTATGCCTAGGACCATAAATAGTGTGGCAGATATTCTTGCAAAAGATGCAAGTAGTAGTACAAGTATAATCAGTTGAGAAAGTGATTTCCCAGAATGGCTTGTCTCTCTTGTGAGAGAGAAACTCACTGTACTTGAATCTTCTTGAATTATATATTCTTTCTTTCCTATTAAGAAAAAAAAAAAAATACACCAACGGTGCACTCTATTCTCTAACACCACCACTCACCTCACACAACATATTGTAAGGTAAGATTATCTCTCTCTTACTATCTACTTAATCTTGGTACGTACTTACAAGTTTTACGAATACATGACAACCTCTTACTTATGAGTACTTGACTGAGGTTTCTAGATGTTTACAGTTAGTATTTGACGACTTTATATGTTTATTGTTTAGTAGTTGAAGCTTATTTATAACTATCGTTCTCTAGATTACATGCTAAGTTGCTAACTATCACACTGTTGTACTCTCTATATATAATTCTAAAGATCCACTAAACCAACTTAGATTATGCTTCTTAGACTTTCTTGGGATTTTCTTATGAAGCCGCTGTTGGATCTCAACTTCTAAATGGACAGCACTCATGGTTTCAGCGATGAGTCGAAGTGGTTTATGGCTTTGCCGACCAAATAATAATAGTTATGTCTGTTTTCTGGCGACTCCTCTATTTTGGAGTTCGGATTTCGATTATCTTTGTATTTTGCTGATTTTTAATTATTGTTTTACCAATGATCATGAGTTTGGTTGATCGAAAGAGAGTGATGATAAGTAAATCTTACTGTGTGGAATCCTTGCAAACATATATCGATTTTTCATGTTCTTTTTTATTGAATTATATTTTTTCAAAGTAGAAATCAATTCCTTATTATATAAAGGAGAATAATTTTGCGGACGTGTCGACACCATATTGAGCCTTACCAATACTCAAAAGTTAAGAAGCCACGTCAGAAGCCACCTTTTAGAGAGAGAGAGCTGGCACTTGAAAAGACACGACAGTTTGGAACAGTTCGGTACAAACTGTCACAGTTTCTTTTCACGAAGGATTTTAATACCTACCGTTCCAAACGTTGCATCAATCATATGTATCAATTATGAACGGACATCTCCGTCCATGACTATAAATTCTTTATCTTAAGCCAGCCTATTTTTTCAATTTTTGATTCTTTGTTTTTGTAGTTGCAGGGAATCCCACAACTAACACCCCTTTAATAATTTCTAGATCTAAACTTATTTAACATGAAAATGAAGATAAAAATCATGGAAATGTAAAATAAGACACAAAACTTACGTGGTTCGATCAATGTGATCTACATTCACGGGGTTAGGGTTCATTATGATTGTTGAAATTAAATTTGGATTACATTGAGACTCCATTAATGAGTATTTGGAGCTCTAGGTTGGTGAAGGAAGAAGAAGGAGATAATAATAATACAAATTCTGTTTTGTCTCTCTACAAATGTGTCCTCCTCTAAAAGTGTGTCCCCCATTCTCTCTCATACCCTTCTCTTTATATAGGTGTTTACATAGTGGATGACAGCTAAGATATAATGGGATACAGCTAATATTCCCCCTATTTTTGGATCCCTTGCTACGTTCTCGCACGCTAAGGAAGTGAATAAATCTCGCACACTAACAAAATGTGTTGTGCGACATTCTGTCCCTACATTTTGCCTCTTTTTTCTTGAATATTGCTTGAAGAGCGATATTCAAGGAAGAACCCATTGTTGTAGTTGTTGGAGTAGTCTTTAATCTTTGTTGATGAATGAACTACGCGAAAGAATACTTTTCTTGAAAAGTACGTACTTGCCTCTATTCTTTTGTGAAGTTCCGAAGCATTGAGAAGTATGAAGTATCATTCCTTGAAGTATGCGAAGTACGAAGTATCCTTGAAGAAGTATAAGAAGTACTAATCCTCGAAATATAAGAAGTATCCGTCTTTGCATGCGAACTAATCATGCAAAATTACTATTCCTTGAAGAAGTATAAGAAGTATGCTAACAAATCAAATGAAATTATTGTTGTTGTTGATCACAAGTTCTTCATGGAACGATTCATTGCTTTCGATTTTGCCTCTGCATACTCGGCGTTGGAGTAGTTGAGATGATGCTGAACTTGAGTGTGTTTGTTTCTATAACATGTCTTACTCCATTGTTGGTGAGGATTCTTATTATTCATGAATGAGCGTCTTCTTTGGAAATGATTCTAATCCGAGAAGATAAAGAACAAAAAATGTTTTCTTGGTAATCCGTAGTTGCCTCTGTTCTTTATCTATGGGGGGGGGGGAATCCTTGAGAAAATGTTGGATGAGATGTGTATGCGATGCTTATGCCATGAAATGTGTATGCGATGCTTATGCCATGTAATGCTTATGCGATGCTTCCATGATGAGGATATGATGCTTATATGATGAGAATGCTTATCTATTTTTGATTAGATGTAATGTATAGATAATGTTTGTGTTATTTATCTTATTTTGCCGCTCTAATGTTGATGTTGCTTCAAGTTGCTTCCAATCTTCATTTTTTTGGCTTTGTCTTTAGTATAAGCGTTCATATTCGCGCACTTATTGTTTCTTTTGTTCCTTATTTCTTTGGCTTTCCCTCAATCACATTTATTATGCGATCTTCTTCGCAGTGTATCCACTCTTTATCAATTCCTCTTATTATATGTCTTGTAAGAAAGAAATGCGCGAATGTACTTTTTCTATTTCTTTTCTGAATATCCTGCAAAATAAATTTTTAGTTAAACAAGCATATTTTTCTTTTCTCTGGAGGTCTTATTGCGCCTTCCTAAGTAAAGGTCTTATTTTTCCTGTCTGTGGTTTTTTGTGCGACGAAATTGCAGTTGTATTGTTACCTCTTCTGGTTTTCTTGTGGGACGAAATCGCAGGACGTCTTGACATTTTACTGTATCGACCCATTGATCTCGTCTTAGCTTATTCTTGTATTATTACCTCTTCAGGTTTTCTCGTGCGTAAATGTGATAAGCCTTAATACTCCCTTGAGTAAAAAGACTCATGACATTTACGTCTTTGACACAATTCAGCTCCCTGATGGAGGGTGTCGTCCTTATCTTCCCCCTGGTTTCCCCTTCAAGGAGTCTTACCTCTATCGGGTTAAGGTTGGCTCCTCCCATCCGGTAATACAACAACCAGTTGATTTTGCAATCTCCTTTCCCTCCACCGATGAGGTTTACAGTTACGAGATTACACTCTAAGTGGTGTATCTTCGGACCGAGTGCATCATAGTCAGGACTTGTCAAGAGTGGTAAAGTAGACTCCAACTCTCCTCGCACTCTTGACTCAACTGTGTACCTCGGCGCCCTGATCGAGTTTCTGCACTCCTTGGGAGTTATCGATTTAGGTGTCCCTCCCGGATGGGCTTTCTCGTTTTTCTCACCCCAAAATCTCCATGACTCAAGTTACATGGTTGGTATAGCTTTCCCTTGAGTCATGCTTAACTAGCTTGCGAATTAGGACATGTTTAATTCTTACTTTTTGCCTCTTGCATATATGCGAACTAGGTTGCACGCCACAATCGCGTAGCTAGGCTCCTTAATTGGAGTCTTTATCTCTGACGCCTTTTATTAAGGTCTTATTTCTGTCTCTTAGTTATAAGAGAATCTTTGAAGAAGAACTAAAATCTTCAAGTTTTTACTTCTGTTTGTATTTTGTCATCATTTTCCTTCTGTTCGCTTCTCTTTCTTCCTTGTCTTCTTTATTGGTGTTGATCTAGTAGAAAACATCTGCAAAAATATGAGCTAGAGGTGGGACTCGAACTTTGAATCTATCACTTGCATATTCCTTGTTTAACCATCTGTGTGTCATCTTCTGTGCGAAATTAACGCACACTTGTTGAAACTTAACCTCCTATGTGCGAAATTAAACCTCATTTTGTGAGGAATCATGGCACACTTGTTGAAACTTGACTTTATCTTCCTCTTTGGTAAGGAACATCCTTTATGCGAAAGTATTAGTATGAGTGAGGTTAGATTCGATCCTTCCATCTGTTGTGCGAATATTATGCACCTAACCAACTGTGCAAGCTCCTTTATGCGAAATACACACACAACATTCTTATATTATTCTTTTAATCGCTATGCGAAGTTGAAGAAAACATGTAAAAAGTATGAGTGAGGGGAAGATTGATCATGCGATCCTTCTTTTCTCTCGTTACCAACTGTGCTGCTATATTCGCTCTTTGCTGTTCTGGAAAAAGTATAAGACAAATATGAGTTATGTGATGAGAATCGATCTCTTGACCTCAATTTCGTACTCTTCTTACTGAACCAACTGTACCAACCCTCTTATGCAAAATATCTGTGAAGTGTTTGTTCGTGCTGCGAATGTTCGCAAGGTAAACGTCTGCGAAGGAAATGTTTGCGAGGAAAAAATTCTGTGCGAATGGGGAGACTCGAACCCTCGACCTGCCTTTGGCATTTTATCACACCATACCAACTGTGCTAACCCTTTCATGTGAAATAATCAAAGATCATGCAAACTAATCAAAGACCAACTGCTCCTCTACTCTGCGAGATAATTGTGCGAAGATGAAAAATTATGTGTGTGTTGGGATTCGATCCGCGACCACAAACGCACACGCTGCTTCCTTAACCAATTGTTCAAGAACCTCTGTGCGAAGTAAACACTTAATATTTATCTGTTGTTCTTTTATTCGCCCTGGGAGCAGCCCTAGTAAAAACTATAAGTAAGGTGGGATTCGAACATGGGATGCTCAACTCCTTATCTTCGCTCGTGACCATCTGTACTGACTATATCTGTGCAACGAAAACTACTATGTTTTATTCTTATCTTTTATATGCCTCTGAAAATGAGAAGAAAATCAAAAATATGTATTTGTGCGAACTCGAATCCGTGACCTATTGTTTCTTCGCCCAACCTTGATCCATCTGTGCATGTTTCTGTTTGTGACAGAAACCACAGCTTCTGCCTCATTCCCCATTCCTTTGTTTCCTTCAAAGGTTTGCCTCTTGTTTTTTTTTCTCCTGAACATGAAAATCTTCAACTGAAACTTCCATTTTCTCCCCGGAATTTTGGCTTTTTCTTCTGAATTTTGTAGATCTTGTAAGATTTGTTGCAGGAAGGATAAAATCCTTTACTCTTTCCCTGTTTCTAGCGCCAAAAATGTAGTTGTAGGAAATCCCACAACTAACACCCCTTTAACAATTTCTAGATCTAAACTTATTTAACATGAAAATAAAAATAAAAATGATGGAAATGTAAAATATGACACAAGATTTACATGGTTCGATCAATGTGATCTACATCCACAGGGTTAAGGTTCACTATGATTGTTGAAATTACATTTGGATTACATTGAGACTCCATTAATGAGTATTTGGAGCTCTAGGTTGGTGAAGGAAGAAGAAGGCGATAATAATAATACAAATTATGTTTTCTTTCTCTACAAATGTGTACAAATTTATTATTTGTCTTTATTTCATTTGTCGGTCAGTGTGGAAAAAGGAATGGTCAGAATCATGCGTAATTTTTTATGGGGAGCGGTAGAAGGACGAAGGAAGTTAGTTTGGGTTGGTTGGACAGAAATTTGTTTGCCTAAAGAAAATGGTGGTTTAGAAGTGAGGAATTTGAGGAGAACTAAGCAGGCGTTGTTGGTTAAATGGATTTGGAGGTACTCTAAAAAGAAGAATGGTCTATGGAAGAAGATTGTGCAAGAGAAGTTTAAGAGGAACAATGGTTTAATAATGCCGGATGTAGACTATAAACCTCAATGTAGAAGTTTGTGGAAGAATGTGGTTAATATGGTTCCTAGGGTTCATATTATGGTTCGATTTACAGTTAATGACGGTAAAGGAATCAGATTTTGGAAGGATAGATGGCTTGATGGAGGTTGTTTGCAAGACTTATTTCCAGAGGTTTTTAAAGTTGTGAAGGATAAGGATATTTCGATAACAGAGATGATTGATAATAATGGATGGAAGAATGATTTCAAGAGATTGTTGAATGCTAATGAGAAGCTTGAATGGGACCTGCTTAGGCGTGATTTGCGTATTCCTGTTTTAGGGGAAAACGAAGATGTTCTGTCTATTTTGGATAGCTTTACCACTAGTAAGTGCTATGAGGCTTTTGTTGGAAAGCTTGATTCGTGTAACTTTTCGAAGTACCTTTGGAAGACCAACATTCCTCACAAGGTTAGTTATATTATTTGAGCTTCTTTTCACAATTCCCTTCCAACTAGAGACATGTTGAGCCATAGAGGAGTAGAGATAGAAAGTGATTTGTGTATCTTCTGCAATAATGTTAAAGAATCAACGGATCACATGTTCTTGCACTGTCCTTATTCTTTTGAGGTATGGAATTATTTCATTAAAGCCTTCAAAATTTCGTGTCCAATGCCGAAAACCTTATTTGATGTGTTTGAAGCTTGGTCTACAAATGTCTTACAAGGAAGAGGCAAATTAGTGTGGAGGATTATCCACTATGCTATTTGTTGGAGATTATGGAAAGAACGAAATGGGAGAGTTTTTGGGGAAAGGAAGAAGGAGACGACGGAGATTATTGATCTTGTCAAACATCTTGTAGTTATTTGGTCTTGTGATTCAGATACCTTTAAGTTTATTAGCCCTAGTTTGATTTGGAGCAACTGGGAGACTCTCATGAATGTGTAACTCCCTTTGTATAGTGTAAGGTTTTTTCTTTCTTCTTTAATATAAGATTTTCTTCGAAAAAAATTTTATACTCCTCTAAAAGTGTGTCCCCCATTCTCTATCCTGCATTTATCTTTATATATGTGTTTACATAGTGGATGACAGCTAAGATGTAGTGGGATACTACTAATATTCCCCCTATTTTCGGATCTCTTGCTACGTTCTCGCACGCTAAGGAAGTGAATGATTCTCTCACACTAACAAAATGTGTTGTGCGACATCATGTCCTTACATTTTTGATTTCAGTCATCTCGAACTTAAAATTTGATGAATTGCTGAAAATAGAATAGTTATTCAATCATGATGGTTGTGTTCCGAAGCTTTATAGCAAAATTGTACAGAAAAAAAGACTTATCAAATCTGAACAAAACATATTCAATATGATATGGTACCTGAAAAATTGCGCGAACAAAACACAGGTTTGTTAACCAAAGAACTTATTAGTCTTTGCATTGTATTGGAAGAATGATTTCTCTTTGTACTTTTCTTAAATCTTACTAATACTTTATGGGTGTTAAGATTGGATATGCTGAAAAATATATATTCCTTCCGACCGATATTCATTTTAAGTTCACTTGAGTTTGCCTCCAGTAATTGTGTCCAATAGATTGCGCTTAATATGTTTTTTTTTTCTTTTATTTTTTTGAAGTGAAGCTTATTTCTTTTCTTTGTATACAGAGAAACATTCAACGGGGCTTGATATGCACCATGTGCACCAATTCAAGGTGTCAATTGGATCGACGAAACCCCAACAGAATCAGGCCACTCAAGCCGTATAGTACAGTATTTGTAAGTCTCATCAATCATCAGATTTTGAAACTTAAAAATCAATTTTGTTCAATTGTTTTTCACAAGATGGCTCGCCGAGGACTTACTGGAGGTTTAGACATGTTTTGGTTCAGATGGAGGGATGACAAGTTTTGGTTCAGATGGAGGGGAAAAATTTGTTGGTCAACTTATCAAACCAAGACGAATTTCAGTAAGAACGGTTAGATACAGTTTCATGCTTTGTTGATTTGGGTTTACAAGTCGGTATGTAATAAAAGGTTACGTTGAGTTTATTTCTTCAGGCTTTCAATCATGGAGGAAGCACCAAGTTCATTTAGTGATGAAATTTACTCGGAAGACGAGGATCGGATTTACAAAGGACGTCTATGTTCAGGAGAGGTATGAAGTGTTCTTTTGGATAAACCACCACTGACTTTAGAACAAATTACCTAATAACAAGCATCATGTAATTTGTGTATAGAAAAAAATTTCTACCATTTCATTTATAACGCTTATGCACCAATTATTTGTTTTTAAATCAAGCACTTATTGTGTGTGAGTATATTGTTCACGACAGGAAGAATCGATATTGTGGAATTCGACAGCGTCCATTGGGAAAAATAAGAAACAATTTGGTACCATCCGAAAGCTGCTCCTACCATAGTTATAAGCTTAAGTGTCGATGCATGTATGCAGGCAATGGTTTTGAGATTATCTTGGGAAATTGTCTGCCTTCTGATCAAATATGCAGAGCCTATTCTGTAGAACTAAATTGAATTATATATCCTTCCTTTTGGTTTTTCAATTTCCTGCCCTTGGTGTAGTGGATGCCGAGGGGTGACCTTTGGTGAACAAAATGCGAGACTAAATTGGACGTACCCATTACAAGGTTAAGTGCCACCAGAATATACTATATCATTCCAGTTTGTGGATACATATCCGATTGTTATTTTACTAGCGAGTTGACCAGTTGTTTTTAGCCGCCAGGTTCCTGCTGCTCTCTAAAGTGGAAGATAACACAAGTTCAGTGGGTCAGTGGTAAAAAGAGAGATTTAGTTCAGGATTGGGTGAAGATTACTGTTGCTGTTGCAAATGGATCATTGGCTTCTGCAACAAATACTAAGGAAGTTATGCAAAGGCAACACTTTGTCAATGTAGTGAAGAAGTAGTATATAGGAAAAGTGAATGAAGCATTCTGGATGTTCACAAAACGTAATTTTAATGATAAACTTTGAGGTTCAGTTGATTAAGCTTCATAGCATAATTACATGACAAGAAAACTTTAAGTAAAGGCACGAGAAAGGTCACCACCGGAGGACCCTTTGAAAACATAAATCAATTGATGATCTAGACCGTGCATTTGCACGGGCATGCAAGGACCTTGTTGATTATATATTCATGGGTGGAAAGCCTGCATTGTTCAACAAGAAGATAGTACGGATCAAACTCATGTAGGGAAACCTTATGTTTCTAAAGTGTAGGGGAACCTGATGTTCCTAAAGAAACATCGGCTGTCACTCATGTACGTTCCTATTTGCTAGCCATGGCTTTCCTTTGGGTCTTCGGCATATATTTTCTACGAAAATAAAAAGAAAAAATAAATACAATCCACACATATCTCTTATCTTTTCTTCAGCTAATTAACGTATTCTCCCTGCCATGTCTGGGCGTAACCATTCCCTTGGGGCTGTACCGCCCTGCCTTTCGGTGGATGCACAGTTGAAGAAGCCGATCAAGGTAATGCATCGTCACGGGGCTGGGGGAAGCCCCACCCACGCCAAGTTAAAAAAAAAGAATCCCTGTGCGTAGCACGGGCACAAATCTAGTTGAGTAAGAAAAAGAGTTAATGAATAACCACCGGTTTGTACAACTTGGGTCTACAATCAAACTACCGTCTAAGATTATTAGCCGGATAAGATCTTCTCTAAATTTGCGGAAGCTTCGAGGATTTGTCATTTCCAATTAGGAATCCAAACTAGAAGTCGATCAAATTTTCCTTCATTGACGAGACTACAGTGAGCTTGATCTGAAAAACTAAACCATACTAGTTCTTTCTTTGATGCGTAGGTCCTGACATAAATACATCCACATAGTGATTTGGTCCAAATTTCGAGAGTAGAGTGACCTTGACTTGAAAAATCAAACAACGCCACTCTTTTTTTTTTTGATGTCATAGGTCCAGACATAAATACAACAACATTCATGTTTGGTTGAACTTTTAAGGATTATATGCAGAAGTAGGCCTCGTCTGTACCCTCACTTTCATTTGTAGGCCACTTTTTTTATTTCTTACAAAACTAGGCAAGTTAAACGGATTCCATCCACTTTAACCACCTCGGTCAATTTATCGCGTTGACTGGACAAATTCTCGTCAAAATATCACTTAGCGATATATCGTGGGTGTGCAGAGATTACAGAATTAACCTTCTCTTCTCTCTGGTTCTTCTAAAACCGGAATCGAGGAAAATCATTTCTCTTTTCTTTTCTTCTTCTTTCTTCTCTTTCTTTCTTCCATGTTCTTCAGATGTTGGTGATTTTAGAAATTGAAATCGAGACTTTTGAGATCGAACGAGGTAGGGAATGGTCAAGGGTTATCTGATAGAGGTGGTGATGATACGCTATCGTATTCAGAGTTCACGGAAAAGGTAAATCGGAGATTTACTTTAGGGTTTCGAATTTATTAAAATTGTTCTGTGAATGTGTTATGTTTTGATAGATTATAGGTGGTTTTTGATCTTAATTGTGCTGGGGATGATAGCATAGAGTTTAATTTTAGTTTTTCAGTTAACTGAATTAGAAATTAGGGTTTATAAGATTGAGTTGTTGATGTGGAATCTTAGATGAAGGATATGAATTAATCAGTGGTGATTCGAGGAAGACTTTAGGTTGTTAAACCTAGGGTTGTATACTGATTTGGCGTTGCTAATTTAGACTATTGCAGAAGACAAATTAAAATTGGGGATTTCAATGGAGTTCTGAAATTGTTGAAGAACAAAGGAATTCAGGGAATGGGTGTTGATCAAATTCAAGTTGCAGGTAAAGGACATGAATGATTTGTTGGTGTTCTATGTGCAGAAATGGAATTGGTGATCGATATTCAGGTGTTGATGAATTTACTATGTTGGTTGGTGGTAGTGACGCTGCAGGGAGTCTTGAGAAGTAAATGATGAGATTAATGTGCATTGTTAGAGTGATGAATGAATCAAAATCCAGAAGATGGTGGATGTTTTTATCAACATGGGCTCAATGGCCGTGAACCATGTTTGAGGAAATGCTTGAGTGCTAGCTGAAGCTGTTATTGTTGTGAAGCTTGGGTATGTGTTATTGTTGTGAAGCATGTTTTAAAGTTGTGTGTATGTTGTTGGTTCGATATTTAATGATATGGTGTGGAGATGGTGAGCAGCAGTATGGAGGATAAACGAAGTTGAATCAGTTGTTTGGACATGGATTTGATGGTGGGGGAACTGGTGGTAGTATGCAAAAGATATAACATGGACAGGGTTGGTGAGAGTGTTGGTGAAGGAGTTACTGAAGTTCAACCTGGGGACCATGTTATCCCTTGTTACCAAGCAGAATGCAAGGAATGCAAGTTCTGTAAATCAGGAAAGACAAATCTCTGTGGCAAAGTCCGGTCTGCTACTGGAGTTGGCGTTATGTTGAAATTTACGCACTGGGTGATGACGGTGGGAGTACATAATAAGATGTCAGACATATGAAGGTGGTATTGCTTAAAGGGAAACTTAGATTTGACTGATTCTTAGATTTGAAGTTAGGGTTTCTGATAACACTAACAGAAGGAATAATACTGCTCTTCAACAACAGAGACTCCATTTCTCAGGTAAAAAGAGAAAGAGAGAGAGAGTTTGTTGAAAGGAAATGTTAGTGATGGCTTGCCACTGCCAGACGAGGGAGGGACTTTTATAGGCGGAAAAGAATTTTTGAGAGAGTGCAGCAGTTTTTTTTTGATGCACAGCACGATCTAGGCTTTATCTACTATTGTGATTAATCTGTACGGCTAGCAACAAAACACGTACATCCATTATTTTCATGTGCTTGTGGGAGCACAGAATCCTGGCCTTCAGGTTGTTTCTGCCAGCTGCGATTGCCAATATGATTTGGTTCATACTAGCTGGTTGGGTCTAAATAACCGAGTCAAAGGACTTTTAGGTCTTTTTAAGTGCACCTAACGGTGCTAACTTTCCATCCATCATTTTTGGTCAAAATTTGCCTAGTCTAGCAATAAATAAAAAAAGTGGCCTGGAAATGAAAAGCACCAGAAAAACGGGCCTATTTTTGTGAAAAGCCCAACTTTTAAGAGTTTCAGTTGTGAAGCAGCGTTTTCCCAATAGCCTACCGCTGAGTATTATGTAATGTGTAACCAAATAGAAAGACATTAGAGTGGGCTATGCTAGTAGACATAAAGCACTGAGTGTCAACATTAATCTATTAACAAATTTGAGTTCTGAATTAAGAATAAAATGAAAGATGTCTCCCTAAATTACAATATGAAAGAAGGCCATCAAGCAAATTCATTTTGCAAAGTCTGGTCCACTTCATCCTTTCAGTAAATACTCCCCAACACAAATTACCTATTCCCCAAATACATATAACTGAATTGATTAACAAAAAAAGGAGGACAAAATAATTACTACTGCAACCTGGTAATAGTTTGGCTCATTGATAAACAACAATGCAATTACAATAACATTTGTGCATACACAACTACAACCCAAACTTAATTTAATCTTTCAACATACAATCAACAACTCTCACTGCAACGACATTTATTAATCTCCAGTATACAAACCACCATTTCTCTTTCTTCAAAAGCAAAACAAAGAATAGACCCCAAAATCCAACAGCAAATCCCAAAGCAACAATAGCATACAACAACAATTTATCTTTGACATCTTCGTAACTTCCATTTGGAGGATTACTTCTCTGATCATCCTCACAAACGTGGTTTGTGTAGAAGCCACACAACAAAGTGTTGTTAGCATATGCTGAACCATCTCCACTTAATGTGTCAAAGTGGGCTTCTCTTGGGATCCTACCACTCAAGTTATTA